>NC_063209.1:8091927-8104427 GCF_017589495.1 Alosa alosa | reverse complement strand
GGAGGAGGAGAAGGAGGTGGACGAAGAAGACACAGGATCAAAACAAACAGGAAGGCTGAGGCATCAGAAATAAGCAACAGAGGATGCAGCGGAGCAGCAAACGTCACCTGTATCGCAAACTTAAAAATGCATCTTGTTCTTTGAGACAGTGAGACTTGACTATATTTCTTGTTTTTCTGAAAAACAAAACAAAACAAAACAAAACAAAACAAAACAAAGTCAAGCTGCCAACCCAAGCCTCTTATCCCCCCTTCACAATGGGCAGACATGCATTCAAAATTAATAAATAAAAATAGACAAACAAAACAGAACCCACTGTAGGTCTCACTGAACGCTCTCTATAACCTCGACCTTAAGAGCACCCGGAACATGCTGTAAAAGAGGAGGACTGGCGTTCTACGGGGTTCTCCTGACGCATTTGTGTGAGAACGCCTCCTTTGAGATAATCAGGAGAGAGGCAAGAGCAAATGCTGCCTATCTGAAGGAGGATAAAATATATACATCCAAAACCTCTCTGGCGTCAGTCAGACTAGAAGACAGACTGAGAGACTGAGAGAGAGGGAGATAGAGAGAGAGAGATAGAGAGAGGTATAGAGCAAAGGAGTTATAGAGACAGGAGTGAAGAGAGACAAAGAGCTCAAGTTAGAGTGACAGAGACCATAGAGAGTGGATGACAAGAAGAGTGGGAAGAGGTTCCATTGAGAATTGTGAAGAGAAGCAGGGACATACTCGTTTAGCTGTACTGGCTTAAAGGTCACAAAAGAGTCTTTACTGATTCCATAGAGTCCCATAATTGTGAGTAGAAGAATTGGAATCGGTAGAGAGAGATGGGGGCAAATGGAAAAAAAGGGCAAAACAAGAGCGAACTAACACAAGGGGAAGAAACAGAGAACTATGGGAAAAAAGGAGATAGAGAGAGAAAGAATGGATGAATAATGGTTTAGGAAAAGAGGAGGAATGGCTTTAGATCTGTGCAGTTGAACTGGGGTCCCTGGTAGGCCAATGAAAGAGAGAGGGATAGATAGAAACAGATAAAGAGAAAGAGATGGGCAGAGCTACTACAGGTAGCCAATCTCGTCATCTTTGTCATCGTCTTCATCCTCATCATCCTCAATCGCGCCGCGGGGACGGAGTCTGCCTCGTCTCTCCTTCTGTCGGACACGCCCACTCATGCGGGGCTCCTCCTCCTCCTCCTGGTCGTCCAGTAAAATCACAGCGCCTCCACTGCCAAAATCTCCAGATGTCTCCTGGTCTTCCTCTGCTGGGGTTTACACACACACACACACACACACACACACACACACACATACACACACACACACAAATGTACACCAGTACTCAAATGCCACATTTATAAATGTTCACAGACTCTCACTCACGCACCCACCCACCCACACACACACCCACACACACACCCACACACAAAGGGCCGTGCAGGCAGACAAAGCAGAGGTAGAGAAAGCAATTTCTGCATAAAGACTCGATGTGAATGTCGTCTATTACAGCCACAGTCAGCCTCACAGCTGCCACATTCTCCCAGCAGAGCAGCATTGTCAGGGAATCGGAGAATCTTTTCTCTGTGTGTACTGCCTGCATTCCTACCGCTGTAATAAGCTGGTAGTGGAATAATAGAACCACGTATACCACAGGAGCTCCTTGTGTGCATATGTAATTACACACACACACACACACACACACACACACACACACATACACTCATACACACATGCACACATATGCGCACACGCGCAAACACACACACACACACACACACACACACACACACACACACACACACAGATTCACAGACACAGACAGACACACATACACTCTGCATTGTTGCAGTACGGGCACATGTTTGATGATCACAGAGCTGACACCTCCTGTATGTCTGGAGGCATAGCTGTGAACACCCTCTGTGTTTGGCACCTCAGAGATGAACACACACACACAGACACACACACACACACACACACACACACACACATAGGCACACAAGCGTGCCCCAGCTTCTGAGCTTACTGCCTGACAGCCCTGGGGGGAGGTTACACTCCAATCTGGTTTTGTGGTGTTTCCATAAACCTATGTGTGTGTGTGTGTGTGTGTGTGTGTGTGTGTGTGTGTGTGTGTGTGTGTGTGTTGTGTGTGTGTGTGTGTGTGTGTGTGTATGTGTGTGTGTGTGTGTGTGTGTTGTGTGTGTGTGTGTGTGTGTGTGTGTGTGTGTGTGTGTGTGTGTATTTGGCAGACAGAAGTTATAAAGGTGACATTTTAATATAAATCCTCAAGAATTTGAAGCACGTAGGCTTCATGCCTCTAGGTGTGTGTGTCTGTCTGTGTGAGTGTGTGTCTGTCTCTGTGTGTGATTTTCATATAAAATAACATAAAAGAACATCCTCGCTGCAATTTCATATCACGTCCGAATATTTTTGTGTGTATCAGAGAGACAATATTGAGGTGGCAAAAAATCATCTATAGCTTCAGATGCCTCAACTGTATGAAGGCACACATACACACACACATATAAACATACAAACACACACACACTCACATACACACACTTAGACAAACATACCACAGGTGGGGTTGCCTTGCTTCCTGGAGCCGGCGATCTCATTGCCATATTTGTCCACACACCAGCACTGACTCCCATGGCACTGAGTGGCCTTATAGTAGCCCTCATCAGTACACCTGGGAATAGAGGCCCCTGTGGACGAATGAAGAGAAGGAGAGAGAGAGAGAGTCATAGAGAATGGAGTGAAAGAGAGAAAGCAAGGGATACAGGAGTGAAAGAAGAGAAGGAAAAGGGTAAGCAAAGAGAAAGAGGCTAATAAATCGTCTCAGGCATAATCAAATATAATTACATCTTGGAGTAACAGCGGCTGGGGTGTATCATTAAAAATGCATAACTCAATCTCGGAGCAACAAATCAGCGCTGCCTTCCTTTCATAAGAAAACGAGACTCGGGACATCGAAAAAATCATCTCCACTCACAATAACACGGCAAAAAACCCACAGTGTACAGAGAGAAAGAGAAATCAAATTAGATGTAATAAAAAGCGCCGAGGAAGCCGTAGCGGCGCGGCAGCGAACGCCGCGCAATGAATTACCCAATCGCCGCGCGGAGACACCACTCATAAATCCTGCTTAGGTCGACCTATCGGCTGCCTGTAACAGTGATTTCATTTTCACATCCCCTCTCTAACGAGGTGAGTGTCATTAACCCCCCACCCTCATGTCTCACCCTCTCACACACACACACACACACACACACACATGCACCATGAAATTAACACACACACACAAGCACACCTATAGACTCTTGGGTCCATATAAGCGCAGGGGTCATTTCTCAGGGTTTGTTTGCAGGTGAGTTATGACACTATTATGATTATACGTGATTATTGATGTCCATTGGGTGGGATCTGTGTGTGTGTGTGTGAGTGGGGGCTGTGGGAGGCATTGTCGGCGGGCGCGCTGGTTATTGATCGCGGGGGAAAATATCAAGTGCTGCTGCTCATAAATCAGAGCGGAGAGGAGAAGGCCGTAATAATTCAAACCAATTATGAGAACAGACTCCCCCGCTCTCACACAAGAACACACATACACATGGGCACAGACTGGTACACACACATGCACGCACACATGTACACACAGGTACAGACTAATATACACACATATGCACACACACACACACAGACTCAAGCATCTGCACACATGCAAACACTCATGCATGCACACACATGAACACACACATACACACACACACACACATAGCCATCCATAAAAATACATTTTTTGCACACAGCCCTGATCAAGTCACCTAATAGAGGCTTCCGCCGGCTTTGATTCTGAATCCTGTTCATTTCGTTCTGGCACGGAAGACCTGAAACAGAACACGACACAATATTACAAACTCTCTTCCTCTCTCTCCATCTTTCTCTCTTTCTCAGAGTTCCTCTGCTCCCCCTGTTCCTGCACTCACCCTCTGGTTTCTGGAAGCAGAGGCACCACTCGTTGTTGGAGAGCTTGCCGTCTTTAAAGGAGTCGCAGGAGTTAAAGAGCGGCCGCATGCACAGCTCGTACTTGTCCAGGTAGATGGCGCTCAGCTCGGTGTGGTCCAGTAGCAAGTCGTAGTTCATGTCCAGCTTGTTGAACATCCAGCCCAGTGAGTCCTTGCAGATGGGCAGGATGCTGGTGTCAAAGTCTGCAGGGGGAGGACAGAGAGGAGCAAGGGATTGGTTTTTAAATAGAATGTGTGTGTGTGTGTGTGTGTGTGTGTGTGTGTGTGTGTGTCTGTGTGTACTTACACCCACACACACACAGACACACAGACAGACACACACACACACACACACACACACACACACACACACACACACACACACACTCACACAAACAGTCCAACGCACTCACACAGACATAATCATTACTCACGGCCTTGTGAGCTGTCACTGGACGTCTTGAGGTCTCTGTTGGCGTCCTGGTGCAGAACTCCGAACCAGTCCTTGAGGCGGGAGGCCAGGCTGCGCAGGTCACTGTCTGTACATGCTGCAGAGACAGGAAACAACACGCAGAACAGGTTAACAGAGAGGACAACAAGAGCTCTGTCTCGTCGAGAAATAAACATCAAAACTGTGTGTATGGTCCCTTTGGTGTTGAGTGAATGAAACTTAATCTACGCGTGAACTGAATGTCAATAATCCATACCGGCCCATACATTTCCGGCCCCTAATTGTTTATCACAAAACACTAAATAAACAATTACATTCAATATTCAACACAATAGATTTTTCCTTTTTTTTTTTTGCTCTGGCAAATACTCCTTAAGCCACCTCTTCCAGAAGAGATCCGCCATGTATTGGACCTGCCTCCACCTGCGGCAGCATAGAGATCTTCTTCTTGAAAACGCCAGGGGGTAATGATGGTTTTGACCTTAGAAGCAGTAGATGATTTGGAGTTAGTGCCTCTACGTCATTTGGATCGTTGGAAGGGGTGGTGATGGGACGACTGTTGTCCGGCCTCACACAGGAAGGTTTGAAGGCCCTCTTCATCCAAACTTTGGGTGCTTAGGGTGGCATTGAGGATCTTTCTTATGGATCTGATAAGTCGTTCCCACACTCCACCTTGATGTGATGCCAACGGAGGGTTGAAGTGCCACTGGATTCCTCTTTGTAGCAAGATGTGTTCTACCCCCTTTTGCCGTGTTCCAGTCTTGCATTGCCTTCTTCAGCTCGCGCTCGGCCCCCACAAAGTTGGTTCCATTGTCACTGCGCATCTCCAGCACTTGCCCCCTTCTCGCTATGAACCGTCGTAGGGCATTTATGAATGAGTCTGTGTCCAAGGAAGCAGCTACTTCTAGGTGCACAGCCCGTATAGACAAACAGGTGAAGAGGACACCATACCTTTTGACAGTTGATCTTCCACGCTTCACGTCAAAAGGACCAAAGTAGTCCACTCCAGTTCTTGTAAACGGAGGCTCATCTGGGACAAGGCAATTTCTCGGCAAGTCGGCCATCTGCTGCTGGCCTACGGCACCATGAAGACGTCGACACACCACACACTTCGACAGGACTTTTCTGATGGCTGAGTGAGAGTTGGGAACCCAATATCTCTGGCGTAGGTGGGATGGTGGTTGGCCATGTCTCCTTGTGAATAGCCGATGATAAGCCTCAGTCACCCTTAAGTCTTTGGTGAGGATGGTGGGATGTTTTCCTTCTTCTGGCATGGCTGCACGGCTCAGTCTTTCCCCAACTTTAAGAATGCCATCTTGCAGGAATGGATTTAGTTTAAAGATGTGACTCGTTTTCTTAATGTCCTTTCCCTTTTGTAGAGCTCTGATTTCGTCCGAGAATTTTTCCTTTTGGCAGTGACGAATAATTTCCAGCTCTGCCTCCTGAAGATCTGTCACGGTGAGAGATGGCTTGTTTTGGATCTTTGTTTGGCTTCTGGTGACTCTTCTTCTGGTCTGCAGGGATTTTGTGTCTTTGTTCACCATGGCCTTGCTTACACCGGCTGACTGTCGCAAGAAGTTCTTCACCCTCAGGATGTGCTTGTTAGTTGAGTGGAGAGGCATACAGTTTTTCTACTAATGTATGGTCCCTTTGGTGTTGAGTGAATGAAACTTAATCTACGCGTGAACTGAATGTCAATAATCCATACCGGTAAATTCTTTTCTTTGTTTATTCCAAATAGGTGCAGAAAATTGTACGATAGCACATACAAAGACATGGGTAGGCACTGCACGCTAGAAAAACTGTATGCCTCTCCACTCAACTAACAAGCACCAGGTGAACAGAAGGGGCGTGTTTTTATACTAAATTACAAAGAGCGCCCTCTACTGGCATGTAACAAAAAACAGACAACATAATGCTGACCCAAAATATACATAATACAAAATACAGCTACTTGGCCCATACACCGTGAGCTGTACAAACATCAAGAACACTAAATTAGAAAAACATTAATATATAAACAACAGTCAGCATGTAGGAAAGTCACCAGTCACCATCGCATGCAGACAGGGGCACAAAATGTCGAGCAAAATGTAGTCAGCAGTAGCCACACGTTGGCAAATGCCTCAGATGTTTCAGAGTTAATCTACTGCGCCCTGCCCCTGGGCACACCGCCAGTTTCCAATCTTGAGATGCCACTTTCAGAAACCATGGCCATATCCAATCTAATGAGGCAGACCCAATCCAGCAGCCAAATGTTTCACCTGCTCCAATATTAATTTCATCATTCCCCTTTTCTCCTCCACCCGCGCCATCCAACACATTTCAGATTTCATCACATGCACCACAGACGTAGTTTTGTACGGAGTTCTTTTTCTCTTTTTTCTTTTCTTCTTAATGAGTCCACCACTTGACACGTGCATATGACTCCTGCGAAAACCTTGAGCAGCTTCCTGTTCCGGGCGCTGGGAAGCTGTGGTCTTGGAGAGGAGGTTGGGTTCTGATTGATCCTCGGCTAGCCTCGCTGAGAGCGCGCACGCAGGGGCCACCCACTGTGATCGCGATTTGAAGGCCCGCGCCCTGTTTAACGCACCGCACTCAGATAACCTTCTGGAGCAGAGAGAGAGAGAGATAGAGAGAGAGAGAGAGAGAGAGAGAGAGAGAGAGGGAGGGAGAGAGGGCTGAGAAGACGCCTGGGCGGGGAAGCGGTGGGTCTGGGGCGGGCGGGGGAGTGGGGATGGGATGTGACGGGACGGGGGAGAGAACCGTTCCGGAACCATCCACACTCAGAGCCAAGAATCTATCGACTGGCTTTTTGACGGGAAAGATTTCCTCATCATTTTCGCCCAAGCTGTATTTCTTTGCGCTCCATCTTTGACAGGGCCCTGCTTTATTACTTTCTCCATATTGTGCCTCCCAGCAACCAGGTACACTGCACCCATGTTTCTATACTGGGGCTTCCTCTAATAGGTTTATTGCTTCCAGGTTGGTTGGCTTCTCTCCCTCTCTCTCTCCCTCTCTCTCTCCCTCTCTCTTTTCCTCTCTTTTCCTCTCTTTTCCTCTTTCTATCTTTCCTTCGCTCTATCTCTATCCCAGTGTGAGGCAAAGCTCACTGACTCCGGCGTGAAGCACTCAAGTTCACACGATGCACGCTGCTCACCGCCCACCCAGTTGCCGCGGTAACAGTGGCAATGGAGAGGGAGAGAGAGAGAGAGAGAGTTGGTCAGCTCTCCCTGTAGTGAGATCATGAAAGGATGATGAGAGAGAGAGAGAGGGAGAGAAGGAGACAGAGAGGGGGGAGAGGAAGAGATGGCAAGAGAAATACAGAGAAAAAAGGGGAAAAAAGGTGTGTTTGAGTGAGAGAAAGAGAGACAGGTGAGGTCTCCTTTGAAGAAAGGGATGTGCCTTTTTGCAACACCACATACTGTCTCAGGAAAGCTGTTTCAACTCTGGATAATAAGAGAGAAAACTTCTGTTCACCCTTCAGATGAGTTCTTACTGATGTTTCCAAAGATCAATGGACCATTACTGTTGTGTGTGCGTGTGTGTGTGTGTGTGTGTGAGTGTGTGTTTGCATTCGAGTGATAACTACATCAGCACAATACAAAGGGGAAACAAGCCACTAGCATACCAAACGCATCCATGATTGGGTGTGAGATAAAGACAGAAATAAACACAGATATCATTAGAGATGGCACACACACTGAGGCAAAGATTGACTGAGGAAGAAGAAAAGAAGATAAATTAGAGGATTGAGACCAGAGAGAGAGAGAGAGAGAGAGGGAGAGAGAGCGGGAGAGAGAGAGGGAGTGTGTGTGTGTGAGAGAGAGAGTGTGTGAAAGAGAGTGTGTGTGTGAGAGAGAGAGAGAGAGCAAGAGAGAGAGAGAGAGAGAGAGAGAGAGAGAGAAAGAGAGAGAGAGAGGGATGGAGGGAGAAGGATGACAAATCACCAATCAGCACGGTTTTAGATTGCACCCAGCCACCACCTGCTGCCGTGACATGAGAGAGAGAGCATCGCCACAGAACCTGTCACCACGGTGGTCTGGGTGGAGTGATAAAAAGAAGTGACACAGGGCCAAAAATGATGAAAGAGAGCAATGGTGGGTGGATGGGGTGAATGAGAAAGAGAGAAAAGTGATGGTGTGGGGAAATTGTAGCTAACGCCCCACACCTGAGGAAGACACCTGGGGGTAAACAGCAGATGCGCAAGAAGCAGTGTCACCATATGTGTGTGTGAGTACATAGGGTGTGTGTGTGTGTGTGTGTGTGTGTGTGTGTGTGTGAGAGTCTATGTGTGTGTGTGTGTGTGTGTGTGTGTGTGTGTGTGTGTGTGTGTGTGTGTGTGTGTGTGTGTGTGTGTGTGTGTGTGTGTGTGTTTGCATGTTGCAAGAGGCTTGACGTCAGCTAATTACCCGTAGAAATGCTCCTCTATGAAGTGAAGTCTGGGTACGGCTTTCAACTAAAAACTCTCCACTCTGTTTAGCCACAGCTACACTTACTGAAAATGAATGTGTCTCTCTTTGTGTCTCTGGGAATGACTCAGACAACAGGGAAATGGAGAGCTAAGCTCTAAGATAGAGAGAGAGAGAGAGAGAGAGAGAGAGAGCAAAAAAGCAGTGCAGAAATGGAGAAAGAGAGTGAAAAGGAGAATTAGAGGAAAGATAAAGACAGTGCATTTAAGGTGTGTGTGTGTGTGTGTGTGTGTGTGTGTGTGTGTGTGTGTGTGTGTGTGTCGTTATCTGAAATTGAACTGTGGATTTCTGCTTGTGTAATTTTTCTCTCTGTGTAACCTATACGAATCACGGTGATGGATAGCACAAAGATAAAGATGGTAAACAAGATTCTGCATGTAATCCTATCCATTCAGTTAGGGACTTAGAGAGATATTTATTTAGCGCTGAATATGTAATTTTCTTGTGTGTGTGTGTGTATGTGTGTGGTGTGTGTGTGTGTGTGTGTGTGTGACACTCACACAGACAGACACACACACACACACACACACACACACCTAATAAACCACGGAAGTGGTAGGTGTTTTGAGCACATACAAAGAATAGGCAACTCAATTCTCACTGGCCATAGGGAAACAGATTAGTAATAAGTCGGCCCTCTTCCCAAGCAGCCCCTATTCCTGTGCAGAGGGAGCACATTATGCACTGAGCAAGCAGCAGCAGACTCCACGCACTGATAAGGGAATGGAGGGACACAATGAAGTTAGGAGGAGGAAGAGAAAAAAATAAACATGCACAGTGAATGGAGGCACACTGGAACAGGCCACAGTAGCTTAGAAGGAAACATCCAGGACAAATGGAGCAGGGTAGACAGTTAAAGCAACAGCAATAAAGTGGGGAACTGCATTAAAACTGAGAGAGAGAGAGAGAGAGAGAGAGAGAGAGAGAGAGAGAGAGAGAGAGAGAGAGAGAGGGAGAGAACAAACTTCTTTACAACTGGAGAGAAGGGGAGAGAGCGAGAGAGGGAGAGAGAGTGGGAGAGAGAGAGAGAGAGAGGGAGGGAGAGAACAAACTTCTTTACAACTGGAGAGAAGGGGAGAGAGCGAGAGAGTGGGAGAGAGAGAGAGGGAGGGAGAGAACAAACTTCTTTACAACTGGAGAGAAGGGGAGAGAGCGAGAGAGGGAGAGAGAGTGGGAGAGAGTGGGAATGAAGAACTGCATTAAAACTGGAGAGAAGGGGAGGGAGAGGAGCGCGGGAGATATGGAGAAACATAGAGATGGAGGGAGATTGGGGAAGAGAAAAACAAATGAGAAAGATGGAGAAAGAGGGTGCGAAAGCAATAAACGAGACAGAAAGAGATAGGGATATAGGAGAGAGAGAGAGAGAGAGAGAGAGAGAGAGAATGAGAAAAATGATGGGGGGAGACAGAGAGAGAGAGAGAGAGACAGAAAGAGATAGGGATATAGGGAGAGAAAGAGAGAGAGAGAGAGAGAGAGAGAGAGAGAGAATGAGAAAAATGATGGGGGGAGACAGAGAGAGAGAGAGAGAGAGAGAGAGAGAAAGAAAGAGATGGGAGAGAGAGAACAACAAACAGGAGCGACAGCGACACTATCACCACCACGCTCGGCGCCGATCGGCTCTGCTGTCGCCCTCTGATCTCTCTAATCACACGTTCCTCACCTGCCTGGAGCGCACACGCTGCTCCCCACACCCACACCCACACCCCCAAATCTTAATAAGATCGCATGCAGATCAGCCCCACATGAAAAGGGAACGCCGGCTTCCTGGGCCGGGATTAGGAAAAAAGCGTGAAAAAGCGTGTACGCGTGTGCGCCCCATAATCACACGCTGCAGATAATTATTATATTATCGCAGAGCTTATAAAACATGGATAATAGTGCAATAACAAAAGAGCGACGCTGCGGTTAAATCCCATAACGCACAATACATCGTAGAGGAGTGAAGGGAGTGGTTGTGCAGGGGAGAGAGGGACGATCCATCTTAGGGGTTATATAGAACACGCTAGAACAATAGTGCGCCATATCTGAGCCAGGCAGAGTGGGCAGTGGACAATAAAACACGTGGTGGATCATAGCTGACTACATTAAAACAAAATGTGCTGTATCAGGGATAATGAGGTTGGAACAGGGTGTGTTTGGTTGTGCTTGTGCGTGAGAGAGAGAGAGTGTGTGTGTGTGTGTGAGTGTGTGTGTGTGTGTGTGTGAGTTGGAGAGGGAGAGAATTTTTGCATACTGTGCATGTGTGAGTATGTGTCTACAAGAGACAGGGAAAGAAACAGAAAGCGAGAAAGAGGCTTTTGCATATAGTTTGCAGTGTGTGTGTGCATGTGTGTGTGTGTGTGTGTGTGTGTGTGTGTGTGTGTGTGTGTGTGTGCCAACACAAACAACAGAGAGTCTGAGTCTCCCTGTGAAATGAGATGCAAACAGAGACGGCCAAGGAAGGATGATCCGTTGGGAATAATTGGAAACAGGTGCCCAGCAGGAGGAGTGTGCCCTGTGGAAAGACTGGATCAAGACACGTGTGTGTGTGTGTGTGTGTGTGTGTGTGTGTGTGTGTGTGTGTGTGTGTGTGTGTGTGTGTGTGTGTGAGTGTGTGTGTGTATAACACACATAGAGGGAGCCCTTTAGGGAAAATGAATATTTTGAGCCAGATTTCTAATTTGCGCATGAATAAAGGTTATGTACACCTGAACCTACCTCTGTGTGTATGTGTGTGTGTGTGTGTGTGTGTGTGTCTGTGTGTGTGTGTGTGTGTGAGAGGGACACAAACCTTCCACTATGTCTATGTTGCTATGTTGTTGTGTGTATTTGGCTGGAGAGAATTCAGAGACAGGGAGACACAATCTCAGAAAATGATGGCCAACCCAACAACCCAATCACACAAAGACACAAATACACACACACAATGACCAGGAGCTTGTTATCAAAAACCAAGTAGCAGGTGGCTGCCTGGCTGAAGGTCCAGTTGGTCTTAGTAAACTGCCAAAACTAAAGTGAAAACTCTCTCTCTCTATGTCTCTCTCCCTCTCTCACACACACACACCAGAAATGGGAAATCTGAGGTGCATTCAAATTCCTTGAACAGAGGCGAACGTTCGTGGCGAGCATGTTTGTATGAACAGATAAATTTGAATGATTTTGTGTAAACATTGGTTCCAAACAAGTCTCCGTCCAACTCCCAATATATTTGCGGAGAACTACCTCCTCAGAGTGTTTGCGAGTGTTTGCAAATGTTCACTGAAAACGGAAGGCAAACAGAAAATTGTTTGTGAATGCTTGCCTGTTTACGAATTTGATTCACCTCTGGCTTAAGAAAGTAAAGTCCTACGTACCATGTATTGGTTCTACCTGTGCATCTAAAACAGGGGATTTCACTAATTAGCCAATCTACCTGGCTGAAGAGTTGAGCTAATAAGAATCAGCTGTTTAATATGTGGAGGGACTTTTTTTTTTTTTGGAACAAATATATGGTGTACTTTCTGAAGATGGGTTTCCCATCTCTCTCTCTCTCTCTCACACACACACACACACACTCTGCCGAATACACACACCACCTTTTTAAGACCTCTTAACCTTT
>NC_063209.1:8059427-8081927 GCF_017589495.1 Alosa alosa | reverse complement strand
CCTCACCTCACCTCTCCTCTCTTCTCCTCCCCTCTTCTCTCCTCCTCACCTCTCCTCTCTTCTCCTCACCTCACCTCTCTTCTCCTCACCTCACCTCTCCTCTCTTCTCCTCCCCTCTTCTCTCCTCCTCACCTCTCCTCCCCTTTTCTCTCTTCTCCTCACCTCTCCTCTCTTCTCCTCACCTCACCTCTCCTCTCTTCTCCTCCCCTCTTCTCTCCTCCTCACCTCTCCTCCCCTCTTCTCTCTTCTCCTCACCTCTCCCCTCCCATCCCTCATCTCCTCTTCTCCCCACTCCTCTCCTCTGCTCCCTGTCTTAAAGCTGCCACCCAACTGGCAACAGATTACACAAGGAAAGAATGCCAGCTGAGCACCAATGACTCACCGTCACCTGTAGTGGCTGAGCTCTTTAAGCCACCTGCATTCATGACTTATTAAGACCCCCCCCCCCCCCCATCACAAATTCCTTCTCTTTTTATGAGAGGTTTTTATGGGACTCCTAAAATAGGAGGGACGAGCATCTGGTGCTCACCTTGACTCATTCAAATGAGTTTTTTTTTTTTTTTTTTTTTTTTAAAGCAATCAACACAGAGGCTTTTTGAAGAGAGGATGAAGAGAGGAGAGAGATGCTGTGAAGGAGGGAGATAAGGTGCCAATGTGAAACGTGTAAGATGAATAAAAGGCTTGTATGAGTGTGGTATGCATATCAGTCTCTGTCTGTGTGTGTGTGTGTGTGTGTGTGTGTGTGTGTGTG
Organism: Alosa alosa; assembly: GCF_017589495.1. Lineage (NCBI taxonomy): Eukaryota > Metazoa > Chordata > Actinopteri > Clupeiformes > Clupeidae > Alosa > Alosa alosa. The sequence continues at coordinate 8,081,176 of NC_063209.1, read as the reverse complement.
TGTGTGTGTGTGTGTGTGTGTGTGTGTGTGTGTGTGTGTGAGAGAGAGAGAGAGAGAGAGAGAGAAAGAAAGAGACAAAGTATGAAACAACTCAAGATAAAGCGCAAGACTGCAAAGTGTGTTTTTTTCCCCCTAAGATACTGTTTGTGTACTTTGTGTACTTTCGTCTGGAGTCTGTCTGCATGGCTGAGACAGGATCAGTTTGTGTAATGTAGTTCCTGACCCTGCGCTCAGCAGACGGAACAAACAGACATCAGATTTTCAGAGAAGACAGCAGAGGCTTTCCGTTCTTTAGAAATCAGTGTGGACTGTCAAATGCATAATCTCTCAAAGCATAAAAGAAACGAAAAGCTATGAAAGGCTATGAAAACTTCTCCATGACACACATTTAACTTCTTGAAATTATATAACAGCAATTTTGCAGGTAGATAGCTGTTGTCTAGACCTCCCTCCAGATGTTGATTCTGTTTTCGGGTTTTCATTGTCATGCTTTGCCCTTTGTGTTGAGCTAAGAAATTGCTGCACACTATCTGTTTCATTCGCAGTGCGATGATTCGATTTGAAGAAAGAAAAAAAAGAACACGTTTCAGTTCTCAGGTGTGCAAAAGGTGTATTCTTTGCCCTGTGTGTTGCCATGCGCCTGGTGTCTCCTCTCCAGCTCTTCCTGGTTCTGGCATATGTTGCTCCCTGCACACCTGCAGCGTATCTGCTCTCGTCAGGAGCTGAGTTATCTCACCAGGAACCGTAAGCCCTGTTGCTCACTAGTCTGGTTTGACGCCCTTTGCTAAGTCATTGGACCTGGATTGGGTGGGGTGGATGTCTGTATTTGGTACTATTGTTCAGGAGGATTTTTTGGGCCGGGTTTCCTCCGTAGCTGGATCTGTGGGTGTCTTGTTCACGGTGCTCTGTAAAGCTGCTGGCTTTTGACTGTGTGAGCCCACAGAATTCTATTGTCTCCCGAGTCCTTCACGCAGGTTCACAAACTCACTATTGTGCATGATTTTGCCTGGTTTTCTGAAAGATAGTTTCCTTTTTCATATCCTAGCTTATTGTCTATTTCCGATCCTCAATAGCCATGACGGTTGCATGCAGTAACGTGCACAATAGAACCACACATACTGGCAACATGGCAAATGTATCAACTACAAGACCAAAGCCAAATACTGTATGCGCAATGGCATGAATGAGACCAGGCAAGAGCTTTCTGCATCATCTTCCTTACAGGCAAACAAACAAACCACACTGAAACTCAAGGCACAACCTCCTTGGCAGATATTACATAGCAAAAACATTTTGGTAAACAGGAACAGTGATTGAACCTTGACCCTTGATAAAAAAAATAGGGGGAAAATGATGGATGAAAAAATGGGGGGCAATAAAACAAAGATTAGGACAGAGCAAAGAGAAGAGACAGAGAGATCCAAGTATGAATGGAATGAAAGAATGAGAGGGAGCCGACTCAGCAGAGGACCCGTAACTGATGAGAGGCTTTCCCTGGATCCTCCTGACCTGATTCATCTCCACTATGCTCTCATCAAAATGGGCCCCAGTCACATGATCCGCGCTACACGCCGGAGCTGAAGAACAATCCCGCTTTCTGCTTCCAAGATATCCATCACTTCTGCACTATTGTGTGGAGCATTTGCTTTTTTCACCACCTAGCAGGAGTAGTGAGCTATAAAATAGCTCCTCAAAGAAAACTTACAGTGGCACACATACAGAAAGATGGCTGATTCATATTCAGACTCCTATCTACTGCCTTGGGCTGTTCAAGGTCCAGAACTTTGGAACGCTGCCGGAGACTGCGGGCACTGCAATTTTTGGTTTCCTGCTCATGAACGAGATAAAAAAAATATCACTGTCCTGCAGCAAATTCCTCGATGTTATGTTCTGGTCGTCCGTCACCGCTGTCTGGTCCAACGATGTCTCTGAGGCATGCTTTCACACAGATCTGGGGAAAGTGTTTGTGACAGCGGCGTGACAAATTATGGAATTGCGTTCATATGGATGCCAAACCAAAGCCGCCAAGTTGATGTTGAATTGCTCCCTTTTATGGCTTTTATCGAATTACAGAGATGATAGCGGATCATATCCTCCCATCCACAGTTTTCAGATATCAAATGAACCCCACGGTCAGAGCGATTTAATGAACGAGGCCTTAAACATATTCAGCCCTCAGAAAAAATCAACATATTTTTCTTTCTGCATAAATATGGACTTAGTTGCAGTCTTGAAACACATGCTGTCTGTAACATGATGAAACCCTTGAGAAAAATGAAGTAGGCTGGCGTGAGATTAGCCTTGAGGCTACATGCCTCTGAGTCACCAGTGAGGATCATTTTCATCTCCTGATAATTACAGCAACAGTAGCAATACGCTCAGGCCAATCCGATACTACAGTCAGTACACTGAGAAAACACAAGACAACCTAGGAGTCCACTGACTCACGCAATGTCCAACACCTAGATCTGTCAGATTCATGACAGGAGCCATAACAAAAGAAGCAGCTGGATTGACGGCTATCCCCACTCTTTGCTAGCCAGGTCATTTTTCTAGCTTTTGTGTGTTTAGAAATGGAGGCACATCAGGCAACTTGGCAAGAGCATCTCACAGCCACACACTGGCCTGATTGATGGGAATCTACGGCACGCTTCCAAGGACAAAAAGCTTCCATTTACACAAGGGAGTTGCTGACATGCTGGGATAGTTTGCAGTGTTCCGCTGTTGATTGACAATGGTGCTGATGCCGATGATGAAGAAAAATGGGGGTCCAGTAAATTGCTATGGTCACCCATTCATGTCGCACTCTCTGGCATGGGGCCGCGGGTCACAGCTGTCATTGACACAGCGATGCACAGACACAGGCATCACTTTTCTCCTAACAATAATGGTGAATGGCAAAGTGGTGTCAGGAACGTCTATGCAATTCTGCCATCCTTTGACTTTGCCCCTGTTTTTTGTCAACCTGCCCAAACCCACGAATTTGCACCTATTACAGGTTACAATGGCACCCAACTCCTCAGTCTGCCATATTAATTATTAGATTCCATATCAGCACACTGAAATACTACGGCTGGACTGACAGTCACAAAGGACTGTAAAGAATACAATGTGGTCTAATCGACACTAACACACTGCTGCCATTTTTTAGTTTCCAAGAGCTATTTCCTCTGAATCTCAACACATTTGACACCTATTCACATACAGTCAATATACAGAGCATAGCTTCCCACACAGGCTGCAATAGTGTGGGCGTGGGAGACATGCAGTCAATAGGCAGTCAAACAGCATAAACCCCCTCTGATATGTACACTAAATGACCTGGGCACGGTCTAATTTAATTACGGACAAAAGCAAAGTGGGAACAAAAGGCTCAAACGGACCTGGTCCATTGTGTTCATGCAGCGGGAGCCGGGCGGACAAATTAAGGACTGTCAGAAGGATTTAGGCTGAGGAAGAATGAGCGGGAGGAGAGGGAGAGTCTCTGTGTGTGTGTGTGTGTGTGTGTGTGGGGAGGAGGAGGACTAAAGCTGGACGCTGTTCCCTTCCTGGTGCTCAAAACTGGAAGAGGACAAGGATAATTATGCAATGAGATGAGCCTAGGGTAGTGTGTGTGTGTGTCTGTGTCTGTGTGTGTGTGTGTGTGTGTGTGTGTGTGTGTGCATTGAGAGCACATGTGTGTGTGTTAGTGTGCATGTGTGTGTGGGTTAGTGTGCATATGTGTGTGGTGTGTGTGTGTGTTTGTTTATATCAAAGTCTGAAGACTATTATGGGCACAGAGCTGGAGAGACAGACGGAGCTGCCGGTAATTAATTGGATGCACGAATTGTTTAATTAGTGACAATCATCTCCGTTGCAATCCATCCCCTCATGCCATATGATGAAATGAAACACACACCCAGCCAAGGCTAACAGCGTCCATCCACCCCCTCCACCCACAGGATGCCGACGCACTTGCTCTCCCAATGTATTCAGCGGCACAGCTCTCAGAGTGTGGGCACAGATGAAGTTGACCTCAGGGTCATTTTTATTCAGACGCACAAATGCCAGCCCTTGTATAATCCATAAAGCTCTTTAAAGCTCTCCGTTCGACTTCGCTTCCTGGCATTTGTTTATATTGATTCGAGAAACAGTGACACCAACCCCCGCCCCCTACCCCCTGATTCGCCGACGCTCTGCATGGCCAAAGGGGCCAAAGCATCGGTTTCCTTGACGATCGCACCGTATTTACCAGTCGCTGCCGACGCGGAGCGAGAGCAGGTGCCGTGCACAGGTGTGGGGGTCGCCGGTTAGCCCCGAGATAAGGGCTGTGTGGAGGGGTTAAAGCCCCACAGAGAGGGGCCTGCCTCTAGGCTTCATCCCAGATGGTGCTGCCATGTTACACTGACACATATTTACATACGACGCCATGACAAAATGGGTGCTGCCCATGAGTGTGTGAGTGCATTTGCACATGCTCAAACACACACACACATGCACACACGCACACACACACACATAGGCACACACACACACACACACAACTCCCTTCATTTAATCTTCAGATTGCATTCATCCAAAAACTGGGACCACTGCGGTCCAAAAGCCCACATAGAAGCAGATTGCTTGCAAGGACAGAGAGATCAGGATACAGAGAAACCCAAAGCCAGAGGGAATGAAAGAGAGAAGGAATGAGAGAGAAAAAAAAGAGAGGAAGAGTGAGAATTAGAGTGTGAAAGAGATAGAGAGAAGAGAATGAGAAAAAGGATGAGAGAGAGAGAGGGAGAGAGACAGAGGAGAGAGAGAAAGAGAGAGAGAGAGACATACACCCACACCAGCATCCGTCCACTGACAGATTGGTCTGATCAGCTCTCTGCTGACGGACAGTCACCGACACTGACAGGTGTTGTTACGGCACACGTTAAATCTTCCCACGCCGGCTCTGACTGGAAATGTGAGCCAAGGTCATCCATCACTTCATCAGGAGCGGACGTCTGCACTCCTCAAGAGCGCAGAGACCAACTAGCAACTAGCCAAGGCTGTTGCCATGGCTATTCACACTTGTCATTGTTCACACAGCAGAGAGATAGAGAGAGAGAGAGAGAGATCATTTGTGCTAGTGCCATGTGAATTAGAGCAACAACATAATTCAGTCCCTGTGTATTCAAAACACTTTGAACATGTGTTTAACTGTCAAGTATGTGACGAAAAGGGTGACTGCTTTGGCTAATATTTTCAGGAACACACTTCAGACTCTTCAGAATGTATGCTAGAATGTACAATCTGAGTAAAGGCAGAATGAATGGCACTGAGGACTCAGATGTGTGCTTTCCTATCACTGCAACAAATTAAGTCATTCCATGTATACATAGAAAAAGATGTTAAAGACCCACTCTGTGAAACTATTCAACCTCTTTTTACATGTCCATTAGGTGTTTCTTATGTGTTACAAGGCTTATCACGAGTGAAATAAATGGTATATTTACGCTACCGGTCAAAAGTTTTATTTTTCGATGCGGTTTACTTCTGGAGATTGTGCTGGCCACTCCATGTTTTCAAGCTTACCATCTTGTTTTTTTATGTTTTGGGTCATTATCTTGCTGTAGGATGAACCCGTGACTAACTAGGTGCATACCAGAGGGTACTGCATGGCACTGCAGAATGCTGTGGTAGCTGTTTTGATTCAGGGTGCCTATCACTCTGTAAAAGTCACTGACCCTGGATCCAGCAAAACAGCCCCAGGCCATCATGTTCCTCCTCCATGTTTGACAGTTGATGTCACACACTGAGGAACCATCCTTTCGCCTACTCTACGGCGTACAAAAATCCTGCGTGATGGGGATTTCAATTCATCAGTCTTCAGTAGTCCACTGGTGGGGTTTCATAGCCCAGGCTAGCCTCTTTTTCTTATTCTGACACCTGACGCAATGGCTTTCTTGCTGCAACTCGACCTGTCAAACCTGCAACTTCGGAACTTCACAGTTGAAACTAAGACTTGCTTACTATGAGCACTATTAAGTTGTCCTTGAAGCTGATGTCCTGCCGCCTATCAAGCAAGCTGTTGACTCTCAGAAACTTGTTTTCTAATTTTGTTGTGGCTTTGGGTCTGCCAGAACTCTTTCTGTAAGAGTTTCCCCCCCGTTTTTGAGTACTTTTTGATGGTGAAGGAAACACTCATACTTCTGAAATGTACATTATTTTTCAGTTTTGGGTAACCTTACCTTTTTTAACCTTTGGCAGTTCAGCACTTACCTTTGTGCCAATTCAAGCTATTCATTGGACTTGAACTGCTTGAATTTCAATAAAAAACTGGAAAAATTGGGGTGTTCTAAAAGTTTTGAGCGGTAGTGTATGGCTGAGTATTTCTGGCATAAATGGGCAGTGCACCTGCTGATGTTTCAGAATAATTCATCAGAACAGCCCGTTATTGATGCTTATCATCCGGAGATAAAAAAAAATACTCTTTTCTAGTTGGCTGGTGGGTTGGCTATTGATTCTGAATAATGGAACCCAATTCTGACTGAGTTATTGAAAAGATTGATTTTAGAACATCAGCTGAAACAATTCCATCCAACAAATGCCAACAACCACAGACTGAGGAGTGTGAGCAAACTGACTCAGCTGTTTGTGTTTGTTGGAGTGTTTTGGTGTTTGTTGGTGGAGTGTGCAAGCCCCTTTAAGGTATCGATTTAGAACTGGTGTCCAATAACACCCAAAGATACCCTACCCTATACAACAGTTGCAACAACCGCATGCATGGGATTTCTTAATGCGTTTCTCATGCAGCTTTGGCATGCTGGGTAATAGCTGATAGCTAATGACACTGTTATAGTAGCTATGTTCCAGTTCAAAAGTCCTTCCCTCTAGCTATGGGAGTTCTTCCAGATACTGTACCTCCACAGAAATATATATAATTCATCAGGCGAAAGGAGGGAGGATAGAATTATTCCACAGCATACTATGGAAAATCAGCAGGGGGCCAGTGGGTGGCCGATGGAAGGATTTCTAGACATTTCCTCAGCTCTCTGCCAGCAGGTGGGTGTGCAGCGTGGGCACCGAGGGTGAAATATGTACAGAAGTATAGATCGGGTTTGAATGACAAATGTTACGTCAGTGGAGAGCTGAGGGCAGGCTTCTGGAGGAGACTCTGCTGTTCACCAAAAGGGCAACAGCGCTTAAGTCAACAGCAAACTCTTCTAGAACATTCCTCTGTGGGGGGGGGGACTCATGAGTGTTAGGGAGGCGGGAGATAATCTACTTGCCTCCGCTCTGAAGACAGGATTACGCAGGCAGGGAAAAGTAGGAGCCTCCAGCACTGGCTCTGGCGGTGTGATTGACAGGCAGAAGGGATCAGTATCCGCTGTTGGCAAACACACTCGTGGATCAGGCTCAGTTCCGGGTGGGGAGAGCTGTCTGAGCGTCCATCCTCCGCCTCCTTCAATAAACCTCTGACCAGACTAGCGCTGGCGAGGCAACAACACCACATTCATCATCCGCTTCTCCACTTTCAATCGCTGCCGCTGTGACAGCTCACTGATCCCACGTCAGTATCATGAGGTTCAGAGACATTACTGTTGTTCAAAGACCTGACACTACATCGAGGCTAACATCTCATCTCTCTGTTCAGATGTGAGTGTCACAGGGTCTCAAGGGGGGCTATGGCTAACAAGAACATTTAGGAGAACAGACCTGCACAGTTGAGCTTTAGAACCCTGTTACGGGTGACTGGTCAGGTGTAATGAAGCAGTGAGTGCAGGGATTTTCATGGATAGGTTAGAAAGTTCAAAGGTCAGCATCGACAGTGACCTCATTTTCTGTGTAATGGATTATGGGATTGATATCTCCTCCAGCTCTCTCTTTCTCTGCCTCATGACCTGACTACACTATCATGGCATCATCCTTTCCTTCTCTCTGTCAACTACTCTCTCTCTCTCTCTCTCTCTCTCTCTCACACACACACACACACACACACACACGTGCGTGATACCTCTTGCCCTCAGGATATACACACACATCTTCAGAGGCTCAGAGTGTAGCTGCGGAAGCTTCCGGCATCCTCATAAAGTCTGACATTTTCTCTTCAAGTCATAATGAAAGGATGTGCAGACTAGAGGGAGGGGAAACAGAGAGGTGTGAAAGGGAAACTCTGACTCAGAGAGAGGCAGCGAAAGGGTAAGTGGCCTTTTAAAAGAGACATGCATGCATATGCACTTTTACTCTCTCTCTCTCTCCCTCTCACTCTTCCACACACACACACACACACACACACACACACACACTCACACACACACACAGGACCCCTTAATTGGAAGTTCTATGAAAACATACATTCTGATTAATTAATTCCAGCAGCGGTTACAGTGTGGGCAGGGGGCAGGTTACATTATGACTTTCAAACACTCCAGCAACAGTCAGCCTACAGCAGATTAAGGAAATCATTAGGATTGAATTCATTAACCCTGCTCCTGCTTTAGGAGCTCTTTCCCTGTTCAAGTCCATTCGGACTAAAGCAGCTGCTCCAAGGCTTCTCTTTATCACACTGTCTTGTAATGATCCCAACATCACACAAGGCAAGTCCTAAGGAAATGGAGTGTGTGTGTGTGTGTGTGTGTGTGTGTGTGTGTGTGTGTGTGAAAGAGAGAGAGAGAGACAGATAGAGATAGAGATAGAGTGAGAGAGAGAGAATGTGTGTGTGTGTTTGTGTGTGAGAGAGAGACAGAGATAGAGTGAGAGAGAGAGAATGTGTGTGTGTGTGTTTGTGTGTGAGAGAGAGACAGAGATAGAGTGAGAGAGAGAATGTGTGTGTGTGTGTGTGTGTGTGTGTGTGTGTGTGTGTGTGTGTGGTGGGTGGTAAGACAGAGAACAAAAGAGTGTGTGCATCATTTCTCTGGTTCTCTCATTGTGAGTGAAGGCTTGGTAGTTCCAGGCTCGGATCAGAACCTCCTGGAGAGGCCTGACTCACTGGCCCCCAGGGGTCTCATCTCCCTACCCTCAACTGACTCCCCACGGAGGTCAACCTCGACACAGAGACTTCAGTCCTGTCACAGCATCAGCCCTGACATGACTTCCTGCTTTAGGTCAATAATGCATGTTGGAGCAGTTCTCTTAAAATATGAAAGTCTCTTTAAATATGAAAGTTCTTCCTTTTGTCTGTGACTAATTCTGCGTGAAGGAGGGTAAATAAACACAGACACACACACACACACACACACACACGCATACAGAATAAAAAAATAAAGACATAAAAGACAAAGACAGTATGAGTGTGATTAGGCCTAAGTTTATCTTTTGATGTGACTCATTTCCTGTGTCCTCTCCTGTACTCACTGCTAAACCCACTGAAACGCACTAATTGGCACAAGAGCTCATCCCCACACACACGTGCACACACTGACTCACACTGCAAACACGTGCTGCCACAAACAAACACACACACACTCATAAAAAAATCAACTTTGTCTCCTGCATACACACACTCTTCAAAAAACCCTTTCCAGCAGCCATGGGGCTCTGGAGGGGACTGCGGGAGCTGTCCAGAGGCGCATTGGTTAATGGGGATGAGAGGTTCATGGTCCTCCGCTGAACAGTTGAGGACAAAGAGGAGGAAGAGGAGGAGAATGTTTCAAACCATAACCCTTAATCTTCCACCTTCAAAAAGCTGCCTCTGTCTCACAAACAACACACACACAACGCTGCAAACAAAGAGGAAACTGAATCTATTCATACAGGGGTGAAGTATAACACTCTCTTTCACACACACACAAGCAAACTCTCTCTCTCTCTCTCTCTCTCTCTCTCTCTCTCTCTCACACACACACACACACACACACAGACAAGTACCTCACAGAGAGCCCGTCAACAGTGGCGATTCTAGACATTTTTAACAAGGGTGGCCCTAGTGAGGCACTGATTAAAATCAAGGGTGGCATGAGGCAAAACATCCAGATAAATAGAAACAGACTCAAGATGTTAAATTAGCACAAATACATTAGGAAAACCATGCACCAAACACCATACTCATCAATTGAAAGACCATACTCTCACATACTGTAAAATGTATTTGTATTTGAATAAAATGGATGCAAATACAAATAAACAAACATATTAAATCTAAGTTGTCTATCAATGGGTTATGCTGAGCTAAAATAAATTCCATCATGGGACATTAAAATATATTTTATTATATTATATGGCTATCTATGGCCATCTATTTTTGTAGCTGTTAAAATAATTTGACCTGCTTTTTTTGTCTGAGCTGGCAAAGAGCTATAACAAAGTAATCCAAAATCAACAAACACCTCTCAACTAAATGCTTAAAATACTTTTTTACGAAACAGGAATGAAACACCAATTAAAGACTAACCTTAATCTAATCATAACGTTGCATTCATAATGCTACAGACCCTAAGGCTCAATCCCATTTGTTATGCTTCTCCTTCCCCTAGCCTACCCCTTGTCCCTCGAAACAGAGTGGCAATACATAGGGGTGAGAATATTCCCCTTGGATATAGGACACCATGCACTAGCCTATAGGGGACAACTGGGACGATCAAAACACGTTTTAATTACACGTAATTTACAAAGAGACCACACCGAAAGGTAATATTTTGTCACTAGCTATAACTTACATCTGTCTTTTGTCAAATACAGTTGCACTTTCAGCTCTGAACAAAACCGTTTAGGAATTCTTTAAGCAAAAGTGGAACGTGCACAATGTTTCATTTATCCCTCCTGGCCGGGACGAATAGGCATGGGGGACGAAATAAACATACAGTTTAGCCTAAGCTACGTAAACTTCCCAAAATGTAAATATTTCACAACAAATCCTTGACTGGTTGAATGGTCACCAGAATTCATATCGCTACCTGTAGCTAGCCTAGATGCGACGAATGTTTATGAGTGAGCTTGAAGACCCATAAATGAAAAGTTGTCTTAACATTACATTAGGACCAGGCTTGGAATTTCATAATTTTAGGGGCAAGGCCACTTGGCCTTCAGTTGGGCATGTTTGGCAGGGGGCACAAAGGCCACGCGTCAGGGCACCAAGGCCAAAGTTAACTATACAGTAGAAAATGATCAAAGTTGTATTTAGTCTATTCACAGCAGTAGACCTGCATCACTGTATGAAACATGACAAAAACATGAAACATGACATATTACATAGAACTGTAAATCATCTGATTTTACTGATATCTACGTAGGCTGTATTTAACGTTTATGTTTTATTTGGCCTGCTTTGAAATTTAAAGCCCAAAGTTGGAGGCATGCATGTAGAAATTTGCTGCAAATTCAAAACCGGATTACTCTGGAATTGCTATCAGTACAGGGGGATGCTTTACACCTTTGTGTTCAGTAAGGTTTGTTTATATGGTTTGTATGTATTGTTTGTATATGGGAAGAGTTCACAAAGCATTCCACCGAGATGAATGGGTAGGGAGATGGGCGCAGAACTGTATAATAATTTCATTAAATTAATGTTACTTTTCTCGCGAACCGTTTATCACAGCAACTAGTGGCTAACATCGTTTAAAAGCTAAGAAAAAGCGGTAACACTTTATTTGAAGGGGTCTACACAAGGGTGACATGTAACCGTCATAAGAATGTCATGACACATGTCATGCACATAAATGACATAGTATTGATGTTTATGACTGTTGTCATTAAGTGTCATTCGGTTTTTGGAATGTCAAGTTGACATTGTTTGGGTGTCATCATTATAACAACTTGACATTAGGCAAGATGACATTATTTGAGGGTGTATCTGTCATGACAACTTGACATTAGCCAAGAAAATGTAAACCGTTGTCATGACAACGTGACATTAGCCAAGAAAGACATGCAAAATTGACATATAACTGTGTTTGGCCTGATTTATCTTCTAGGTTTGTGAAGTGATGAACCTGAACAATTGGCTGTCATGACACCATTATAAATTAGATATAGGCTACTCAACATAGTGAAGGTGCATTGCAGATGTAACCCACTCGAAAATAGCCTACTGATAGGATTACATTATTCTAGTTTAATATCTAATTTCCTACTTTTAGTTATGTTTTCCCTGCACACCGTACTTGTCCAGTAGGTGGCAGTGGTGGCGCTGCATAGAGGGGAAACTGCTACACTGATTCTTAGAGAAGAAGACAGAAATCGCAAACAGCAGAAGGACAGCAGAACGATAGTGAGCTGAAGCCATATTTAGATTTTCCACACTGAGAAGAAAAGTTAAAAATAACATTGAAGAGCTAGTTAAAAGGGGTTTTCCCACCAAACCTACTTCTAAGGAAGGAATAACAGCAAAGGGTCGAAATTACGACAAGGAGTTTACTTACTTGAATGAGTTTTCTCCGGTGAGTGTTTTACACGTGTTCGTCATTTATGTTAGTAGCAGACATGGCGTGATAGATGTGTTTAATTAGTTAAGCACGTAAAAGTTTTATTTTGCAGTAACTCTATGGAAGCATATGGGTAGCTTTATTCAAATGAGAATGCAATCTGCAATATGCAATTCAAAAGACATTACATTATGCAATTGCCAATGCCTCAAAACGATGGCAAAATGTTTTGCCCAAAATAATCGAAAATGTTTTCAGGCTGGCATTGACAGTTTTGCCAAATATGTTTTTAAAATGCAATCCTGCATTGCACTTTAAATATTAAATTGCAAAACGAATTGACAGTTAAATGATGAAACTGAATATTGAAAATTGAAATGCAAAATTAATTGCCATTTGAATTTTGAGACTGAAGTACCATGGCAAAATGGAATCCAATTCAATCCATGTTTATTCTATTTTTTAACCAAAATTATTGGAATTGATTTTAGGATTTCGTTGTCACTTTGCAGATTAAAATACAATTTGTTGGAAATTATTGCAAATTGCAATATTAAATTGCATAATGAATTTGCAATTGCATAATGTAATGTCTTTTTGAATTGCATATTGCAGATTGCATTCTCATTTGAATAAAGCTACCCATATGCTTCCATATAACTCAGTTGTTTAATGCATTGTGTGGAAATGTATTGATGGTACTGCATAAGCTAAAAACCAATCGGAGTTGAACATGAGTTTAATGATTTGAAGTGCTAATTCATGCTATGTTGAAGCCATGTTACAACGTGATATGCTAGTGCTGAAGTTTCACGTAGGCTTTGTAGTGAATGTATAGATTAAAAATAAGAATAAGCTACTACAGTTCATGAATATGAGTTATATTTCCAGATCTGCTAAAATGTATCGAGAGAGTAATTGAATTGAATTGTTGCCCTGCTATGCAGAGTGTTCCATTGGACAAATTTGCCATTGGACACGGGAGGCAGAAGAGCAGAGGGCACGAATGATCATCTTGTCTGCAACATGAACTGCTTCTACTCAATATTTCTTCATTTCATCGTGTAGCCTACAGATAAGCGAGATCTCACCACTTAAAAAAAAAAGCATACTACCGGGTAGATGGACTTTGGTTTATTATTTTGGGGTTATTTTATCAAAGCTCTGAGGTCATTTTACTTTATATTTTTCTCAACTTGTGTGAAAAGGTTGAAAACTAAGAGAAATACTGATTTTCACAACTAAAAGGACAGAAAAGAGAAACAAGGTCATACTGTTTGATATTTGATGTTTAATAAATGCCGGCTATATGTTCTGGGTAAACTATTTTGGTACTTTCATTTGTCTACTCCTCTTGTGAAAAGTTCCTTAGCAAGGCAGCGCTTCACTCTACATTAAAATAAGTGCCCCTTACACAGACAAATATGACGTCTCAGGGGGAATCGAACCCCTCAGTCCCTCAAAACACACCTTAAAATGATTGAATGGTACTACTGGTTAGGAACTGGTCATCGTAATGGTGTGTTGGGTAGACTTCGTGCATGATTTGAAAAAGCTGCAGAAATGATGGCAATGAAATGGTGCTTAAAGACTAGTATATGAATAGTTCAATGCATGTTCCCCATGCACAGTTAGGTTAGCTGGCATGGTAACATGTCCATGTATTATGGTTTTGCAAAATGAATTGCTGAAATAAACTCTTAAGTCATGACTGAGTATGGTATTTGTTGTCATTATAGTTGAAATTAGACTCAATGTTCCAGACATGTAAAATGTACAGAAATATGACCTACATGATAGTGTAATGGCACTTAATGACATGTTCAGGAAACATCTCAGATGGTTCACTGTACTTTAGGTCAAAGGTACGTATTCATGACACTGTCAGGAAACTATTTTGGTGTGTAATAGTTCTTTGTGACAGCTTAATGACAAGTCAAAACTGTACCACTGTAGTTGAGGTCAAGAAAAGTATTCATGACCAATTTATAATGGCGTCATGACAGCCAATTGTTCAGGCCCATCACTTCACAAACCTAGAAGATAAGTCAGGCCAAACACAGTTATATGAACTTGTTCATGTAATAATTAAACAATTATGTCAAGTTGTCATGACAATTCATGACACTGTCAGGAAACTATTTTGATGTGTAATAGTTCTTTGTGACAGCTTAATGACAAGTCAAAACTGTACCACTGTAGTTGAGGTCAAGAAAAGTATTCATGACCAATTTATAATGGCGTCATGACAGCCAATTGTTCAGGCCCATCACTTCACAAACCTAGAAGATAAGTCAGGCCAAACACAGTTATATGAACTTGTTCATGTAATAATTAAACAATTATGTCAAGTTGTCATGACAATTCATGACACTGTCAGGAAACTATTTTGATGTGTAATAGTTCCTTGTGACAGCTTAATGACAATGACACTGTCAGGAAACTATTTTGATGTGTAATAGTTCCTTGTGACAGCTTAATGACAAGTCAAAACTGTACCACTGTAGTTGAGGTCAAGGAAAGTATTCATGACACAATTATAATGGTGTCATGACAGTCAATTGTTCAGGCCCTTCACTTTACAAACCTATCAAACAAATATCATGCCAAACACCTTGCATTTCTTTCTTGGCTATGTCAAGTCGTCATGACAATATTGTAAACGGGTTATATTTTCTTGGCTAATGTCAAGTTGTCATGACGAAGACCCATCAAATAATGTCATCTTGGCTAATGTCAAGTTGTCATGATGATGACACCCAAACAATGTCAACTTGACATTCCAAAAACCGAATGACACATTATGACGACAGTCATATACATCAATACTGTGTCATTAATGTACATGACATGTGTCAAGTCATTCTTATGACGGTTACATGTCACCCTTATGTAGACCCCTTCAAATAAAGTGTTACCGAAAAAGCTCTTTCGTGTGATGTGATACATGTAATGTCTGTGTCATGAGTAGGCTACTTCGCGAGTAGTTCAACAGAGAAGAATGGGTGAATTTGGACGCTCTTTCTTGCCGTGCGCTGTGACTTTCTCCACTGCGTAAAAGACTAAATTAATTTGCACTGTGAATGCTAAGATTATTTTGACAGGCCATAGGTTAAATGAAAATCGCTATTAGTCGGATGCAAAGCAGAATATTGAAAGAAGGGAGCACCAAGGCCACAGTGGCCTGTGAACCTCCGATTTTCAAACCTTGATTAGGACAGTATTATCATTAAACGCTTTTACAAAAGTAGGCCCACAGTTAACACTTAATGACCTAGTAAATGTTGGCTGGGCAGGCTAGGTACAATAAGCAGGTGTGAAAATTGGTCTAGGATGACGTGATTCAACAAACGCAACTTGTGTGTGTGATTAGATAAATAGGCACTGGCGGATGCGATAGGTAAATAGATATCTTTGCGTGTTAGCACAAGCAGTAGCCTAAAGGCCTAAACTCACATGCTAAAAACAATAAGTCATGTATAATGGCAAGCGTGTTTGCCACTTTCCGAAATCTGTCTGACACTTCAAACTAGCGCTGCAAATGCGTCAAGAAAGGTCCCGCCTTAGACCGTCATAATGGCCAATCGTAGACTAGGATTTCGGGGTGGCACCTGGGGTGGCCAATCGAATTTCAAGGATGGCCTGTGCCACCCAAAGCCACCCCTCTGGCTCCGCCCCTGCCCGTCAAAACACTTGAATCCACTCAGCACTTTCCTTTTCCTATGGCTTAGATACAGCACTTCACTGGCCTGAGCTTTGCTACTGTTGCATAAGGCATCGCTACAGTGGCCCCGGTAGCACACACTGAACAATTAGTCATTACTGCATGGACAGTACTTTAACCAGACTTAGATTTGGACATCTATCTCTCACACACACACACGCACACGCACACACACACACGCACACACACACACACACACACACACACACACACACACACACACACGCACACACACACACAGATTCCTGTGGAGGTTCATTGTTAAAAAGGCACGCAGTACACATCTGATTTTAAAGAAGTCTGCCGTAGTAGTAATTAGTTGTTTACAAAACTAATTGGCTTTGCGAGCAGGCTCTGTCACCTGTGATCCCGCAGCCCAGAGACACATACTGTATTCATGCACCGGTAACCCTGCCTGACAAGGATGACGATTAAAGCTGGCTGTTAAGAATTATCCAGCGGATGTCTGCTGACATGATGGATTTACGATGCATGAGCAGCCACACATGCATAAAGACACATTAGCGTGCACACACACACTCTCTCTCGCTCTCTCTCTCACACACACACACACAGAGAGACACACACCATTCTTTTAAAAGTTTATGTAATTTTCTGTCTTTTTCTGAGTCTGTAAGAGTGTGCATATGACTGTGACATTGTGTATTTAGGCGTCAAGAGTCTTTCATTTTTAGTCTGCAAGTCTGAGTTCATAAGATTTTTTACTGTGCAATCAATTTGGGAATGGAGAATCATGTAGTTTCACTGGTCTTGGTATTGATTACTTTTGTTACCGTGACATCCCTAGTGTGAGTGTGTGTGTGTGTGTTGTTTGTGTGTGTGTGTGTGTGTGTGTGTGTGTGTGTTTGTGTGTGTGTGTGTGTGTGTGTGTGTGTGTGTTTTGTGTGTGTGTGTGTATGTGCGTGTGCATGCAATAGCACATCTAGCCAGAGGCGTGTGGCCAGAGGGATGGTCAGTCTTGACCCAACAAAAGAAGCATCTCCTTAACAACCTCCCACATCTCTCTCCCCCGTGGCGCAGACAGCAGAAAAGCCACGGCCACAGAAAGAGCTGAGGCGGCTGCCCCCCGCTGTGTTTTTCTTCATAGATTGTATTTCTCCCTCCTTATACCTCCATCTATCTCCTGTGATCCCATTTACCTGACAAACAATACGACTCCCTGCCACAGTGAGATTACACCCCGTGTAGCACGGAAGAGAGAGGGGGGTATAGATACAAACTCAGGAAAAGAAAGATAAAAAAACACATGAGCAGAGAGAGAGAAAGAGAGAGAGAGAGAGAAAGGGCAAAAAGGAGTGAGCAGGTCTGCTTTAATACCTTAAATGATATCACAAAAGCAGCCAGACACACACACACACACACACACACACACACACACAGGGGCAAAGGGCTAGAAAGAGTAATTAAGGAGGAAGACGGACAGTTGAAGTAGAGGCTGACGAGGGTGAAGGTGAGGCGAGGATGAGCGAGTGAGCAAAGAGAGGAAGAGAGAGAGAGAGAGAAAGAAGAAGAAGTGAAGAATGTGAAAGGCCAGGAATAGAGTATAAGAGGAGCCTGTCAGCCTCCGACACACACACACACACACACACACACACACACACACACACACACACACATTGTGCCTGGCTTATCCTGCAGTCGTGGGTGAGGAGTGTGTGGTAATTGTCTTTGGATGGATTCAGATTTATACAACTCACGCACGCAGAGCCTTTCCAATTAAAGATCTTGTCTGTGGCTTATGAGACTTGAGGAGATGTCTGCGTCTCCTTAGGATTCTATTCAAATGAAGACATCACGCCACCTCTGTCAGACCATTACTGATGGACAGATTATTCTTCTTGGGCTGGGAATGATTCAGAACACCACACACACACACACACAGAAACACACTCACTCTCTCTCTCACACACACACACACACACACACACACACACACACACACAGAAACACACTCACTCACACACACACACACACACTCACACACACAGAAACTCACACACACACATACACACACACACACACACACAGAAACACACTCACTCACACACACACACACACACACACACAACACACACACACACACACACACACACACACACACACACACACACACACACACACACACACACACACACACACACACACACACACACTCACACACACAGAAACACACTCACACACACACATACACAAAATAAAATACACACATGTAGTCTTTTCTCTCCTTTTTTCTCACACATACACACAGAGCAACACACACACACACACACACACACACACAGACACACAGACAGACTCACGAACAAACAGAACCTCAAATGACTGCAGCAATCACATCATAAGCTAGGCCAGAGTTGTGACAGCCCAATCAGGAGGGAGAAAGGCAGAAAGACAGAGAGACTGGCTGAGTGGTTAGAGAGTGTGCAACTGAACAGAATACTGAGGACGCAGAGGCACAAATCAACTAGAAATCAATCAGCTTTGCCCACTGATCTTTCTGCTAAAGGCTCAATTGAGCCAACTGCAAACACACACACACACACCCACACACACACACACACAATACAAAAAGCCTGGTGGTTAGAAGTTAAATAAATATATACCATACACTAAAACAAGGCAGTCCACACTAGTAATGCTAATGCAAAAATCCTTAACAGGTTTCTGTAGGGAGAGGGCCTGTACTAAGAATGGCAAAACATGGCATTGTATGTTGAACAGGCTGCATGGATGGAGGCCACACAAGTGCAAAATGGCAAACTGCACTTTCCTTACTCATGCATTAGCATGTATAGAAACGTCGAGGAAAAATTAAAGTATCACACAAAAAAAGGGAGAAGAAATATTAACAGCAGCTGATTAGGTATTCCGGCATAGGTCTGTAATCAGCACACATCTGTTTTTTAAAAAATGGCAAAGCAGATGTACTGCAATAAAAATTGTGATTACATGCATCAATAAGAGAATCTTTTTGGCTACTTTGTTATATGTCGAAAGCAACCTTAAGTTTTGTTTGCCTTTCTAATGTCTTTCTTTCACTTTCACATCATCAGCTTTCCCTACCTGCTATACTAGGCTATTGAATCTGTCACCTGTCGGGCGGTGATGAGTGCTGTTTACTTGATGAAGCGGAAGCTTAGTAAATTCCGCGCAATACGGCAAGATATAGTGTTCGCTTTCTGCGGACAGACAAACTCGCTATTTGTGCTGTCTTCGTGCCCCAGGCCCAGAGGGTTAGTAATAACTGTCTCTCATGGCCATCCTGAAAAACGGTCGACAATGCTTAAAGACTCTTCACATCCAAGACAATGAATATAAGGAAACAGACCATGCACCTAAGGGCAAATGGCGAAATCAATGACTAGAAATGAATACTGGGTGAAATGTTGTGTTGTGATCAGAGGAAGGGAGAGAGGAGGAGAGACTTCAGATGGGAGGATGGAGAAGTAGAATGCAATACAAATGAGTGTACTTTGGATGAGACAGATAGCTGGTCACAGAGCCACGTGATAGACTCCTGGGCAACTCTTCTAGCCCAAAATGAAGTCAGAGGATGTGGTGATTAAGAGCCATTTCATAGCCTGGGGGCACCTAATCAGCAATGTGAAGAGGTCTCCTGAGTGTATGCACATAGGCAAATGCTCCACACACACACACACACACACACACACACACACACACACACACACACACACACACACACACACACACACACACAAAGGCACCATTTGATTTCCCTGTCTGATTTGCAAAGGCTTAGTCCCATAAATAAAATGGGGAAAGGCTAGGATGAGAATAAATGAGAGCCATCATTATTACTGCCACTCTATGGGGTGACTCAGGAGGGGAGGGGGGAAGTAGTTTAGAAAGAGAGCAAGAGAGAGAGAGTGAAACTGGGAGAGAGAGAGAGAGAGAGAGAGAGAGAGAGAGAGAGAGAGAGAGAGAGAGAGAGAGAGAGAGAGAGAGAGATGAGATTGTAAGTTTCCTGCGGGCATGTCTCTGGCAGATAC
This sequence comes from Alosa alosa, assembly GCF_017589495.1. Taxonomy (NCBI): domain Eukaryota; kingdom Metazoa; phylum Chordata; class Actinopteri; order Clupeiformes; family Clupeidae; genus Alosa; species Alosa alosa. The sequence continues at coordinate 8,061,110 of NC_063209.1, read as the reverse complement.
AAAGGGACATGAGAAAAAGTCGGACTCCCACATGCACAAGGACTTACATGGAGACACACACACACACACACACACACACACACACACACATGTACACACAGGTGTACACACATACACACACACACACACACACACACACACAGTGAAAACCCTAATGGCATTATGCGTCACCACATCCACTCCATCACAAATATGACAATGCAAAAGCCCTGAGGCTTCAGCTGGCTTGCGGAGAAAGGACTCATCCTCCCAATGTTTCAGCAACAGTGTCCTCACTCCACCCTGCACATCATCCCAAATTCCCCTAACACACACACACACACACAGAGAGAGAGAGAGAGAGAGAGAGAGAGAGAGAGAGAAAGAGTCACATGGACTCAAAACTGCAGTGCTGCAGCATTAGAATCCAGGAGGAGGAAATCCATTGTTTAGATTACCCAAGATGCCTTCTGTTTCAGAAAACAGGAAAACGTCACTCACCAGATTTTTCACTGTGGTGTTTGATCAGTTCCTGTCCAGGCAGACAGGGACAGGGACCCTCACATTTCACCAGCAGGCTCTTGCCAGAGGTACAGGCCTGGAAGTCCAGTTTACACTACAGAGAAGGAAATAAGCATCATGGTTATTGTAGTCCACAGAAATCCATACATAGATTATAGGAAATTTAAGAAATTGATAAAGAAATGGGTTAAAAATGTAATGCATCGTATTGTTAGTGTTTAAAACGTTAAAAGTGTGTTCCATAATACACATTCAGCATTTTACAATATTTATCAGCTAGTTATTTATGCATGAAGTATTTTACAGGTTCTTCCATTTCTTCAAAGACCGAGGAAGGCACTCATTTTATGGGTGTACAACAATAAAACAGTGGAAAATACAAGGATAAGTGGCTCAACCTTGCAAATGTGGTATGAAAATGTGATGACTAACATTTGAGAGAGAATCAAGGACAGGGAGAGAGAGAGTGTATGAGAGGTTTATTGCTCATAGTTTATAAGCTGACACACAAGAGAGAGGTGAAAATATGTGTTTAATCGCTGTGAGTAGCATTTACAGTTCTCCACAAGAGATCTGTGATGCTCCATGGCTACACTTGATCATCTCTGTGTGTATGTGTACTTGAATATGCTAATGCTTTAATATGATGATCTGTTTGATTCTTTGATGTGCATGTACTGTAGATGGAGCTACAGCTATATGCATCAATCTCATGGAACAGAGATATACTCTAGGGCTGTCGAGAAAAAAAACCCTTGCACCTTTTGAGGAGCTAAAAAATATTTCCTCGATAGCAGCAATAAGGACCACATTTGAAAGTACATGTACCACAAGCGCTGTACAAAATATGACCACCGCTCAGTCCTGCACATTTTCTCTGCAAAAATAAATCACGCTTGTCAATTTGTCTCCATCCCCTGCTCTTGCAACTTTTGTGTATGTAAATGGTGCATGCATGTGTGCGTTTGCTTTTGTGTATATGTGTGCTTCTCTGTGTGTGTGTTTTCGCTTGTGAGTGTGTGTGTAGGGGTAATAAGGGTAGACTGAGTCATATTTTGTACTGTTTTGTGGTACATCTAGTTTTGCATATATAGTTCATCATACAGCTTTAACAGTGACAAGCTATGTATCTTCTTTACTTATGGTGAACAAAGTTCTACACCGATGATATGCTGGGGGTGT
>NC_063209.1:8046927-8054427 GCF_017589495.1 Alosa alosa | reverse complement strand
ATTCATCATATGAGCAATGCCTACCATCATATGAGCAATGCCTACATCTTATATGTATTCATCATATGAGCAATGCCTACATCTTATATGTATTCATCATATGAGCAATGCCTACCATCATATGAGCAATGCCTACATCTTATATGTATTCATCATATGAGCAATGCCTACATCTTATATGTATTCATCATATGAGCAATGCCTACATCTTATATGTATTATGTATCAACAGTCTTTTTTTTATCAGACTTTGTTCGTTCATTAACTAGTGGGTTTAATTATGTTCTTTTTAAAATATGCATGCTGATCTTTAATAGGAATTGCACATGTTGGCCTATTATTTGAGCCTATATGATGAATCTTTGGCCCATCACTTTACTAGATCAAGTTATCAGTTTATTTCAGTAATGCTCTGGTGTATAAGTATAAGTAAGTATGTATGTATTTATACTCTTTTTATCCTGTGAGGGAAATTTGGTTTCTGCATTTATCCGTGTATTAGTGAAACACACTCAGCACACAGTGACTACACAGTGAGGTGAAGCACACACTAATCCCGGCGCAGCCTGCAACAACAGCGGCGCTCGGGGAGCAGTGAGGGGTTAGGTGCCTAGCTCAAGGGCAATTCAGCCGTGCCTACTGGTCAGGGTTCGAACCGGCAACCCTCCGATAACAAGTCCGAAGCGCTAACCAGTAGGCCACGGCTGCCCTACTATAAGACACCGCGTCATTCATTATTTAAAGATGTTAGAGTCATTTTTAAAAAAGACTCTAGTATGATAAAGCTGATCTTGCGTATTTTTCTCCTTTTGTGAAATGCTAGGTTAAGAGATGGCCGAAACCCCACCTCCATTCTCCTGCCACAGCACAGAGATCAAGGACCAAAGCACTTCACAAGCTTTTAGAAACTGTTATAAGCTACTAGTACTGCAGCCACAGAATATTCACCATGGAGAGTTTTTACAGTAGAGTACAGATGCCCCATATGTCCATATTATGTATTTCATTCCAGTGTAACTAACAGTGTACAGTAGTTACATTGTAGGAAGGCATATGTAGTGTAAAGTAAGACTGTAATTTGTGTTGGTCAGATATCCACTTTATGTTTATCGCTCATGCTTCAATTCATCATACAACTTTACTTTCTCTGTGCCCTTCTGTGCATGGTTATCTAACTCTCCAAAACAGAAGGCTACAGTCACTGTTTTGAAACTTTGCGGCATGAATACAAATTGGGCAGCAGGGTGAGTGGACGATCTGTTGTTATTTGTCTCCCATGTGCTGTGTTCTTAAACAACGCTGAGTCACAAGCAGCCTGCATAATGGGCAGATGGCAGAATCTATCATGCCCATGGACCGGAGACTTTTACTAGCAGGCATTTAACTGTCCTTGTTGTCACTCAAGCATCCCTCTTTGAAACCCACATCATTCCATTAAGTCACAGGAGCTGGCAGGGATAATCATGCAGCCTTTTTTTCCCCATCCTGTTATAATGCAGGCATGCTGGCTATACCACTTGGCAATTCAGGGATGCGCAATTGGCTTGAGTCTTAATGCGTAAGGGCTATTTTCATTAGACAGCTAAAATGCCATCTGTTTGGACAAACCATTGCCATCCCACGGGTCAGAAGTCCAGAAACATAGAAACAGATCTTCCGTGTGGCTCATACTCCATAAGAATCATATGAGCTGTTTGTTTCAATTTAAAAGCATCTTACAAGGATGGACATGGATAAGTATTAGCATACTTACAAACTGTATAGTATACTTAAACACTCTGTCTCAAATGATGCGTTAGCCACTCAGAAATGGGGGTGCTGTGGAGCAAGTGGCTACAGCATCCGCATCACATTCGGGTCCAAGTGTCCACAGGGACCTGAGTTGGCGTCCAGCCTGGGTCATTTCCCGATTCCACCCCATCTCTCTCTCCCACTCACTTCCTCTCACTGTCCTATAATATTAAAGGCATAAGAGGTCCCAAAACATATTTTTTCTTAAAAAAAGAAATGACTAGAGATGGGTATTAGCGAAACTAGGGAACACACAGCTAAATCTCCATTTGACTTCCATTGTTTGCATTACATACTGTGAGGCGATCCTGGATAGATCCCCAGTAACCTAAACCCATAAGGACTTGACTGGTCAACGCTCTAAACAATGCTTCCACTGCATACTCAGATACGCCACAGACTCGGCTATGTGTGGGAAGTTTGTGCTTTTCACTTCTGTTTGGGATACATTTGCACTAATGCTCCTCTGTTTGGGCAAGCAATTAAGCTGAAGGGTTACAAATAGCAACTTTTCACAGGCCAGTGATCACACACTCAGAGAGAGAAGAGGGGGAAAAAAACAATTAGCCACAAGTAGTTCAAATCAGTCTGCTGCTGTGCTTCCACACGAAGACTTGCTCTGTAACTCCCAAACCGTATATAATTCATTTCACATTGACAGTTTATCACAAATTGGCCCGTAAATTGTGCTTTCTTGACTTGTTATGAGTTCCTGGTGGGTCGGCTCATTTTGAATGCCGACATTATTCCATGCCAAGCATCAACCGGTGAAAGTAGTTTGGCGGTTTCTAAATACGCTTAATGAACGCTGGACTGAATAAGAAATTCCGCCCCGACAGAGGAGCCACGGGGCACGTACACCTACTTCAGCTCGCTGACAACGTAGGAGGTGGTATAATTGCGCCAATTACGCTCACACAAACACACCGAGGCCTTCAACACTCCCACACTCCACTCTTCTCATCTCTCTCTCTCTCTCTCTTCCTCCAGCTCTCTCTAGCGGGCGATCGATCGGCTTGGGAAGACCCCGCTGCTAGTTTTCTCCAGGCCACAATTAATAGCTGAGAGCAGACGCAAGGTGACAGCGGAGCTCACACACAGAGAGCCATCCACGGCCATTATGGCTCCTCCCGCTCCACCTTCATCACCATCTCCATCTCAAGAGACAATGACTGTCGCGATAAGGACTGGGTCACGATTCAGACACCGAGGAGGTGGGTGTGTGGGGGGGCAGACTGAAGGGAAGGAAGGGAGGGAAGAGAGGAGGAGTGGAGTGGAGGGGGGCTGAGTGATAGAGGGTGGAGGGACGGAGGGGATGGAATGGTGGGATGATGGGCTGATTATTGATTTCTAGAGACAAGAGGAGAGAGTGACACGGCCATACAATCCCAGTGTGGGAGAGAGAAGAGCAGGGAGCACAGATTAGATTAGGGGTGAACGCCTCCAGACGTGCTATCAATAAGTATGGGTGTGTGTGTGTGTGTGTGTGTGTGTGTGTGCATGAGTGTGTTTTTGTGTGTGACTTTATAGGCTATTATATAAAGTGTGTGTGTTTACAAGCCAGTATGGAATGTGTGTGTGTGTGTGTGTGTGTGTGTGTGTGTGTGTGTGTGTGTGTGTGTGTGTGTGTGTGTGTGTGTGTATCACCGCCGTTATAGAACAGCTTAGTCTCAAAGGCCTCTTATCAGAGGGCAGGCAGCTGATGTGGTGAGTAGGACGGGGGGATGATTGGGTGTACGCATAAGAGTCACGAGAGAGTGCAGGAGCAGACAGGAGGTGGAGGAGAGAGCGATAGAGGAAGAGAAAGAGAGAGAAAGGCAGAGAAAAGAGAGAGAGCAGAAGGGGAGAGGTGAGAAGGCAGAATAGCAGAGTAACAGCGGACACAGTTCATCCTCTGGACCATCCATCATGCTAGACACTCGGGGTCACTTAACGCGCAGTTCTCCACGCAAACGATCCGGCACTGAAAAAGCCCAGCCCTGCCCAACGAACAGTATAGAAACGGAGGATAGGAAGAGATAGAGAGGAGAGGGGGAATAGAGAGGAAGAGAAGAAAAGATTGAAGGGGGAGAGGGGGAATGAAGAGGAGAGAAAGAGAGGAGGAGAGGGGAAACAGAGAGGAAGAGGAGAAGAGATTGAAAGGAGAGAAAGAGAGGAGAGGGGGAATGGAGCGGAGAGAAAGAGAGGAGGGGGAAGAGGGGGAATGGAGCGGAGAGAAAGAGAGGAGGGGGAAGAGGGGGAATGGAGAGGAGAGAAAGAGAGAAGAGGAGCGGAGTTGTCCCAGCAGGGCCACAGAGGAGCTGAGAGTTAGTGTGGCGTCTGCAGTGATTTAGAGGGAATTAGTTCACCAGCTCTTATTGGAAATGGCGGTTTCACTTGAGAGGACTCAGGAGTTCAGCAGGTAGATTTACCCCCTCCTCTCTCTCTCTCTCTCTCTTCCCCTCTTTCTCCCTCTCTCTTCCTCTCATTTATCTCTGTTGCTCTCAGAGCCATACTTCTACTCAGCACATTTTACATGCACTTAGCCACCTACGCCACAGAGCAGACAGGCAGGGCACCTCACAAAGTCTTTAGTGGGGCTTAAATAAAGAAAAAGTCGTCAAATTGTTCTCAAAGTCATGTAAACCGCATAGACTTCCGTGTATGCTGAACTATGTGCTGCACATATAAAATGATGTGCAAGCAGGGTCATCTTTATATGGCAATATGAATTCCCGACTGCTGAGCTTGAGAGTCTCTCATTCTTCTCTTCTTTTAAACTTTTTTCCGTAATAGCTATCTAAGTGGATTGACAGCAAAGTAGAGCAGTTCCCAATAGCATACTGCACAATAACTTTAGCAATTTAACACCTTCTGACACATATTAAGGGGATCTGAACTTGTAATGAAAATCCATGGGACCTGCCAGAGCTTTGTTAGCAAGTGTGTACTGGTCAGTGTGTCTTCACTTTTGTCTGGGTTTGGCAGTCTGACAGGAATATGTAAGTTTCAACTGCATAGTGTATCAAACGGATCTTGAATAGCCTTTCAATACATAAAGATGGTGCGGAATGTTAATGAAATGACAACAAAAGCAGCAATACTCTGATTCAACAGAGATTTTAGTGATGTAATAAATGAGCCGCTCCAGACACAGAGTGGGGAGGCAAGAATACAAAGTGACAAGCCCTGGGAATTTGTATCTGTATGCATTTGAGTATATATTTAACATGAGATTTCTTGTGTGCTTGTGCTTTTTTGTGTGTGTGTGTGTGTGTGTGCGTGTGTTCATGTACAACATTTTAAATTTGGTTGGTATCTATGTCTGTAGAAGTGTTACAGTACCTTGGATGTGTAGGTGTGTCCATCTGAGCCACACACTGGGTTAGCTTGGAGGGCGGGGCAGGGCCTACATTTCCCATGATTCACCTCGGCCAGCTTATGCTGCTTATGGGCCACGCTCCCTCTTTTGGCCTTCACACTGCTGGGAAAGGGACAAAGGAGGCCATGTTATGTTATGGTAGCTGAGGGAGTACTACTGACACTGCACAGTGAGTCACTTGTGAGCATCTGTCTACAGGACAGCAGGACAAGACAGAAGACTCTTACACAGGTCATAGGGATTCAACATTATAAATGTACCCCACTCCCCCACACACACACGCACACACACACATACACACACACACACACACACACACACAATAATTTAAAATCACACACAATCAAATAAGAAATGAGAAATAAATATGCAGAGCCAGTTATCACTTGGCAGGTGAGAAACTGTAAAAACCTTCTCCACCTCTGGCCATGGTGACATGATGAGAGCAAATAAACCACCTTTAAAGAGCCAAACAGCAGCAAGATCCCCGCTCCCAAACACTGATAAATCATAATTCAACATTTCTGCCAGAATGGTCATAGAGCGAGGAGTGTGAAATCGCATAGTTCCCAGACAAGCTCGGCGGCGTCTAATTGGCAAACTCAAGAGGCGTGACACAAACGCTATAATAATAAATTAGACATGCCAACCAGAGAGTCAGAGATGAGGCCGGAGCTCAGAAAAGCCCAGAGAGAGAGAGAGAGAGAGAGAGAAGGAGAGAGAGAGAGAGGGAGAGAAAGAGAGGGAGAGAAAGAGAGAGGGAGAGAGAAAGAGAGGGGGAGAGAGAGAGAGAAAGAGAGGGGGCAGAGAGAGAGAGAGGGAGAAAGAGAGAGGGAGAGAGAGAGAGGGGGAGAGAAAGAGAGGGAGAGAGGGAGAGGGAGAGAAAGAGAGGGAGAGAGAAAGAGAGGGGAGAGAGAGAGAAAGAGAGAGAGGGAGAGGGAGAGAAAGAGAGAGGGAGAGAGAAAGAGGGGGAGAGAGAGAGAGAAAGAGAGAGAGGGAGAGGGAGAGAAAGAGAGAGGAGAGAGAAAGAGAGGGGAGAGAGAGAGAAAGAGAGGGGAGAGAGAGAGAGAGAGAAAAAGAGAGGGGAGAGAGAGAGAAAGAGAGGGAGGGAGAGAGAGAAAGAGAGGGGGAGACAGAGAAAGAGAGAGAAAGAGAGGGGGGAGAGAGAGAGAGAAAGAGAGGGAGGTAGAGAGAGAGAGAAAGAGAGGGGGGAGAGAGAGAGAAAGCTGAAGAGCTGCTCTGGAGGACATACTGGGCTTTTTTCAGCATGATCAATGTGTGTGTGAATAGGTGTAGGTGTGAATGGATGTCAATGATAGTGTGAATTCAAGTATTAATGTATGTCTCTCTCTCTCTCTCTGTGAGTGTGTGTTAGGGTCAGGGTAGTTGTGGTCATCAGAATGTACAACCTGAATTCCGAAAAAAAAGTTGGGACAAATGTGAATAAAAAATGATAGCTATGATTTACAAATCATGTCAACCCTATATTTAATCGAGAATAGTTCAAGGACAACATATTATATCTCCACAGTTGTTGAAGGAGAGATATTTGACTATTTCATGGAAAATATAAGCACATTTGGAATTTGATGTCAGTAATACATCTCTAAAAAGTTGGGATGGGGGGGACAAAAGGCTGGAAAAGTTGTGTAATGATAAAGACAGAAAAGGAGGAACATCTCACAACTAATTAGGCGAAATGGAACCATGAATGAGGATAACAAACGACTGGGTCTCTTGGAAGTAACAATATGGAGGAATTCATCACTCTGTGTAAACCTTTGTGTAAACCTTTGTGTGAACCTTTGTGTGGGCAAATGATGAAACAATATAAGAATAATGTTTCTTAACATGAAATTGCAATTTGAGGATTTCATCATCTACACTATCATTACATTATTCAGAGAAATATGGATGGCCGTGGTCTTTTGGACCTTAGATGACATTAAAACCAGGGCATTGCACAGTTTAATGCTCCATTCACAAATGCTAGTGTAAACTCAAATGCAAATACCATGCAAAGAAGACCTTTTTATTTAGACATGATACAGAAAGGCTACCATCTTATCTGAGCCTGAGCCCATGGGCATGGGCGTTTTGCACATCTGGCAAGGCACAATCAATTCTGAATGACGTACACAGGTTTTGAGCAACATATACTGTCATCCAGACCGTCTTTTCAGGGAAGATCTTGAATTAATTCTGCACATATTTAAACAGTATTTTTCCATAGAGGAAGAGTCCAGGTGCTAAAATGGCCAGAACTGTCTAATTGGGTGCATCATAAAATGAGAAACATGATTAAGAAGTCCTCAGACTGTTGAGCAGCTGAAATCCTATCGGGCAGG
>NC_063209.1:8024427-8039427 GCF_017589495.1 Alosa alosa | reverse complement strand
TGGGGTCTCCCTCCGCCCAAAGCTCTGAGTACTGACAAAACCCTTCTCTCTCTCTCTCTCTCTCTCTCTCTCTCTCTCTTCCTCCTCTGTGACCACACACACTTTCACACAGGGTGATGTTAGTTAGTCAGTCTGTCAGATTTGACAGCGCTTCTCATCCCACACATCTGTCCACTCCTAAGACCCTGAGTATGCTCCCTGGCAGATGCGCACATGGACGGCGGTGGACGCCACAGATGTGTAGGTGTTACTATCACACGTTTTAGTTTCACGCACAGGTGATTTCCCTGTAGTGTGTAGTGGTCACAAAGAACCGTTTAGTCCACCCTTTGATGTAATGTCCATTTGTCGGATCCTTACACACCATTGCAAATATACGCACAATATACATTGCAAATATGCGCACAATATACTATATAACACACAATATACTATATAAATACAGTATAATTTTGCCACAACAGCCCTACACTTGTTTCTGCATTCAGACACTCATGCTCTTCTCTCAATTGAAAGTGGCAGTGAACATGAAGAGAAATGGTTTCCTGGTTCCTATTTAATAACTCCACTATGAGGAGAGTGACAGGGGCCCCTGTGGAGGCCTGTGTGTGGGTGGACTGGGTGAAGTGTGTGTGTGTGTGGCTGTTACTGCCTGTTACTGCATGTTCAGCCGCCAGTGGTGTGTGTATTGCTCGTCCGGCGCTGGGGGAAATCGGTGCAGGGAGGCATTCAGGGCCCGGACGCTCGGCCCATATGAATGAAAAGGCTTCGGCTGAATATGTCTGGGTATTTAAGGTGTGTTTGTGTGTGTGTGTGTGTGTGTGTGTGTGTGTGTGTGTGTGTGTGTGTGTGTGTGTGTGTGTGTGTGTGTGTGTGTGTGGCGCAGGTATGAAAGAGCCCGGCAGTCCGTGCAGAAGATGTTGCTATGGGGTTTTTTTTGCACTGAGGATGAGGAACCAAGAAGCATCTGCACAAGGAGACACGTGAGTGAGGGAGGTAGGAGGAGCAACTTCAGGAACCTTCTCTGGTAGTGCTAGGAACTATCTGACCGGATGAGCCTGTGATATTCCCTTCATCATATCATCTCTGTCTTTCATCCAATTCTCTTCCTGCTTCTCCCCCTGCTCCACTGCCCCCTACCCCCCTTTACCATCTGTCCACCGCATGGCAAATTGAAAGAAATCTCTCCATTTTGCACAACCTGAAGGGAGATGTGTCTGTACTATCTAGAACAACCCTTGGTTCCTGCTTTATGGAAAGAGAGGGAGGAAGAGGAAGAGAGAGAGAGAGAGAGAGAGAGAGAGAGAGAGAGTAATATATTGAGAGACAAAAAAGAAAAAGAGGGTGGATTTGATATTTTCTGGACAGATCTTTGCCTGAGGTGACAACTGGGGCTGTGGAGATGGCAGGATGGAAGGAGAGAGAGAGAGAGAGAGAGAGAGAGAGAGAGAGAGGAGGAGAGGATGACAGACGGTCTGACAGCATTCGACATGCTGTGGAAGGACCTCACTCACCTCAAATGTTTTCTACTCATACACATAGGCATATACAGATTTCTACACAAACACACAAACACACACACACACACACACACACACACACACACACACACACACACACACACACACACACACACGCACACACACACACAGCTACATGCCTACAGGCAGATGATGACACATACCGTACTTACACACAACTACATATATGACAGCACTATACATATAAACACACACACTCACACACACACTCACACACACACACACACACACATACACACACATACACACACAGGCCTTTAGGTGTGAGCTTACAGGGCAAGGATTCAGTCCTTTCAAACAATTTGGCAAGCCCAAAACCCAGCCTGAGCCCGAACCTGAGCCCCCTCTGTGCAGTGTGCAGTGTGCTGTGCTGCTGTGGCTCAGTGTGCTGTGGCCTCTCTGAGGACGCCTGCTGGCTGTGGAAATCAGGAGGGCCGGAGAGAGTTCATGTGTGTTTCTCTGGAGAAATCCTATTGCTTTTCTCCATCCCACACAACACACACATGCATACAAAACATACACGCCACATACACCACACACATTCTGGTTTGAAGAATCTGTCATGCATCTTTAAACCACTGCAGTGGCCCAGAGAAATGTGGGTTTACTTTGTGACTGAGAGACTTTGAAGACACTCTGTGGATTTTCACATTTGGATCAACACAAAAACTATGGACACACATGCACACGCACAGAGACACACACTCACACACACATTATTGCAGGAGATGGGGAATAAGGGAGAGAGGGAGGGGGGAGAGACAGAGAGAGAGAGACAGAGAGAGAGAGTGAGAGAGAGAGAGAGAGAGAAAACGAGAATCCTCCATACATATTTACATTTCCGAATGTAGAGTTAACAGTTGGAAGAACACAATTTTCCAAACAGTAGATAATGACAGTGGAGAGAGTGATAAAGAGAGAAAAGAAGGGATGGAGAGAGAGAGTCAGAGGGAGCGAGAGAGAGACAGAGCGAGAGAGGGATAGAAAGTGATGCAGGGAGAAAGTGATGCTTTGCTCTCTGCACGCTGTAATCTTAGGCTTGAGTGAGCAGTCTGCTCTGCTTAACCAGCCAATCAATTGCAATGAAGAGACAGAGAGAGAAGGGAAGTGTCCTACTGACATACACACACACTCACACACACACACACAAAACATACATTTCACACTCTGTTTTGAATCTGGATGGATGTCTGATGGTCAGATGCCTTCCCCACTCTCTGCTCTGTACCAGTCCCCTCCCCTCAGCGCCACTTCCTGTCTCATCATCAACCAGCTTTCCCTTCTCACTGTTCCATCCATTTCATCTCTCTCTCACCTTACTCTCTCTCACTCTTTTTCTCTCTCTTTCTCTCTCTCTCGGTCTCTCTCTCTCTCTGTTGCTCCTCTCTCGTCTGCCATCTTCCTGCCTCTGTGATTTTCTTGTCTGCACATTTTCCCAATACCTTCTGTATGTCCTCTACAGTCAAATCTGATGTCTCCTTGCTCTCTCTCACTCTGGTTTGTCCCTGTGTGTGTGTGTGTATATACACTATATTTAATATATATTTATATACATTATACACATTATATATATATATATATATATATTATATATATATATATGTGTGTGTATGTATATTGATGTTGATATGTGTTAATAATGTGTGTGTGTGTGTGTGTGTGTGTGTGTGTGTGTGTGTGTGTGTGTGTGTGTGTGTGTGTGTGTGTGTGTGTGTGTGTGCTGGCAGAGAGGAGCTTTGTAGGCTTTCTACTGCAGAAATATAATGAATAATCGGAGGATTCATTTCAGAACTGCGCTCGTTTATTTTGTAGACAGAGCCTCGTTTATCACAGCCCTCCTGATAATGTCACTATGGCAACACCAAGGCCTTGGCTGCATCCAAGGCAGAAAGGTGAGTTATTATTTTTTGCTAGAAAATTAAAAGAGACACAAACGTGACTGTGAGGCAAAATGAGAGAGAAGATGAGAGAGAAGAAAAGTGGTAGAGAGACACAATGCGGGAAAAACAGAAAGAGAGAGAGAAAGCGAGAGAGATGGAATGACTGAAAAGCTACCGGAATGTCAAGCTTTCAGTGACTGAGTGGCATTCATCGAAAAGAAAAAATAATCTAAATCAGTGAGATTGCTATTGCTATAGGAATGTTAGAACTCTCTGATCAGTTCTATCCGTCAATGACCAGTAGACAGACACAGCAACGAAAAATCAATATTCAAAATACAAACAAAAAAATAATAATAATACAAAAAAACAATAAATAAATGAATAAAATAATCATGAGAAGATGTAGAGTGTCTTCTCTGAAATTCCTCCTGTCCTATTGGACCCGACGTATCCTGGTATAAGATTTTCATCCTGCCGATTTTGTAGAATCGGTATGGGGGAAGGCCTCTGAGAACCACCCCAGTCAAGGTGTTATCTAATTATCATACAGGAGGTAGGATGGACTTATGAAACAGAATATATGCCAATAGTTTGAGAAACTCATGAAGGTCCACTCTACAAGATCGGTGCCCAGAAGCACGTCCCTCGTGCGTTCATGACTGCTTTTTATTAGACTAAAGATTGAAGCTGCATTAACTGAAGAATCATCCTTTTTACTATGAACACCTCATGTTTTTTAACACTGAGCACACTGTCGTCTGCCTTTGTCCTCTACTCACACTCACACACACACACTCACACATACACACACACACACACACACACGACTTCAGCACCACTGTCAATACTACGAGGCCCCATCTCTCCATCCCACAAGTCAAATGCAGACCGATGAAAACTTTCCAATAAATAAGTGATGGCCTTAGGTGAGGTAGCGGGCAACTTCAACCTCAGACGTGATCCCTCCATTTTCCTTGATCTCCGACCCCAGGGGGTGCATCTCGAAGTGAGGCATCGGGGAAACGGAGGGCGTGGGAGGTGACTCCGCTCAACAGCCTTCAAATCGATGGCTGGATGCTTCCGGAATCGACAGGGGCAGGATAGACTTTTTTTTTTATGCCTTTAATCAGATAGAATAGTGGAGAATGACAGGAAGTGAGTGGGAGAGTCAGGGTGGGATCTGGAAAGAACCACGGGGCGGGAATCGAACCCGGGTCGCCCGGCACGTCTGATTAGGTGCCCCAGCCCGGTCCAAGCATGCGGCTGGTGCTGGGGGTAGGATAGACGGGAGGAGTAGAGGGGGAGAAAATGTCGACCCGACAGCTCCAGTGACTGCCTTGGTGGGTGTGGGTGTGGGTGCATGGTGGGTGTGGGTGTGGGTGTGGGTGCATGGTGGGTGGAGAGCAGGGGGGTGAGGTGATGTAGGGTGGATGGTGCCAGGTTAATGGGCACACACTCTGCCCTCCTCTGCTACTCTCCTCTCCTCCACAAACCACTTCACACCAGCCGGAGATAGGCAGGCGGGCACAGGGCTGGGCACATGGCATGGGGCTGGCAGTGATGGGTGAGGAGGGCTCGTCTGTGGGTGTGATCTCAGCAGTGTTTGTTTTTTTGTTGCTTTTTCTCATGGTGTGAAAACAGAGGACTGCCAGCTCTTTCTCACACACACACACACACACACACACACACACACACACACACACAAAATACACACAGACCTCCACACACACACACACACCTACACACACACACACACACACACACACACACACACACACACACAAACACACACACACACAAACACACACACAAACACACACACACACACACACCCCTTCTCTGGCCCCCACCCCCTCCATCTCCTAGGGTGCTGCTCTGGGGGTGTGGCTTTGGTGTGTGGCTTTGCTGTGAGGGGACTCCAGTGCGGCGGGGCTGCCCCGAGTGAAGCCCTCAGGCTGTCCGTCCGGTGCGCTCCTCCCTCCTCGCTCTGGGCTCTATGTGACACGGCTGAGAGGGGACATCTGGGGGCGTGCGGAGTTCCCCTTCCTCCATGCTGACCTTTCCAACCCCCCTCCGCAGTGGACTCTATTCCTCCCTGCCTCAGACACCTGTTCTGTCACTCTGCTCTCCGCTCTCATGTCCCTCTATCTTCTACATCTCCGTTTTGTCTGTCCTCTCTCTTTTCCTTCTGTTTATCTCCTGTATGCTGTACATCATCTCTCTCTTTCATCCTCTCTTGTTCTCTCTCTCTTGTCCTCTTTCTATGTGGCTGTCCTCCCTCCAATCTGTCCTTCCTCTGTCCTATCTCCTGAGTCAATTTCCTGTCTTGTCCTCCATTCTTCTTCCTTTTGATCTGTTCATTTCTCTCTCTCATTGTTCCCTCGCTGTCGCCGTCATGTTCCACACCGGACGCTAACGACCTCTGAATAATGCATGCGGTTCTGCCAGCAGAGTCCGGACCACGCAGGCGCACGCCGCACACTTCTACTCTGCCATTACTATGTGCTGCACATGAGAAGCAAGGCCTGTCTTGGAGGGAGGATTTTCATGTCGGGGTTCATTGGTGTGAATTTGAGAGAAGAGCCTGTGTGTGTGTGTGTGTGTGTGTGTGTGTGTGTGTGTGTGTGTGTGTGTGTGTGTGTGTGTGTGTGTGTGTGTGCGTGTGTGTGTATGTCCGTGTGTTTATACATGCATATGTCGGCATGATACTGAGCATCACAACAAAAACATTGTCAAGGCCACCTCAAGTAATGACACTTTACCTGCATAGACTGAGCAAGCACTACACCGTAAACATATGCAACGCACAGTGGCATTTAGCTAGATAACCGCTCATAATATCCACTTGTGGCTAACGTCCCAAAAGTCCAGGTAATGGCCCATAAATTACAGCTCTTGTCATGCACAGGGTGGTACAAAGCTTTCACCGAGCATAAAGGCATCATTTGAAATGCATCAAATGCATGGCCCAGCTGTGACTGTGCTATTCGTGATCACCATGGGGACACTCTCAAACACAAGAGTTTGATATGCAATTAAGAGCTCATTACATCTCGTTACATTATCATATCTTTAGTATGAGAGGCCAATGGCTACAATTTTGTCTTGCAAAGCCAAAGCCTTTCTTCTTTTTTCATTCCTCTCTCTGTCTCTCTCTTTCTCTCTCTCTCCCATTCTCTCACTCTTTCTCTACTCCATCTTTTCTCCCCTCTATATCTCAGTCACACACAAACAAGCACTCAATCCTCCCCCACACACACACACACACACACACACACACACAATCACCAAGGGGACAGCTTTAACATACAAGCGACCTTCAACCGACTATTACAAGATGACAGTCTGCTTAAATTACATGTGGGATCCAAGGGGGAATAAAGTCACAGTTTAGAAGAAGAGCTACCACTTTCATTTTCTTTTAATGTTTTTATATTATTTAACTTTAGTCTGTCTATAATGGATATGCTCCTCTAGAATCTTCTTGCACCATTCCTTGGAGGTGTTTTGAGTAGCGCATAAGCTAACATAAGAAATATCTACAGAGGGAACATTTTGTCCACAGAAGTGTGGACAAAACATATTATTTCTTATGCATAAAACATCTCCTGCAAACGTTTGTCAATATTCCTTTCCCCTCTTGGGGGTGTTTAAATTTACAGTACTGCATAAATATTCAAAGAATAAATGACAATAAATATTCATAACTAAATAAAGTGTTGGGTAGTTTGTTGTCAAGGCATTGAAAGCAGTTCAATACGCGTTCTTTATTCATGCCTTCAGGCCATCTAGAGTGGATTCAATAAGTTTGTCCTTGACTCCGCCTCTTCTTAGTTCAGGCACCAATTTAATTGGATGAATAGTGTTTTGTTCTTTCTTTTTGCCTCTGAAATCTACCATTCCTCCTGGTAATGACACACCAAAGCTTCAAACAAATTACATATCTGACTGTTCCCCCCTCCTTGACCAAAATTCAATTCATTCGACACAACAACAGTCAACTGAACCCTTTTGAACTACAGGTCTGCAAAGAAACTCTTTGAGAGAGCCGCTCGTTGCCATGGCTTGGCTATCCATTATCCCTGCTGTACTCCTTTAAGAGAGAGACACTTGCTGTTGTCATATGAGGGCAGGCCCAAAGCCTTTTTGAAAAACCTGTTCTTTAACCTTTGGTAGCTCTTACTGGGGTGCTTCCGAATGTCAGTGAATGTGAGAAGGTATTGTCAGGTATGATAAGGGATCAGATTCCAAAACTAATTCAGTGGAAATGCATGGATTCCAGTTGCTGCTACTTGAAGAAACTGGAATCCATGCATTTCCACTGAATTATTTTTGAATCCTGATCCTTATCATACCTGTTCATTCTACTCGCCGTTCGACTTATCGTGACTAAATTCAAGATGGCTGCAAAGCGCTAAACTTCGTGAAGATACTGTCTGTATAAATCGACTTGTAAGTAAACTACCAGTGCTTTTTCAAAGTTCTCAATGTCTCGTTTTAAATGTCAGGGCCCTCGGAAGTCTACCAATGAAGTGTGGAGATACATTGAGCCTCGTAAATGGGTGTAAAACAGTGATTTATTTGCATGGCTAGCCCGATGCCCGAAAGCACCACTATTGAAAAAGCTGTTGGTAGCATCGGGCTAACTAAGCGCCAGATTTTGGAGTGCAGGGGACAAGCCCGAGGATGGGCTATGAAACATCGTTCACACTTTCGGTGTCATGTTTCAATACACTTTAGGTCAATATCACACCGGGAATTCTCCTTTTAATGTGAAATAAAAAGTTAAAAGTTATATATATATATATATAAAAAAAAAAAAATATATATATATATATATATATATATAAATCTCTGCCTTCACCTTGTTTTGACCTTGTGTTGAGATAATAGAGTTGAAGCGAACAGACAACCTTGACTGGCGCCACCACCCCCGCCGATGCCCTATTCATCAGAGCACCTGCGCACACACTGCCATCTGTGCCCATCTGCACCGACTGCCCACCAGGTGCCAATCAACCAATCACACAGCACACTTGGGAGCTGGCCAATGACGGGAGAGCAAGTCAAGCAGAACCGTGTGTGTTCAAGGTGCGCTCGGCCACTCGGTACTTGTGCATGCATGAGCGGACTTCTGAATCTCCTTCTCCCCTCTCTGTCCCTCTCACTCCCTCCCTTTTTCACTCACTCACACACACACACACACACACACACACACACACACACAAGTACGCACATACGCACGCAGACACACACACACACATACACACACACTCACACACTCATTCTTTCTCTCCCTCTGTGTCTCACTTACACACACTCTCTCGCTCTCTTAATTCTTTCTGTTTGGGTGTTGAAAGGAGAGAGGCTAATAGCGCTGTGCTAATGTGATTCTGACAATACATGGTGTCACTCTTCCTCCTCTGAGCCCAGCAGCAGCGGATAAGAGACTTGGGGCTAATTGAAACCTCGCGCTCCTAAATGCTTTAACTAATATACACCAAGGGCCGTCTATTCACCAACCAAAACAATCCCCCCACTGTGTGGACTCCTGTACACAAAAGCCCCAAGAAGTGTGTGAGCAGACTTAAGTGATGGTACTGTATGCTTTTTGGCATATTTTGTGTGGCCAGAGAGAACACAAGCCTGAGAAACGACAAAGTAAACAAACTTCTTATGGAGCACAGGAACTGCACTATGGGATGAGGAGGGATGAGGCTGTTGCCATAACATTTCATTATGGCATGACAAGGTTATGTTGGAGCGCCACTCAAATTCCTCCCCCTGGAAATGGTGTTCTGAACCCTCTGTTCCGCTTTGCCATTACTCTTAATGCACCCCCAGGAAAAGGTAAATGAAACATTATTCTATGTCTCCTTGGGCCTGGACCCTAGCCAGTGCTGACAGAATGATGGCTTTAAATATGATAATTTAGATTGTCGGAGGGAAAAATGGATTTGACCTGCAGGACCGAAGCCAACTGGCACTTTTGTGTGTCTCCGTGTGTGTGTGTGTGTGTGTGTGTGTGTGTGAATTACGCCCCTTTAAATTTATAACACTATGAAGTCCTTGAGTCCTTGGGTGAAGAGAGCTATAAAATGGGATTCATTAGTCTCATTACAGGGCTGCAGGAGCGAGGTGGAGATGTTACGCAGCGCCTTCCTGAGCTCATAAAGCCATTCCAGCCCACTATCACCACCACCAGCATGGACGCCAGCTCTGCTATCTCTGTGCTCCCAATGACATTGAGGTGTGTGTGTGTGTGTGTGTGTCTGCCTGCGTGTGTTTTGTGTGTGTGTGTGTGTGTGTGTGTGTGTGTGTGTGTGTGTGTGTGTGTGTGTGTGTGTGTGTCTGCATGTGTGAATGACTGGGTGCTGTATATGTTTGTTTGCCTGTGTGTGTGTGTTTCTCTGTGTGTGTGAAAGAGAGGGAGATAAAAAGAAAAGGAAGGAGGGAGGGGGAGAGAGAGAGAGAAAGAGAGAGCGAGGAAAGGAGAGATAGAGAGAGAGGGAGAGGGAGAGAGAAGCAGGCTGCATGTTATCTTCTCGATGACCATTGTTTATCTCTCCAATTTCTCTTAATGTGAGAACATCTTACCACCACTCCATTTAAGAGTTATTCCACATTACAAGCAAATGACTACAGCACACACACACCAATCTCAGTGTGTCCTCTGATGTGTTTTATACTGCCATTCTCAGGTAAGTGCCCCAGCCGCAGATAAAGAGCAGGGCAGGGCTATTGGAGCGGCATTAGCCCAGTAGTACAGCAGCTTAACCCAAACAGCCTGACACAGCACACACACACACACACACACACACACACACACAACGTATTTACCTGGCCTCTCAGACACTTGCACATGGGCCACTGTGTGTGTGTGTGTGTGTGTGTGTGTGTGTGTGTGTGTGTGTGTGTGTGTGTGTGTGTGTGTGTGTGTGTGTGTGTGTGTGTGTGTGTGTGTGTGCATGTCCATAACAAGGTTACCAGCAGGGGCGGGTTAATCCTCTGACATGCTCGGCAGGCACTGTCACCACGGTTACTACAGCGCATAAGCTTCACAGGATGGAGAGTATGAAAATGCATAACATACACACATGCACACACATACACACACACACACACACACACACACACACACACACACACACACACACACACACACACACACACACACACACACACAGACGCGCATATGCACGCGTGCACACACACGCACTTTAGCATTAGCACCCAGAGTGTGCCGTATTCCGTATAGACAAATGTACTAATAAAGGATTATCAACAGGCAACAACCATTGGGTCTCGTTTACATTCATAACCACTTCTACAAAGGTAGAAAGGCCAACACTCAGGGCGACTATTACAGCATTCTGGTTTTTATATTGGAAAGAAACCAATGAATGTCAAATATTATGGTTATGAAAGTTGTTTAAACTGAGTGCACGTATGTTTACTTCATCCCAAGACACAAACTACACTTTAATTGGTACCATGAGCTAAATAAAAAACTTTCCATTATAAAAAAGACTAGCGCAGGAATGTACTACCTGCCTCCATGCATAACATGTTTTGACCGTTATTAGCCTCTTATTTTAGGTTTTATTAACCTCTAATTCAGGTCTTATTAACCTCTGATTCAGGCCTTCCTCAGGTAAATGAGGAGGTCAAGAGCTGAAGTGAAGCAATTAAAGACAGCCACCTGCCACACTGAAACAGAGCATCTCCTACAGGGGCTTGTCAGAGGTGTCAAAGCGCCACAGTACTGGAGATCACAGCCAAGTCACACTGTCACTGTAGGGACTGCAGGAACAAGTCCCCCCCCCACACACACACACACGCACCCTCACCCCCCGTGTTCGTGTTTGTGTGTTTGTTTTTGTGTTTGTTTATGTGCTGAAGTTCCTCCACAGTCCTCATGGCGGATATTATATACGAGCTCACAGCAAAACGCCACAGCGGGAGTTTGTGGTGTTAATTTGAAAAGCAGGCTCTGGGCTTTGATGTAATAATAATTAAAAAGGTATTCTCCCCTTCCTTACCTGGGGGAGAAAAGAGAGAGAGAGAGAGAGAGAGAGAGAGAGAGAGAGAGAGAGAGAGGGAGGGAAGGGAAGCTTGAGAAAAATCAATATAAAAAATATACATATAAACAGAGAATTTGAAATGAAGGAAAATGCTGCTTTTGTCAAGAGACTTGAAAAAGGCATCAAGCCTCCTCGGGGAAGGACTTTGTTTAGCCTTCTACAACATTTAATATGAGCGAGGGATATAAATGGAGGGATGAGGGGAAACAGCTAGGAGAAAAAAGAGAGAGAAGGAGAGTGGGAGACAGAAGGAGGGGGGGGCAAAGTGATTGAGAAACAGGGGAAGCGTGGGGAGTGTACCTCAGCACACAGTAAATTAAACCAAATTAACAGCTGGGGAGGCTCACGGAAAAGCCGAGTTAGTGAGAGGCTGTTGTTGGGCATTTAATTAAAGCACTCGGATGATAAAGGCTGGCATTTGGGGAAAATACCGCCACTGGTGGGCACCACGGGCACTTATTTATTTCATTGTCTTTTTGAATCCGCCAGTCACGTAGGCTGAGAGGGAAAAAAATGTACAAACTCCTCTGCAAACCGAGCAGAGGAGAGAAAAAACCTTCACCCCAAAAGCCTGTAGGGCCTCTGCAATCTCTCTCTCTCTCTCTCTCTCTCTTCTCTCTCTTTCTCCCTTGAGTCCCTGAATATTCATGGGGACAAAAAGACTATTGGCTCTCCTGGCACACACTCAGAATATTTATGGTGGCCTGTGCTTTTTTCCCACTGTGCTGGGGATGTTTATGGAATGTTTAAATAACAGGAGAGAGAGCGGGAGAGAGAGAGAGAGAGAGAGAGAGAGAGAGAGAGAGGGAGAGAGAGAGATGATGTGAATATGGCCGTGGGACTATGAAGCTTCAAAGAGCAGAGAGAATAAGACCTCTGTGGGGTGTGTGTGGGGGTGTGTGGGGTGTGTATGGGGGTGTGTGGGGTGCTCAGGGGCACGGGGGTTTAGTTGGCATGCTCCAACTCAGACACACTCCACTGGGAGCCCTTTGCCCACCAAGACTGACAGAAGACGAGTTTACAGGCCATGCATGGCTGGACGATCACAGGTGCACACACATTCTCTCTTTGTCACTCTCTGTCTCTCTCTCTCACACACACACACACACACACACACACATACACACACACACATAAACACACACACACACACACAAAATAACTTGCATACACAGAAAATGCATGGATCAAGCGAGCAAGACAAAGGAATTGAAACATCACTGTGTATAATTACTTATGTCATAATGGTCTTTACAGCTTTAGATTCACTGAAGTAGAAGAACAATATAAATATTTAGACCACTGTTTGGTTGCCTTTCCTTTTGCGATGTGCTCTTTAGAACATCAATTACTTTTTCAGATTTGCACACCTATGAAGTAGTTCCATTTTTTTAGCTGCATTACGCTTGTATATCAATTCGCCAAACTCGTTGTGAAGTGTAAATGAACGGTCACGTTCCAACAGAGAGCGATCTGACAGACGTTCAGAGCATAGCAACATTGTAACATCTGACTAAGATTGCTTTTAGCTCAGTAACACTGCATTTGGAGTAAATAAAACAGTGATTTTACAAAGCTAAGGCTCAACAGAATCTTGGGATATGCTCGCGATTGATGTGTGGCAGAAAAAAGCAGTTCTGCAAACAAGACAGTTTCAGCAATCAAAAGGTAGAACTTATATCAGTAAATTAACACAAGCGTGGCAACAGTGGTATAAGTGGGATAATGGACTCCACAGCTTCAGGTATCAAACGTTAATGGACCTCGAGGTGCATTAACATCTGGTAGCCGAACACCGGGTCATCCATTATTATCCCTTACATGAATGTAAAAATATTCTAAATGATGTAGAATGCAACATCATGCAGAATTATTCTACATTTTCTAATGTGACTCACAACGCATGTTTGTAATCAGCTAATGTTTTATATAGATGGAATTCTCAGAAAACAAGTGTATGACTGACTACTTAACGCAAAGTATGTAAAGGATATACACAGGAAATGTTTTTTTTCTGGTATTCAACTCTGTACAACCTCACCTGTAGTAGTATGTACTGTGTAGGACTTGTGTTTTTAGTAGAGCATGCAAAACTAGACAAAAAAACAAACACATGCAAAATGCCCACCTGTCTTAGAATAAGCACACTAAATGAGTTTGTGTGTGTGTGTATTGTAAGCGTGTGTGTGTGTGTGTGTGTGTGTGTGTGTGTGTTTGTTTGTAAGTGTGTGTGTGTGGCCTTCATAAGGATTGTGCTTTAATCCCATCGCCTCATTTGGCAGGCGTGAGGAATGAGAGCCGACATTTATCCCCATCATAATCGCTGCAGGAGATGCACTTAAATATTTACGTGAGACAGAGAGCAAGGGAGAGAGATGAGAAGGAGGGAGAAAGAGAGAGGCAGAGAGACAGAAAAAGAGAGAGGTAGGGAAGGAATGAGTGAGGGAGAGAAGGAGCACGGGAGACAGAGAGACGGATGACAAGTGTGTGGCCTTACCTGATCTCTCCCAGGAGAGTGTCAATTGAAGAGACTTATGAGAGGGCTTTCATATTCAAGCTCGAGCGGATACACTCACACTTCTACACACACACACACACACACACACACACACACACACACACACACACACACACACACACACTCTCATATAAAACCTAACAAATAATATATATGCAAAGGTGGATATCCCTAAATACATACCCGGGTGTGCATAGAAAAATGTGCTGCCACGCACTTGCTCTCAAAGACACACACACACACACACACACACACACACACACACACACACACAAACAAACAAATGCCAGAGAAAGCTCAGCAATCTGTCTAGATGAGAAAAACAATGAATCTGTTAAGGTATAAAATGGCTTTATTAAGATATATCAGCCTCAGCAAAGAGTCTGGAAAAACTAATCAAAGTGGCATCCTACACAGCCATCCCAAGGTCACTCTCCTATCCTTTGTTCCCGAAACGTTTACAAACATAAGAAATGGAAATGTTTACAAACATAAAGCCCCTATGTTTACCAAACAGTTGCTTCTATGAGCTGAAAGCACAACAAATGAAAATGAACACTGCAAGATGTGCTTACATTCTAGGCTAATAAAAATAGTACTATGTACGTGCCCGCAGTAAATGGGGTGAGAGGTGGCTGTAGGATTACAAAGAAGTGTTTGGCCTGAGTTGTGTTATGTAAAACGACTTCATCTCCCAGTGTGCCGTTCTCCACACCCTGACAGACAATTAGGACAAAGAGCTTAAGTGACTCATTGCACCAGTCGGTTGCACCAATTAAAAGTCAATCATGAGTGTTCTGTTACATAGACAGGTACAAAAGTTGAGCTGAGGACTAACTTCATTAGAGAGCACCACATCAGCATGAGAAATTAGGGTGAGGAGCTTCCTGTTTACTTAAATTGAATGCCTAACGGCGGTTAGACAGGGGTCAAGGTCACGGGGTGAAGTCTGGCTCCAGGGCTTCTGAGACGGA
>NC_063209.1:8004427-8019427 GCF_017589495.1 Alosa alosa | reverse complement strand
GAAGACTAGGGCCAGCGCTGTCAAAGTGTTACTCTCTCCTCCTTTATCTTCCTACTACAACTCATTTTCTCGCTGTCTCACTCCATCTCCACAAACACTGGTACGCATAATACTAGCATCAATCACATCTCATAGCCTTCTAATGAGGCACATCATATCTGAAAATTAACAATCCTTTCCATTTCAGAGAGAGAGAGAGAAATACAGAGAGAGAGAGAGAAGTAGAAACTTCTAAACGTGTAGAAAAAAAATAACAGATAGAGAAAGGGGAGGAAGGAGGCAGAGCCTACTGGAATCTAGTGGAGCGTAATAAAGACTCATGTTCCAACATGGAATTAGAGAGGGCGGCGTGATCTTAATAAGGGCGATAAGTGCCACCCTTCCGGCTGGTTCCGTGGAGCGCTGGCGCTGCGCTCAGATGGGTTTCACAGAACACTGCGCCAGCAGGCAAAGTGCTATCAGAGGCACGGTACCCTCTGCTGTGCGGCCCTCATCGCTACAGAGGGGCTGGGGCTTTGATCTGAAACTTTCTCTCGCTCTCATTCTCGCTCTCATTCTCTCTCTCTCTCAGTCTGTTCCTCACTGTTGAAAAAATGGTATTGTGGAACATCCTCCACATCCTCTAAAACGACTGACATCTTCCACAGTCGCACACACACACACACACTCACTCACTCACACACACACACACACACACACACACACACACACACAGCACACACGCAAACTCACACTGCAGTATGATAGTCCACAATGGAACAAATCTCGGTTGAGCAAATACACATTTGCAAACTGCTTTCTCATGTAAATCAGCACGGACTCTCACAACACTGCTCGGACACAATTTATTTTGCATTCGGCAACATCACAGAGTACTGCCACAGCACTGCTCACCAAAAGCTTTTTGTGGCTTCAGCCAACATGATGATGCAGTAGAAGCACAACATGTGCTTAAAAGCCTACAACTTTTAAACACATATTCAGCACTTACTGAACCATGGTATTTACAAGCCCACACAAGATGGAGGCTGCTGCAAAACATTTCCATTGCTCCGGTGGCTGAGCCATACAAAACGTTGAACGCAAGGAATTCACAGAATGCAAGGCTGCTTCTGATTCATCCAACAGAAAGCAGCACTCCGGAAGCCTGAAGCGGGTTTGTTGACCAAGCCACTGACCAAACGTCTTGGCCCCGCCATCGCAGCGGCCTATTTGAAGGCTACAGATTTAAACTAGGAGCACATTGAGCACTCACCTCCATCATCTATCTTCCACTTCCCCGGTGCCGAGTGGCTCTTTGGTCCCGGTTCTACGTTCCTCCCGGCTCGGGCCTTTGTGTCTGTGGAGAGAGACAGGAACTTTTAGAGCTGGCAAAGTCCCCCACCCCTCCTCCTCCCACCGCGGGCCCGGGCTGGACTGCAGAACTTCATTTCCCACGTTCCGCAATCAGCACTCTAAATCAGGACCTCTAGGGAAGTGGGGGGGGGGGGACACTGTGAGAGTGGCTGTGAGAGTGGTTCTTGTCAGGGGGCCAGAAACCTTTAAGCAGCCCGCGGCGGTCAACGGGCAAGGGAAACAAAACTACATCAACAGAAATGTCATGTGGCTCTTAAGGGTGGACACATATTTGGCGTGTAGAGGGAAGCAGTAGTGAGAGATGCCAGACTTGGACTGCAGTGAGAAATAACAAACTTTCTCAGCCAATTTGTCACATATTGAACAATATTTCTAAACACATAAAATAGTAAATACCGGTATTCATCAAGTGCACTGATAATCTTACACACACACACGATAGACAGAGAGAGAAAAGGAGAGAAGTCTTGATGGAAAGACAGAAAGAGAGAGATATATAAAAAGAGAGAGATAGAGAGAGAGATATAAGGAGAGAGAGATAGAGAGATAGAGAGAGGAGCCTGAAGAGGGAGACTCATGGCGTGGCACGTACCTACTCCACGCCGCGTGTTGGTGTGGGTGGCATTAACGACTTATGGTGATTTAATCTCCTAATTCATTCAGCCGGGATATTTATTGCGCCGTGAGTTTTTATGAGGCGCTGACAGACTTTGCTTTATTCTCCCATCTCCAGCCGCCTCCCCCCCCGGGAGAGCACAGCGGAGAGCCCCGACCGATTTATGGGCCACCCACCGGTCTCCAGCCTCCGCCGCAAAGCATGCACCGGCCATCCGAAAAACTCTCCGAGAGATGGAGGGAGAAGGATAGAGGGAGAGAAAGAATGGTGGGAGTAGAGAGAGAGAGAGAGAGAGAGAGAGAGAGAGAGAGAGATGCCCATCTGAGAAAATGGGTAGAGAGAAAGATGGACAAGGAGACAAACACATATCTCAGACAGAAGGAAAGAGAAACAGGAATAGATGGATAGATGGATGGATGGATAGATGGAGGGTAAACTCAGTCAGAAGGATAGAGAGAGGGATGAAATCAGATAGGGTGAGAAGTGAACTAGAGGGATAGCTGGAGAGAGGTGGACTCACTGCAGCTAGAGTGAAGCAATTCCATACGTAAGAAGATTGCAATAAAGACTGGAAGAGCCTGAAATAGAGAGACATTGAGAAGAAAGAAAGACAGAAAGAAAGAAAGAATAAAAGAAAGTAAAAGAGTAAGAGACAGGAAGAGCTGAATCAAGAAGCCAGAGAGGACAGGAGATTACATTAAAAAGATGGCTAGAGATAGAACGCAGACAGCAGAAAGAGCAAGAGCTCCTCCAAAGCCTTTTGATTTTTTTTTTCTCCTCTTTCTGCCTCTACAATTTACACTGCTCTGCAATCTCTCTCCTCTCTCCCCCTTCTCTCTATCTCTCTCTCCCTCTCTTCTGTCCTCAGTTGTCACTCTGTCAGTCTGCACTGGGCTAAAGGCCAGGAGCCTGCTGCAGTGCCACTGCCAGAGCACGGAAAGATAGACAGAGAGAGGAGAGGGAGGGAGAGAAGGAGAGGGAGAAGGAGGGAGGGAGGGAGGGAGGGGAGAAAGAACAAAAACTCAAAGCAATTTCTGAAACGTTTGCTCATTCTGATCTGCCCCAGTGGCATGCAGGGCGTGCGGAGGGAGCACGGAGTCTGTGTGTGTGTGTGTGTGTGTGTGTGTGTATGTGTGTGCGTGCCTGTCCTTTTCTGAGTAATTGTGTGTGTATGTGCGTGTGTGAGAGAGAGAGTGTTAGAGTGTGTGTGTGTGTGTGTGTGTGTATGTGTGTGTGCGTGCCTGTCCTTTTCTGAGTAATTGTTTGTGTATGTGCGTGTGTGAGAGAGAGAGTGTTAGAGTGTGTGTGTGTGTGTGTGTGTGTGTGTGTGTGTGTGTGTGTGTGTGTGTGTGTGTGTGTGTGTGTGTGTGTGTGTCTGTGTGTGTGTCTGTGTGTGTGTGTGTATGGGGAGGACTTGTGTCTGACAACCGCAGCCATGGGGTTGAGTGAGAGCGACTCCAGAGCAATCAGTGTTTATCTGATCTGCCGCCACCTGCACTTCTTCTTTTGCACCCCTTTAAAGTTAGGCCGAAAGTGCCGGGGTGGGCGAAATGGAGCTGTCCTGAATCGATTTTGTGGTTAATTTTAGATTTGTGGTCTGCTCCTTCATTTGTTTGTTTTGTTTTGCTTGTGTGTGTGTGTGAGCATGTGTGTGCGTGTGTATGTGTGCGCACAGTTTTCTGCTTGCTTGTGAAAGGGAGCATGTGTATGTGTGTGTGTGTTTGTGTGTGTGTGTGTGTTCTTTTTTGCAAATTGATAGTGCTGCACCACAAAAAAGGAGAAGGGAGAAAAAAATCAATCCAGTTGTAACTGCCTTCTCTTTCTCCTCCACCTGTCCACCTCTGCAACGTCTCTCTCCATTTCCAGAGGAATCACATTTGTGTGTATTTGTGTGTGTGCATCTCATGAATCAGTCTCACGATAGCCCAGGACTCCGGGTCACTGCTGCTGCTGATACAGTCACTGTTTTTTATGTGTCTGCTGACAGACTTTTTTTCTTCTTCTTAAATCCGCATAGTAAACAATGGGAGAGAGAGAGAGAGAGAGAGGAGCAAGAGAGAGAGAGAGAGAGTGAGAGAGGACCAGGAGGGAGGGATGGAGAGAGCGGGGGATGAAAAGAGACAGAGGGAGAGAGCGAGAGAGCGAGACGGGAGATAGAAGAGAGTGTGCGGTCAGGCTCAGGCACATTAAACTGAAATGAGATATTTGCTTTGCCTTGCTCCCGCCTCATTTAATGCGTCTCTCAGCCAGTAATGGACTTGCAGCGCCTTATTGGTTTGTTTATTAGTTATTTATCCATTTTGCGCATCCTTCTCCCCTTGCTCTCGGCTTTCAGGCACTCTTCTTCTTCTTCTTCCTCTTTCTCTATCTGTTCTTTCTTGCACTCATCTGGGTATCGTAAATGACAACACTGCTGGTCCTTCAACTGGCTGAGAGAGAGAGGAACATGACAAAGAGAGAGATATCTAATGACAGAAGTTAATATGCTGTGTTATTGTTATGCTTGTTATGCAACACTGTACAGCGTGTGTATCTCTCTGTATCTCTATGTGTGTGTGTGTGTGTGTGTGTGTGTGGAGGGGGTGCATTTGTATTTTATGTGTATCTATACTGTGGGCTTTCATAAGTTTGCCAAAAGTGATCTTTCTTTGTCTATGTGCGTTGTCTATGAGATGAACAGAAGTTTTCCTCTCTGTTTATACCGTGCTTTAATTACTTGGTTGCTTTCCAAAGACTGTTGTGTACTGGTTCCTTTGTTTGGAGCTTTTCTGAGGAGAAGTGGAGGCGCACAGTGACAAGCTGTTAGACATGCTTTAAATCACTCATCACTTTCCATCTTGTCTCAAGAATCAATGGTCGATCTGCCCATGCTAATAATACTTTGAAGTAGCTGTATATTGATTCGCCAAATGGTTCGGTTCACAGAAAGTAATGCCCTTACGAGGTGTAACAGCCCTCCGCTGGCTTGTCAGGGCCGCTTTACCACCTCAAACATACATTTCTTTCTGTGAACCGAACGCCGTGTCGTCCATTATCCTTTACATATCTGCCGATACTAATGTCATACTGACAATATTGTGCATCCCTATTGTCAATATCTTTATGAGTTTGAGTCCCTTTCTCAAATATCAGCAAATGGAAATCAGTGCTAAGCACAGAGAAATGAATCACACAAAGCAAGGTGATTATATTTCTATACATACACATGTACTATATACATAGACATAGAGACAGACACAAACACACACAAACCACCAGCAGTTCAGGCCAGGTCTGCACTAAGGCCAGGTCAAAAAGTGAAGTTGCAGCCCTCAACTGATGTTGATGTTGTGTTTTGTCATGTCATGTTGTGTTTGGACAACAGTAGTCCCGCCAGGATATTGTCATTTAAAAAAGAAGTTGCAGCCCTCACCCTCCACCTATCTACTAATCATAGAGTCAGTAGTGTTTCGGCATCGGGTTTGGCAACCTCGAGTCAGGGGGGAGGGGGAGGGGATACACCGCTCTACAGTAATTTGAAAATGATTGCAGTACCAGTTTTGGCCACAATCTTACATATGGTTCCTTTAAATACCTTTGTCGCCATCCCATCGTTATAGGTAAATAAATAAAATGAACAAACGGTCTAAATAATTTCGGCAACTCTAGAAGTGGAAGCTTAACTTGAGCAACAGCCGTCTCTGCGTGACTGGGGCCCGGCGATAAAGAGCCCGAATGGCGCCTGCAGCAAAGCGCCGTGCCCTGAGGAACAATGGGCCTTTACAGTGGCAGGAAAGTGCATAGGCAGCAAGCTGCCGCCTGCCTGCCTCCCCCATGGAGGGAGATCTTTCATGCTCCCATCGAGTGGGCTGCTTAGTTAAGCCGACACAGGCTGCTGACAGGGCGTGTGTGTGTGTGTGTGTATGTGTGTGTGTGTGAGCTGTCAATGCTCACAGGTACTGTTACCAACTTAGGTAGAGAAGTAGCAACTCTGTGTGTGAGTATGTGCGCGCAGCATGTGATATTATGTGATAAGTCAATGCCAACAGGTGCTGTTACTAACTTAGGTAGAGAAGTAGCAGGTGTACTGTTGTGTGTGTGTGTTTGTGTGAGAACTTAGGTGCTGTTAGGCAGAGAAGTAGCTCTGTGTGTGTGTATTATTGATGGCGTGTGCATGTCGCGTCGCGTCGTGTGTGTGTGATGTCTGCGAGTGTGTGTGTGTGTGTGTCTTTGTGTGAGCTGTCAATGCTCACAGGTGCTGTGCTAACTTAGGTGGAGTATGTGTGCAACTCTGTGTGTGTGTGTGTGTGTGTGTGTGTCTTTGTGTGAGCTGTCAATGCTCACAGGTGCTGTTACTAACTTAGGTAGAGAAGTAGCAACTGTGTGTGTGTGTGTGTGTGTGTGTGTGTGTGTGTGTTTGCGTGTTTGTAAGAGGAGGAAAATGCTCTTGAAAACACTTGCGGTGTGGAAGCATCTGAATATGCAACTCTAAACCTGAAGCCGCTAATGAATTTGAGCAATCTGCATGAGATTATCAGCACAGCTCATTTACCCAACTGATTTCTTTTCCTAATGTTGCCTTTGGAATAACTAAGCAGCTACGTTAAATTGCATTCCTTTTTGTTATCCATTCTGATTCATCTCCAGAACTATCCACTGTATCTGTGCTAACACTGGTATTTGCCATAAGAAATGCATAATAGCCTATCCGCAGCCTATTCACTGTGAGCTCCATGTGAAATATCATTGTAATCGTGCTGAAGAAGCTGCTTGTGTTGTGTAAGTGTACCTCTGTTGGCCTCAGACCACATAGAGACTCCGTAATCCCCACTTTCAATCTGCTATCTTGATCATGCATTTCAAATCAGAGCGCTCAGCTCAGGCATCAGCAAGACAGAGACGGCCATGGGAGAATTATCATCCAGCGATGCTCCTGAATGCTGATGCGATGGTAAGCTGCAGTGAGGTTTCCAGTGAGTTGTAGTGAGGGACTATTCTCTCCTCGTTGGATGCCTAGAAAGAGCCTGGGATATAATGGCAATGAAGAAGACTACAGTACAGTAGTTTGAGAAAGATCCGACGTGCATCCACTCCTCCCCCCACCCAGCTTACATCCATAAATCGATGAACACTTGACTGTAGTTCAGGCTGCTATGACACCTTGGGGAGACAGGCCATTATATGGTTAAATAAGACTACACTTCCCAGAATGACCTTTAGAAAGGCAAGGAAAGGAACAGAATGTCTAGAAAGTACTATGTGAAAACAGCTTTTATATGCTTGACTGTGTGTGTGTGTGTGTGTGTGTGTGTGTGTGTGTGTGTGTACTGCACGTGTGTGTTTGTGAGACTAGGAACAAAGTGCAGGGATCGACAATGCCCCATAAATGAACAACATTTATGTAAATGTCAAGGCATGGGTGACATTTTGCTGGTTACACATAGGAACCTTTTGAAAAAGGTTTATTTCGGGAGAAAACAGGCACATAGACATGCAAGAGAAAGAACTGACCTATACGAAAATGAGGAAAGGCAAGTTATATTTTTTTCAGCACACACAACTTCTTGTGTAATGTCAAAGCATAGATACTCAGCAGGAGACACAAAAAACGTTGTCTTCCAGTGAAAGCTATTGCGTTACGGGGATAAAAACCCACACACAAAATCTGTATAGCAAAATCTGTACTTGCTGTAGTGGTTTTTGCTCTATTCACTTATCTCTTTCTCTCTCTTTTACACAGACATACACACACACACACACACACACACACACTTGTTGCCTCAAATAACTGACAATATCAAGTTTGTTAGTGAATCTCTGGCTGTGCGTGATTACCTTGACTGTGCTGAAATTGGCTCTCTTTTATCATACTTGCCGTGTATGCTGTATGTATGTGTGTGTGTGTGTGAGAGAGTGTGTGTCTGTGTGTGTGTACATACTGTGTATCTCATAAACAGAACGAGTGGGAGGGAACAGCTAGAGAGAGGGACAGAGTCGGAGCCGCTATGGAAAACACTGATCCTATCGCACGTCCATAAATTCACGCATGCAGCAGCAGACAGCCTTCAGCTTGGGATACACTATCCTTCCATGGCATCTGCACCCAGGCCCATGATAATGCCACCTCCTCTGTCAGTCAAGCACGGGTAGCAATTAGTCCAGGGGAACGCTCTCGGTTCTGCTCTTGCTAGCTGTATAGCGTATTGATCAAAGATCTATAATTAAAAGAGGGATTTTGCTGTTGTTTGTGTGTTGTGCTGCATTGGCAGACAGCAGCACCCAAGGAAAAGGGCTTATGCTCAGAGCAGCATACTGTAGGCATGCAGACGTTTGAGAGGCCACCATAGAAGAAGGGAGAGAACAAAAGAAAGAAAGAAAGAAAGAAAGAGAGAGAAATCCATGTATCAGACTAGCACTTAAAAGTCAAGGGTAATATGCAGATGAGACTCTTGGATCAATAGGCTGCTCTTGAGACCAATCGAGAAGTGAGAGATTGGCAGAAAGGCCAATCAGACCGGTCTAATGAATACTTGCATCCGAGGCAATGGGCCATGGCTAGACCTTTTCGACCAATCGAACTATATCTCAGACAGAGTAGACCAATAGGCCACACACAAACTAGAGCAGTGTCTTGACAAATCTCCAATCACCAGGAAGCTGGGGCAGGACACTGGCTCAGGTTCCGTAGCCTTCAGATTACCACTCTGTGCCTCAGGCCTTCCCAGGCCACAAACATTTCACAGTGAAAACTGAATTTCATTTCTAAATCTATCTTCATCTAAGCATCCAATACACATACACATACACCCATCTCTAGGGTTTTCCTAGAATGGTCTGAAAAGAGACAAAATTGAGTGAATGTTCTCTGGGCGAAAATGCCTTGTTGATGCCAGAGGTCAGTAAAGAATGGCCTGACTGTGGTTCGAGCTGATAAAAAGGCAACAGTAACTCAGAGGACCACTCATTACAACACGGGTATGCAGAGGAGCATCTCTGAATGCACATCATGTCGAACCTTGAAGCAGATGCAGCAAGAGGACCTCACCAAATGCCACTACTGTCAGCTAAGGACAGGAGACCGAGGCTACAATTTGCATGGGCTCACCAACATTCTGTGGGGGATCTTTTCTTGCCACACTCTGGGGCTCTTCGTACCAATTGAACATTGTTTAAATGCCACAGCCTACCTGAGCATTGCTGACCACGCCCATCCCTTTATGACCACAGTGTACCCACACTTCCATAAAGCACCATGTCACAAAGCTCGAATCCTATCAAACTGGTTTCTTGAACATGACAGTGAGTTCACTGTACTCAAATGACCTCAACTGTCACCAGATCTCAATGCAATAGAGCACCTTTGGGGATGAGGTGGAACAGGAGATTCACATCATGGATATGCAGATAACAAATCTGCAGCAACTGCATGATGCCATCATGTCAATATAGACCAACATCTTGAATCTATGCCACAAAGAATTAAGGCCATTCTGAAGGCAAAGGGGGTCCAACCCGTTACTAGCAAGGTGTACCTAATTAAGAGGTCGTCCACCAGTACCCAAATATTCAGGCTCTGTAAGATGTGTGTGATGTTGGCATAGAGTAGACCTTCACTAATACTGATTGATTCCTGTTAGGGAGAGCATCTTTGTTGAGTGAGGCTCTACCTTCTGCCTTCTTTCATTACAATGCTGGATTCTAACAGAGCCATTCTGATTCTGAGGGTATCTTGAATAGAGGAACATGTTATAATTCTTGATCATCTCATTACGTTTACTTTCATTTAACAGTAGGGGGGGTAATTACACATTAAACAGAAATTCATTTGTATCGACCTGCCAAAAGCCTATTATCAATGCTTATTATACAGTCACATGTAATTATCTCACTGCATCTGACACCCTGCTCTCCCTCCTCTCTTTCCTTTCTCTCTCTCTTTCTCTTGGTGTGGCCCAATCAGAGCCTTGCTCCCCAGCTTAAAGGATAACCCCCAAGATCCTCCTCTTGGACCATGTTCCATCGCCCGCATTTTCACGGTATTAGTTTAACACTGTCGACTCAGCACAGAGCGTGTGTAATCTAGGTCTGCCACTTTGAGGCTCGGCCATATAATTAAGCGAACGAACGAAATGAGGGGGCCAGGGGACGCCGGAGGTTTTGTATTTTTAGTGCTTGTCGACATGAATGTTCTCACGTAGATTGTGACCCGTGCGTTCCTCCCCGTGATGCGATCTCCCGGGACTGCCGTTGTCGCTGTTGTCATGGCGGTGCTGGCTCGAGCGGGGAATCTAGGCCATGACTAACCCTTCAGCGGGCCCTCATGTGCTCCACTCGTCTCCTCTTAATGGCCTAAGACCGCATCAGGCATCAGGTTTACTGAGACGGTGTTCTCTGGCTTGTCGAACATTATGTGAGTCGTGTTGGTCCTCAGGGGCCACTCGACTTCGTCTGTTTATTCTCCTTTTCTTCGCTGTTTGGTGCCGTTTGTTTGGTGGATAGTGGGGCTCCGATGGGTAATCTGAATAGGCAGGACAGAGTCGTTCTGAGAGGATTGGCTTCATCTGAATTATCTTTTTTTTTCTAACAGACATCCTGCGCTGTTTGCACTTTAATATGCATTACCGAGGATGAATGGGAAAAAGTTTCAGTGAGTAACAGAAATTGCTAGAGATTCTGCAACGAGGTGCGGTAAAAAAATGATTGTGTCACTTCAAAACACTCTCCCCATTATCTTGCTTCCCCTACCTCAGTTCCTCTTTCTCTTATAAATTCGATCTCAATCACTCTGTCGCCTCATCAAAATAAAAAAAACATTAAAAAGTGAGTAAAACTGGCAACGCTCAGGTTGAGAGCTAACCTGCTGAGTGAAGGAGACTATCTCTGTTCATCATCTTCTGAGAGTACACAAACGGCATAAATATATTAATGAGTTGGGGCCGTTATTACCATCTTCCCTCATATTAATGTGGCCCCCGCTCATTCATTCCGCCATTTTATTGTCGCCTGTGTGTTATGGCTGATCATTAAGATCCCATTCCTCTGCACACTTATCTCCTTTTTATTTCCGTCTCTTTTCTTTTCTTTTTTGTAGCTGCTTTTTATCGCTGTCTGCCATTACCACCGGATCTTCACAATGAACATTGCCACGGCGAACTCTCCAATAAACTGGAGAGGTCTGTAGAAGTGGAGAGGGAGCAATAGAGGAAACATCCTGAGTTATAACTGCCACAGTCATTTATGTCCAGGGGAGCAGGGGAGAGGAGAGTAGGGGAGGGGAGGGAGGAGAGGAGGGGAGAGGGGAGGAGAGGAGAGGAAAGGAGAGAAGAGGAGAGCAGAGGAGAGGAGAGGGGAGGAGGGGAGGGAAGGGGAGGGAGGAGAGGAGAGGTGATGAGAGAAGAGGAGGGAGAGAGGAGAGAAGAGGAGAGGAGAGGTGATGAGAGGTGAAGAGATGAGGAGGAGAGGATTTCTCAAGAGGAGCAGAAGTGTATAGCAAAGGAAATGACAAAAGAGGGAAGATCAAAAGAGGGAGGGAGGAACGAGAGTAAGAGAGAGTGAGGCAAATGGACAGACTCCAGCAGAGAGGTGAAGCATCTAGAACATACCAGAGGAGAGGAGAGCAGGGGAGATGAAAGGAGAGAAGAGAAAAAAAGAATCAAACAACCATAGAAGGAGAGGAGAAAGAGAGGAGAGGACAGGCTGGGACACCACAGGACAGGTCAGAGCGCACAGGACCATGGGACATGAGAGATGGATGGAGAGCAACGCGCCGATGCAAAGTCAGGAGGGTGGGGGACGTGGGGTAAATGAGGCACCTGGGCCTTGGGGCCGCTGGGGCAGGAAGGCACATAGGGCACGTGAAGGAGGGAGGGAGGGAGGGAGGAGGGTGATGGATGGAACAGACTCCTCTCCACCTCTCCAACTGTTCTCCAGCCCTCTGAATTTACTCCTGCGCATCCGCAGACCTGAGCTACAGGGCGGGGCAGGCACAGGAGAGCAAAGCTCACTCAGCACACTAAGGGTGCAATTATATGCACACAAAGCGGCAATATGTTTTGATTTCTATGAAGCCATCAATCTCAGATATCTCGGATTACATGTGTAACCTAGGAAACTGCATTTTCCACTCTTTCAATGGGATTTCGTGAGTTAACGTTTGTGCTCACCTTTTTTTGGAAAGAAGTCTCGACTTGGCTTTTGTGGAGAAAGACATTGCACAAGCACAACAATTAGCGGCCCACTACTAGCGATGCTCAACTACATAAACAAAATGTGACACCTTGGGCCTGTACTACGAAGGGAGCTTAACCTACCCAGATGTAACCCAGGGTTACTTTGTTAAACCAGGGTTGACAAAACCTGGTTATCTTAAGTGGTGTTAATCGGTACTACGACGCTGATTATAAAGTTGATTTGTTGAACCGGTGTTAACCTAATTGGAGTTTGTGCGCATTCACATAAAAGGGGCGGGTTGCAGCGCAAGTCACCACTTTCAATGATGACGCGATCACCTTATTTTACGGATGAGGAATGCACAATTATTATGACAAGTTATGAGGAATTAAAACCCACTCTACGACAAAATCAAATCGCCGGCAGTGAACAAAGCAAGGCTGTTGGCAACGTATTGCAGATCGGGTAGCCTAAATGCCTAAAAGTAAAGTTTTATTCCTACATGTTCTTCAAATATGTGTTACGGAGGATTAGTAGCTTGCGGAATGTCTGAAATGAGTTGAAATAATTAAATAGCCTATTTTGAGTTCATAGAAAGGCCTACAGATGCAATCCAATTCAGAAGTGGGCATATAGATTACAGTAATAAGGATAATTGAATGTTTAAGTAGCCCCCATTGACTGATTTAGTGTATGCCTAATCCTGTGAACATTTCAGATGCAACACCGTTTATAAAACGCCACATGGCAGCAGGTGAAAATGAAACACAAAAACATTATTCAGAATAGTAGGTTTATATAGTTATAGCTTGCATTAATATTTTTTAATTATGAAAACATGTAGGCCTAGCTTATAGCCTTCACTTGGCCTCTATTTTACAGCTAACAAGAAAAGGGTGTCTTTGAACACTACTGTAGGAGGAAAGGCACCAGGGTGTTTTACAATAGCAGAGGAGTTGGCCATCGCAAATAATAGTGGAAGGCCGATTATGGAGGGGGTTGAGGGAGGCAGGCCAGGCCTACAGTATGCTGAACATCTGAGCAAGAATAGCCTAAAATAAATCGGACATTATGTCCGATTTATTTTCGGACATACAGTATTCTTGCTCAGATGTTCAGCATCACCGATGGAATACATGAATGTCCACGTACGGGCATTGCTATGAGACGTCTTCCTAGATCATCTGACAAAGATAACGAATTCCCTTGGCTGACAATCTATATCTTCATAGAGAATATAGTCCGGGTAGGCTATATATATTTTCTGGCGGTCTCTAAAACCCCTCGCCCTGCGAAGAGAGTCCCTCACGATTTGCGCTCCAATGTCGTATGGATCATCCAGGTACGCCGACATGTCTTGGGAGAAATTGTTAGTGGAGGGGTGGTACTTATAAAGGGTGTGGTTAACGGAAACCTCCGGTTAACCAAGAACATAACCTGCTCGGAGCAGGCTTGAGATGCAGCGTAAATTGCCATGGCAGCATACCTCGGTTAAAACCTATCCACCTTTCGTAGTACGGGTTAATTGGGAAGTTACGCCACACGTGATCAAGTTACTCTCGAAGTTACCCAGATAAGCCAGTAACCCTGCTTCGTAGTACAGGCCTGATGAATCGTTGTGCAGACGGACTAAACCATTTTGCACTTTAGCAAGGGAGAGTGAGAGTGACCTTAGATAGTCTTCACTATTTTTTTGTCAGTCAAACTTTGATTTTGCCATTTTGCCATTTCATTTGGAAATTAAAATATTCAGGTAAAAACAAATATGTTCCAGACTTTTCAAGGGCCCTCTCCTCCATTGGGGCCCTAGTAATCAGTCCCACTTTCCCCCCAATCTGATGCCCTTGGATCTGCTGAACTCCTTTCCAAAATAGTTTCTCTCTGAAACTGAACATGGGCCTACATGCCTCAGCCTTACTGTTCACTGCAAAGCGAGCAAGGTTGAGCACAAATAACTCTGAAAATCAACTGCTGCTCAATATTAAAGGAGTACTGTAGCCTACTTCACTAATATTTCATCAACGTATTGGTTGATACTTTTACTTGAATACAATATTGTTGTACTTTTTCCACCTCTGCATAGGTATGTGTACAAAATGTCTTTTTCACATCTGACCATATAACCTTGACTGAATGAAAAGCAATGAGACCTTCAAAGCATGTCCATGATATAGGGCTGTTGCTGTATACAGCTATGCTTGTATTCGGCAACTAACAAATAAGTCTCTGACATGGAGTATGAAAAGCATTCAAACATTCAGTAGGCCTACTCAGCCTAGTATGAAAAGACAGGTACATAATCCTGTGGTGAACAGAAAAGAAATTCAGGAACATTGTGTTTAAATCAAAGAGATGAGGGATAATTGGACTAACTTTGTTTAAATGTCTTTGAGTCAATTTCTGACCAATGTCCCTTTCTACTCACCCTGAAGCCAGTTGTTCACCGTCTCAGGGCAGATTGTTGATGCGAGGGAGTTTAACTCGCAGTGCTAACTCGCAGTGCTGCAAGAGGCCCAAGCAAGCATAGCCTATTGAAATAGAATTCTTGTCTTACCATTGACGAAAAGTCGTGAAATGAACTGCAACAGTCTTTGAAACTACAGTGCCTCTGTCACTAATATGCAGCATCGACGTTAATTGGTGCAACTCGAGGAAATCCTCATCCAGTTGAACGAGACAACCTTATAGCCTAGGCTAACAACTTTTTTTAACGTCACCCAAGACTGTGCTTATGTGCATAATGTGCATAACCATTTGTTTATGTAGTCGTGACAACACGTGTGCATTTCAGGCTGCATGCCTGAAATGCGTTGTCACGATAAACAAATCCTGCACACAGGAAGAAAGCTATTAGGTCTTTTTTACATTTTACTTTATTC
>NC_063209.1:7961927-7999427 GCF_017589495.1 Alosa alosa | reverse complement strand
CAATTTGTCATCAAACTAAAAAAAAAAGTGTGTGTTTGTCAAAAGTGGAGAATCTTGCAGATCTCAGCCTTGGCCGGTCTTCTCATTAGCCAAACTCCTCAAACGTCCCCAAACACACACACACACACACACACACACACACACACACACACACACACACTGCGAGTCCTAATACGCCAACCACACAGTCTGTTCGCACAGTAACAATGCCTCACAGTCTTTTCCGAGCTTGTGCGTTTTATTAAACATCACCATGAGCCTTCATGTCAGTGACTGCCCAGTAGAAACCAGTAGAAAGCCTTCATGTCTACTGCCCAGTAGAGGTCTGTCTCAATGATTGGTCAGTGCCTGTCTAGTGATAGGAAGAGAGCGAACGGCCACCCAGTCTATCCAGCCTCAAACCAAGAGTCTCCAGAGAACTACATCTGCATCCTGGCCATACCGTACAGTACTACACAGCCAGGCTCATTGATATGACAGTCAGTTCTGTAGTTTTGGTCCTCCATAACAGGCCCATTACCACATCCATTTACATTCACATTCAAATGAGTCCATAACAGTCGTACAGGTGCAACATGCAACACTAAAGCAGCAAATGAATATGCACCAACTGTATGTGCATTATTTAACTCTCTCTCCCAGTCAGGGTGTTAGCGCTCATATAGACCCTTTCAACAATCAAAACAAAAACAATGCTTGAACATTCTATTTGGGCCCCAATCTACTTCCTCTGCATTAAGATAACATATGGAATGTTAAAACGGAAGTCTTGTGGGGCCAATTATGATGCTGATAATGGAACTCTCTTGAAAGGGTCCATAGAACGTCGCATACACACACACTGCTGCCTCCAAAAAGGGAATGAATGAAGCGAGACGTGGACGCCCTGCAAAATACAAAAATGAAATCATCACGCCGAAGGCCACAACGCAGAGATTTGACTCTGGCCACTCTGCGTTATCCCCACAGTGCCGAATAATTCTGCATATGTCATCTCAATGCCGGCAATAACATCACATTATTTAAGTTATGTGATGTGAGCTTGCTCGAGGCGAAGAACACAGAGCAGTGGTGGATCGCTGCGCTGGTCGAGTGTGCTCGAGGCGGCTCGTCCACAGACAAGTATGAGTGTGTGTGTGAGTCCTTGTGGTCAGGTCACTGGTGGTCAGGTCACTGTTGATGTAATGCTCATGATGTCTTGGCGGATTTTGCTTTGACATGCTGCATGAGCCATAAAGACATGATGTTAAAAAGGGTGCTAAAAATTGGCTGAGATGAAAGTGTTGCACACCGCTGCACTATACATCTTTCCTTTTATCTATCTTTACATACTGTATTACATGACATTATATATATATATATATATATATATATATATATATATATATATATATATATATATATATATATATATATATATATATATATATATATAGTATATACCATATATACTGTATAGCACATGTTGGTATACAGTACCAATGGGCAGCATCCTATCGTAACTCCCCCTATTTCCACCGGTCCCGTATTTCCACCGTCTTGCGTGTTTGTGTCACTTAATATCCATTTCTATACAAATCAAGACAGCAGACTCCTATAGAAACGCAACCACCCACAACATAGGTGTATCTAAATTAGCTATGTACCAAAAATGACATTTTACCGTGACTCGAGGAGCTGTAAACAGTGTTGTAAGGCTGCGTGTACACAACCGCTTGGAGCTCCAGTGGAATTTTAATTTCACAACGAGAATTATCGGTCTAACCGTCCATGTGCCGTTGAAACGGTGTAAATAGGCGACCCATCAGGCCAGCACTATAACTCCGAGCGTGGTAAACAAAATCGGATATTTCAGGCAGTAAATGCTCCCGTTAAGAACCAAACCAGATTTTGTTCAAATCTACACAACTATGGCTACTGAAAAATGTAAGGTTCATTTAGTAAATGTTATTTTGAAGTGTTAAAAAACATCGTTGTTTTAGAATTTCTGAACAAAAGTGGTGATAATTGGGGGTGTTACGATAGTTATGCTGCAGTAGGCGTAGCCTGCCAAGGACCACTCATGTGTCATGCCAACCTCTCCTCCCTGTCTGCTGACATTCCCTTTCTTCTTCACTTCAGACTCTGCTGAGAGGTGTTGCTGTTCGCTATCCCCACCCCACCAAAAAAAACGTCCCTTGCTGCCCACTGCCCATTACCACCTAACAGCTGTGCCCAGAGTTCTGCCATACACAACTACCCACTAATGTGCTAATATGGTCACAATCATACGTTCAACCCCTGAGTACATTAACATTCTCCATAGGCCTACTGTATGTTGTTGCCATTGCTTTTCCATCTGTATGCATGTATTCTACATCTCCACACGTTTCTTCTTGGTTACAGGTAGGCTTTCCTTGCCACCATTGCCTTTTGCTTACTCTATGGGTTTCAGGTCTTGAGTTCTGTAAAGCTCTCTGAGACCATGTCGGTTATTAATGGTGCTATGTAATTTAATAAGCCACAGCTTTTTGTAGAGCCAATTACAGTGTTGATCTCAGACATGGTTGCGATTTTGAATGTGCCACAGACTAAAATATTTGTTGTCATCCTGTTAGAATGCCAACAGATGTTCACAAGGAAATTTAATTACAGAAATTGAGTTAATTAATACTTCAAAAAACTCTTACATTTCTGTTACTGCTTCAGACTTTTCCAAACAGACTTTTCTAAAGTCCCAGGCACCTTTATATAATAAGGCAACTGGAACCATGCGTGGGCAAGGGAGTACCTATGGACTCAGGACACTAAAAGTAAGAGACTGGAGCATTTGTCAAAATCAGTGGCTCTAGGACACCAGAAGTGTCAGGGGGATGTAAAAAAAAAAGTTTTTTCGCAATTTGTCAGAGCAGTGCAGAAGCATAAGGTTTGAGTGTGACTAGGAGTGTGTGTGTGTGTGTGTGTGTGTGTGTGTGTGTGTGTGTGTGTGTGTGTGTGTGAGAGAGAGTATGTATGTGTGCGTGTGTAAGAGAGAGAGAGAGAGCGTAAAAGTGTGTGCATGTGTGTGTGAGTATGTGAGTATGTGTGTGTGTGTGTGTGTGTGTGTGTGTGTGTGTGTGTGTGTGTGTGTGTAGGGATGACAGAATGACAGAAAGAGGTGGGAAGAGAAAGAGAAACTGAGAGAGAGGCGCCTTGGATGGTACAAACTGTCCAAGGCCGTCGGAGTAATGAATGTTGTGCTCAGTGGCCGGCCCCGTGCTGCCCTGAGTATTATCTCTCTGGAGGATGTTCCATGTTTTGATAATACACCATTACAGACCTGCTCCTACGGTATGGGCTCCACTGAAGTGAAACACACTTTTTCATCTTCTGTCTCTCTTATCGCCATCCAGTAGCCCTTCCTCCATCTCTCTCTCTCCTCTTCCTCCTCCTCTCCCACCATTTCTCTCCCTCCCTCGCTCCTCCTTCTCTCTCTCTCTCCCTCCCATCTCTCTCTCTTTCAATCTCTCTCTCCACCCCTCCCATCCCTCTCTCTCTTTTTTTCTCTCTCAACCCCTCCTATCCCTCTCTCTCCCTCTCTCTCTCTCTCTCTCTCTGTGTTCTCCTTCTCCCCTCTCTCTGGCGTTATTGATCTGTTGGTCCTGCCGCAGTCTGGGAGATCAATAGAGCGAAATGGAGATTCCACCATGCGATTGGAGGCCCTCTTTTTTATAGGACTAATCTGAGCCCCAAGATCAAGAAGTAGAAACACAGGACACAGACAGAGAGCAAAGCAGGGGGCGAGGACATAGGAGGAGAAAAAGGAGGAGGAAGAAGAGAAGGAGAAAGAGGAGGAGGAGGAGAAGAAAGAACACATGAACCAGCCCCTCCTCCCACCACTCCGCTCCAAACCACACCACAGGAGGAAGCCCACAACCACCAAACCGCCCTCCCCC
This sequence comes from Alosa alosa, assembly GCF_017589495.1. Lineage (NCBI taxonomy): Eukaryota > Metazoa > Chordata > Actinopteri > Clupeiformes > Clupeidae > Alosa > Alosa alosa. The sequence continues at coordinate 7,995,513 of NC_063209.1, read as the reverse complement.
CCCCTCCCCAACTCATTTGCAGCCTCAGCTCCCTAGAGGTTGTCTGGGCCGGCTTGGCCACGGATATGGAGCACACTCCCTCTTCTTGCCACAAGCTATCAGAGTCTTGCCACTTACAAAAGAGCAAAATCCTTTCTTCCCCACCCAGCCTTACCTGAGTCTGCCGGCTTGCTTGGAGTCCAGCTCCTGAAGTCATCCTGTGCACAAACAAGCAGGAGGAGAAGAGTTATTAAAAGCTCAAATGGGCTGCATTTGGAGTAAATGGAACATAATGCACACACAGGGGTACAGTTATATACTGAGGCCAGCAGAGAGAGGAGCAGGTAGGACTCTGGTGTCACATGTGATTCAGTATGTCAGCACAGTTCCAGAGAGGGGGAGGATAGAGAGATGAGGAAAAAAAGGGGGATAAGGAGATAATAGTGGAGTGACAGGTCTATAAAAGAGATGGAACGAGAGAGACGGATTGACGGATAGCACTTAAGGAGGAGAAGGGCAGGTAAGTGGCCAGTGTGTGTGTGTGTGTGTGTGTGTTGTGTGTGTGTGTGTGTGTGTGTGTGTGTGTAAATGTGTTATGTGATGCGTCGCGTGCAAGGCAAGTCGCGTCGTGTGTGTGTGAGTGAGTGAGTGAGTGTGTAGAGAAAAGAAAGCAGTGAGTAAGACATAAGGTGGCACAGGCATTGCAACAAAAAACACAAGCACACCAAAAGATATGGCAATATAGCTCTTTTTCCATAGTGCGCACACACACACACACACACACACACACACACACACACCACACACACACACACACACAACCACCACCACCCGCACCAACAACACAAACAGAAACAGAAAAAATATATAAAAAATATATACAACAAACACAAAACAGTCAATTGCTTACGGACAGCGAGCAGGCCGCTGCTTATCTGATGGCGGGAAGCTGATATACCCAAAAGTTATCTGCCCACCGCCGCCTGACTGTCACCTCTGCACCTCACACCCCCGTGGAGACAGACCAGACAGACGTGCTCAGAGTCACCGATGAGATATATCTGCGCCTCAAAGTTTGACTCGCTGCACTGATTCTTATCTTCATACATACCGCCATCGACTGCGAGCTAGGCTGCACAAAGCAATGTGCTTTTTTTTATGTAATACCAATGCAGTCTGCGCTTCGATTAGCAATTAGGCATATAAGCATATGGCATAGCTTGGGTTAGCTGCTCTAAGCCTGGAACAGCTTTTGCTTCTCTTCTCAGCAGCATGTGCAGTGCAGTGTGGAGGTAATGGCATTATGTTCATGTCGCTGTATAATGTAGCGCAAACATGTCTGAACAAGAGTGGATTGGGCTCAATTAATCTCGGCAGGAGTAGGGAACAGATTTCATATGGTGGTGTGGTAACTTGAGCAAATATTAGCAGATGGAGGGGGGGGGGGGGAGAGGAGGGTGGAGGAAAAGGTAAAGATGATACTCTGTGCTGTAAGAATGTCTAAACGCTGTGGCGCATCCTGAACTGAAATGGAATTGAATGAGTATGATGGACAGTTGAGAAGAGATTAAAAGTGGCGGAGGAAGCGAAGAGTGAGTGGGCGCTAATTTCGTAAGTGAGCACTTGCGAGGCTTCTTCCATTCCCATTAGCAACGGCAGCGGACAGAACTGGCCCACACCAGCTCAAGAGCAAGGACAAGGGATGAAAAGCAGAAAAGACAAGCCCAGCGGCACATCATGTAGAGACTTTCATCTTCATCCTCATCCATCATCGTCATCATCATCATCATCGTCATCACCATCACGGCGATCCTCACCACCATGCTTGCTGGAGTGTTGACGCTAAATGAATTTAATATAATTCCGACTGCATGATGATTATCACAACTACAGCTCATTCTACCTGCCAAAACCGTTTCATGTCAAAACACATCTTCCTTAGATCCGGCTGATTCCGAGGATCCCAACTTCCTCTGTGCTCCCCCTGCCTGTTCCTGTCTCGCCGAGTGACACAGTAAGTTGGTGGCTTTATCTGACGCCCAGGCAGACGTCCTGTCTGTGTGTGGCTGGGCCGCGTTTGCCATGTGTGGGATTAGAAGAAGGCTGCGCTCGGTGCTGCTGGCTGAGAGAGCTCCGGCTTCAGACAGCCACCCTCTGGGCCAGTCTTCCCCCTCCGCCTTTGAACTCCGCCCCCCCTCTTACCACAGAGACCTATCACAACACCCCCCTCCGCCTCCATGCCTGTCAATCAGCAAAGTCAAAGAGTTCAGATAGAGCCATGCAAGGCGACAACAGCTTCGTATTCATTTTGTTTGTCATGCCCTGCTGTTCAACTCTGTCTGTTGCCCCTTTCTCTTTCTCTCTCTCTACCACTCTCCCCCCCCTCTCTCTCTCTCTCTCTCTCTCTCTCTCTCTTTCTCTCTCTACCTCTCTCTCTACCTCTCTCTCTGCTCTTATCTGTGCACATCTCTTGACACTGTCGCTATCTGGGCTTCTGTTGTCATTCACATCTGTTTCTTTGTGTCTTTCCCATTGCTGTGCTGATGGATATCAGAGTGCAGGCCCAGACAGAGCGGCTGTGACAAGCACCACTAGTCATCAGTTCAACTCCCAAGCCGTTCGAATATGTAAAAAAATACAGCTTGGTTATTGTTGGCTATTTTCTTCTTCTACTATCTTTCTTATTATTGTGCTAAATGTTCCAAATGTAAAGCACTTTGAGCTGCATTCTGTGTATGAAAGGTGCTATACAAATAAAGCGTATTATTATTATTATTATTATTATTACAGCTTCCATGTGCTGTGAGTGGCTCTGGATGATGGAGTCGCCAATGTAAGATGATACAAATACAGTGTGAGGGGGCGAAAGGAGAGAGTTATGGAGCTAAACACACACACACACACACACACACACACACACACACACGGCATGGTCGAAACTAAATCCCTCCAGTCACACACAGTTAAACTTTAATTAACCTCATAAACACAGTGTCACTTGTTCACCTCTGATGGTGAGACTGAGCTAGATGCATTATTGATTGTTATCCTTAAATCACTTCATGTGGGATGCAAAAGAAAAAATGAATTGCTGGCTATTAAAATGCCTTCTCAGGGGTTTTGAGTCAGCAGTCGACGTGCTTTTGTCTGTTGGATACAAACACATAAACACACACACATACAGGCACACATCCACAAACACACACACAAACACATGCACACACCAAGACCCACGCAAACACTGACACACTTAAAGTGCACCGTTCCCTCTCCTCCATTAAATAATAGGACTGGCTGATTAGCCAGTGAGGAGGGCAGGGGACGGAGTGAGTGGAGTGTGGGAGAGAGGATAGAGGCGGCTGGGTAGGTGGGTGCTGGGAGAATGGACAGACTCAAGCACCACAGAGAGGAAAGACTACGGGAACTAAGGGGGAATAAAGACAGGACCTAAGTGAGTATAAGAGGGACACACATAGAGAGCTAAATGAGAATTTACAACCGTTTAGTGCCAGAGAATCTACAAACACACAATACAGAGGGAAAGGAAAGACACACACAGACACACACACACACACACACACACACACACACACACACACACACACACACACACACACAAAAGGACATGATTCCTTCCCAAAAAAAACATACACAGACACAAACCAATAGTACAGAGTGTTAGAGAATCTACAAACACACAATACAGAGGGAAAGGAAAGACACACACGCATACGCACGCACACACACACACACACACACACACACACACACAAAAGGACATGATTCCTTCCCTAAAAAAACATACACAGACACAAAACAACACACAGAAAGCACAGACATGCACCTCCTATTTGGATACCAAAGCACTAAAAGTGAATGAAAAAGGAGCTTTGTGGTCCAGTCTGATATGGGGCCGGCCTATCAGCCTCTTCCCGAGGCGCCCAACCTCTCCTGAGCTCATCTCCCGTCTCTGGACTCAAATCAACAGTCCATTAGCCACGCCAAATGAATTACATCAATAGTGGATAAATAACTTACCTCAACCTCCTTCGTTTGAGAGCATGGGAGACAACACAAAGAGAGAAAAGAAATAGGGAAGTCATTAGTTTTTTTGTGTGTGCGAGCTGCAGAGAATCCAACTCAAAGCAGGGGAGTATGCATTATTAATGTGATTCCAACATTATCACACTCTTACAAGCGCACACACACACATGCAGATGGTTGCGCACTGACTCACACAAGACACACACAGAGACACACACACACAATACACACAGGGACACAGGGTGCGTTTTCCAGTGCAATTCATATATACAAACTCAAACACCCCATGTGCGATAATGAGATTGTGTTGTTGCCACAGGCAGCTGTGACACATTCACACATCTCTCACACACATACACTGTCACACCAATACCCTTGCACACACACTTTACTCTCTCACACACACACACAGACATACACACACCCAACCACACGCACATAAACACACACACACACACACACACACACACACACACACACACACACACACACACACACACACACACACACACACACACACAGCCCCTGCTGGCGTGCCTTGACACTGAGCTTCATTGGAAGAGACGTGTAATTCCACACACGAAGAGGAAAAATTATAGCAGCAGACTGAAGGGAGAAGGGAGCAGAGGGATGATTGGGGTGTTGGGGTGGGGCGAAGTGGAGGAGGAGGAGGGGAGGAGGAGGAGGAGGAGGAAATAGAAGAAATGAAGAGAAATGAAGAGAGAAAAAAAAAGACCCCAACACAAAACATTAGCAGATCTACACCCGTGGATGGCAGAAGCAGTGGCAGCCCCAGAGCTCAGCCATCCCCCCGCCACAGATGCAGACTTACAGGGGCACGAGCCCCCTGACCCCCCCACCCCATAGAGCACATCCACCCTGTCACACTCACACTCCGATGTAATGGAGGTCGACAGAAGCAGACTTGCGCAGAGTGTAGACTTCACTCACTGACACTTGAAGAGGAGACATGCTAGCAACTCATGCTTGAGCCCTCTAGTGTAGCCAACGATAGGGGTCGCAGGTTCAAACACAGCATGTGACATCGCTTCTTTCTCACACTGAGGTTTACATAAAGGTTGCCAGGTCACCAGTTACATCCTATTATTGGTTTGACACGGAACACTGACTTATTATTAGCCTATTACAGTAACAGGGATATCTCCCTATTAAATGATGTGCACCACCACTCTGGGATATCTCGCAGAAGCTAAATGATGTGCACCACCACTCTCATAGAGTAACATAAATACACATACTGTACACAACAATAAGAAAACTAGATCATCTGGAAATAATGAGGTCCTCTGGATAACTGCTTTGTGGACTAACATACATTTTAACCGTTTTCCTCCAATAGCTTCCTATTCCTATTTGAGGCAAAGATCTTACTCCAGACATGGACAGTCATATTACTTTCAAAGACCACAGCCTATGTATGACCGAATATGTGTAGAATGTTAACCCATGGACTGTATCTCTGTTTCTCTCTGTCTTTCCAGACACACTGCAGAGAAGCCATAATGCTGAAGTCTCAGATTAGGCTGGAGGCTGGGACAAAGCCATGGTTGCTAACCGAACACTCCAAGGGGTTTTATCTCTTAATTTCCTCACTGACTCTCACTATCTGTCACATCCTTCTCCCAGATTTTTTTTCAGAGCGAGAGAATGCTCTGGTGCCTTGTGTGAAAGAGCCTGTCAGTGTAGACGACCGATCTCCCACGGTCCGCCTCCCCACTCTGGCCTAGAGTTCTGCCTCCTCATTCATTGGGCTCTCACCATGTAAACACACACTGTTGAGCATCGTTCACTTGAAATCCAAGCTCTTGGCAAACTGCGTTATGAAAGACTGTCACAGGCACTAGAGCAGGGTATAGGGGCAATCTAGCAATTTCACCTGAGGCCATAAATACAGGCTGTGCACAGAGAAAGGGGAGGAAGGAAGAGAGGGAGGGAGGAGGGAAGGAGAGAGGAAGGAAGGGAGGAAGGAGGGAAGAGGAAAAGTAGGAAGGGAGTAAAAACAGAAAAGTGGAAGGAAAAAGTGAACTAAAGTAAGAAAGAACAGAAGAGTAAATGGAAGTAAATACATGTAGGCTACACATGCGCTACATTGATCATAACCGTTGTACAATTAGGGCTGGAACTGAACATTAACATATTCTTAACAGATTTTGCCCATAGCAAACTGGCTAAACTCTGCTCACTGTATAACCTTAATTATGCACTGAAGCTCAAGCACTGACTAAATTTCCACCATTTGGTTATCTATTATTTATAATGCACTGAGACAGAGGTGAGTGGAGTGCTTTCATACGAATCTTCCCAAATGCACTAATTTAAACAGTTTAGCTCCTTTAAAATATCTGTGGACATTTAATATATTGTAGTGTTCACTGCAATTAAACTCACACTGTAGTTACACAGAATGTCTTATACTTGTCTGTTGTTGGCAATAGCCATGCTAGCCATGCCATACAAACTGATGAACACTATTTCCAGGTCATCTACACACACACACACACACACACACACACACACACACACACAGAGGGGAGCCTCTTTTATTGGCTCAGACCAGTGCCTATTGTTTAAAACATTATATAACTATAACCATCAGGCAACTCTACATCACGATGAACAAGTCTAAGTTACACTAGACAAGCCTGTAGGCCTGTAGTGCATTTATCTTTAACAGTCGTTAAAGATCACATAGCACAGCCCTATTAATGTTAAATGAGTTATGTGCATGTTTACCACCATTTAGCCAGGGGGCACCTGTGGGTTAGCATTGGCAGAGATCCATTAACATTCAAGCAGCATAAGTCACACATTACACAGCCTCAGCCCGGTGTCAAACACCCCTGATAAACAAGATTAATGACAACAAGAAGCGTGGCTAACTGTGCACCCACTCATATGGGCAAAAAAAAGGTGCGCTAATATTGCATTACTATTCTCCTACAGACAGAGCCCTGACCTTGGCTGCCCTAGCATGCTAATGAATGCAAAGATCCCTCATTAAATATTTAAACATGCTCATCAGTCACACCAGAGAGGCTATTTTAACCAAAGCTGTTTTCATTTGGGGGAATAATTCAATGCCTCTCGCTGAGATGGTTGCGAATAGATTCTTTTTCTAAAAATGAGTTGATGGTTTAAAGCTCTTTTTTATCGTTCAACCAACGTAGCTTTTAAGTGCTAATGCAAACGATATTTGGGAGGGGGGTTCAAAGACTTGACAAGAACAGTGGACACACACTGGTGTGAGTTGCGGCGTAGAGACGAGTAGTCTGAAACCGTTTCCCCCTGCTGAGAATCCATAACATGTCAGTTGAGTGTGTTTGATCAGACCTGAGATCTGGGAACCTTGTTATCGAATTACTGTTGTTTACTGTCGTCTTTAGGGAGTTTACCAATACTGTCAAGCACAGTATTCTACCCCTCGGTTTAGAACTCACCTCGCAGCAATGTTTGCATAGCTGCAGATTTTCTCTGGAGACAAATCTGACAACATACAACACCTACACAGCAATCAAGACTCTAATGATCGATATAAACCAACTAAACTGCACATTATGCCAGCAACATCATCTAAATCATCTACCCACCTTTGCCAGGTCTGTTTAAATGAGACTGCATGAGATTTTTTTTTGTCTTCATAAATAGGCCTACTAATGACATCCAATAGAACAATAAATATTCTTTTTTTCTTCCTAGCTGATGCTTAAATCAGCTTTAGGCCTACCATAAGGATGGATAGAAAATTAATTTAAACTCTTCTATGCTGAAGATTCTCATGCACTGTGAAATGCAACATGTATCAGACACTCTCAAAGAGTTTCCTTCCCTCCTTTAAAAAAAATCCATCCATTCTATCCTCCTACTCTTATGGTCAAGGGGAAAAAATCCCATAATGGGAAAACCTGTGGGAGTGAAACAATCCTTCTGTACACAATTAGCTCATACTAATGAGTTGCTCTGTGTAGAAATGTACACACGTCGTCTGATTCCAGCGAATGGACACTCGATCAGGGAGGCTACAGCTGCAGCTCCCAGTCTGTGGGGACTTATTCTCCGGGGGATGTATACATACTGTATCTGTGTGTGACTGACAGGACCGAGCAATGCTATTTTACATGCATTTGGACACTTGGAGCGGCTTTCCTTTGGCAGTCCCACATGCAGTGGACGACAGCCAGCTGGACGGCGTCCACATCCAATTACATAAAACTCATCCCTTCCAAACCAGAACGGACCAGTAAGAATGGCCCGGTTGCTTGTCAGACACTGCCCATGGCATAAGATATCATGCGCGTGAGATATGAAAGGATGTTTAACCCAAGTTTCACACTGTGGTGCGGTGAAGTCTTTGTTCTTCTAAGAGAAAAATAAAAATCTGCCTAAAGGGGAGAGTCAGACAGTTACATGCGTGGTTAGCCATGCGCTTGGTGAAATCGCCTTTGTAGAAATGGAAGAGAGAAATATCTGTGAAGGATTCTGAGAAGGATACATGCTGATTAAATGAATAAATGATGACCCTGCTCACACTTGGAGCAGTGGTTCAGCGCTCTTGAAGGCAGGCTTCTTGAAAAAGAGGCATTATTATTGTTGATGCAGGGGATGACTTCCTTAAGCAGTAATATAAAAACTTTTTTTAATTTTATGTGAGTTCAACTCATTACACACACAAGTATACTGCTGTTCTTTTAGTAATTTGTTTACATACACATTTTTTGTGAGCATTATAACTCCATGTCCCTTTTATGTAATATTTTCTAACTAGCCTATTCTACTGGGTTTGTTCAAATGGTTGTTTAAATTGACATTGTTTGTTTGCATGTTTGTCAGCATTTTTTTTAAGTACCATCATTACAAGTGATTCACAGCTGACACACATTATGCTGCATGATGTAATGGGTCACATATATTAAGTACTGTAGACAATGTGTCTAGCATTGTAAGAGGCTGACAAAAAGATGTTTTGTTACATTTTCGAGGGCTGATGAAATTTCATTGATTTCTGCAAACATACTCACTCATTTGAAAAGATCTAGTGACAAAGAGGAGAAATAGCTGTAGTTCACCTTGACGTACCATCCTTGTCTTTCTACCATTCCGCCACCCTTCTGACTCTACAGACACAATTGAGTTGGAGGTAAATAATGAAGAAGAAGAGAATGAATTGGTATGCGGTAAACAGAGAGAGAGAGAGAGGGGGGGGAGGGAGGAGTAGTTAAAGAAAGAAAGAAGAGAGGAAGAGATAAGGGAAAGAATAGAGAAGGGTGTGCATGCCTGACTTTGAATACTCACATGATTTTGTTAGCTTAGATTGCTCGGTTGTTTACAAAGGGGCACAGTGGGATTGTGGGAATCGTAGTATTGATTAGAGCCAAGGCTCAGGGGCCTCTCCTTCCCAGCCTGGCCCGGCCCTGCTCAAGGCTCCCAGGATGCGGAACTCTTTATGTTCTTTAATCCACAGTCCTTGTCTCTGTGTGTCTCTGTGCGTGAGTCGATAGAGTCAATTCTGCACCTAGTCTGGGGGATTTTACTTTTGTTTTCTCCCATAAACCCATACCACCCCCATCCTACCTCTCTCTGTCTCCCTGTCTGTCTGTCTGTCTGTCTGTTTGTCTGTCTTTCCCCTCTAAATGGCCCAGGATACATGCTGCTACAGAAGAGAAAAGAGAAGATATAGAGGAAGTATATAACACAGAAGATCATTATTTCACGGAGAGAGAGAGAGAGGGAGAGAGAGAGAGAGAGAGGGAGGGAGAGAGAACACTACCACCCATGCTCTAGGATGAAAAGGCACATCCACACGCTGCATCTTCTGAGACTACTATTCTATCTTGAATACACAAATCATTCAGTGATGTAGGTGTGCCAGCCTCTCAAGCACTCAGAAAGAAGACGGTCACCCATGAAAACGCCCTGTCACACAGAGAGAGAGAGAGAGAGAGAGAGAGAGAGAGAGAGAGTCTTCATGGGTGGATCACTATCAACCCTGTGGGAAAGCTGACAGATGGCAACAGTGTTTTTCCATGCATGTGTGACTAAGAGTAGAAATGCGGACCATTAACACGACACACACACACACTCACAAACACACACACAAACACACGCCACACGTAGAGAGAGTCACTCATACATAATTCTGCCTGAATTTGAGTGATATAATTGATATAATGAGTGAATCAGTGTAACTAGGGTGGGTGTGGAAATAAACAATAAACGTGTGTATTTCATGCATGAGATTTAGGTCCACATTAGCCTGGGAAAAACCCAGACGTACTTCCAGCAAATTCGAGATTCGCTCTGAAAGTCCGTCTGGCCATTCTGAACCCATTCTAGCCCATTTTCAATTTTCCTAGATCTAGGCGCCAATCAGAACCCTTGAGGCGGGCTTTACACAATGACGATAGTGCACCCTGTTGAAGAAGCCGGGTTTTAAAAAAAAAAAAAAAACATCAACGATGGCTGCTGCCGCTTGTTTGAAGCTGCGATCACGATGGTTTAAGACAGGGAGTTAGAAGTTTCTTCTTCCTTATGTTGGAATATGCAACATTGTACAAACATGTAAGGGATACCTATGTGATATCTGCAACAGTGGTAGACTACTGAAAACGGTTTGATATTCTGTTCATTTATAGGCCTATAGTAGCTGGACACGTAGGCCTAGCTGACAGAAAACACATACCGGTAGGCTACTTTTGAATTGGTGTGCTATGCGAGCATAACTCGAATGCTTCAGTGTTTGTCTTGAAACAATTCCGGCATAATTGCTTTGAACGTTTCAGTCTCTCGTCCCCCATTCCTGCTTTATATGTCCCGGTCAGCCAGAAAGGACGAATGAAACAAAATGCTCGTTTGAACATGAACGGTTTTGTTCAGAGCTGAAAATGCAATTGTGTTTGACAGAGGGCAGATGTAAATTGCTAGTGACAAAATATTAGCTTTCAGTGTGGCACGATGTCTTTGTAAATGTTTAATTAAAAAGTGGTTAATTTTTCCTGCTTCTCCCTACAACCAGACAGTTTTGCAAATGGTGTGTTTCCGTCACTCTGTCTCTTTCGTTGCTCTGGTTGGTTTTTGGCCTCTCCTATTGCGTCCTAGGCATTTTGATCGGCGTCCGTTTGGGGGCGCCCTTTGGAAATGGGCTGTGAACGAACCTTCCACAGACTCACTCTCAGTTATGACTGAGAAGGGTCTGGTTTCAACCGGGCTAGGTCCACATCTAATAATGCAAGTATTCTATCCAACCCCTGTGAACATGTGTACATACACTTTGTGTGTGTGTGTGTGTGTGCGTGTGTGTGTGTGTATATGTGTGTGTGTGTGTGTGTGTGTATATATATGTGTGTGTATGTGTGTGTGTGTGCATGTGTGTGTGTGTGCACTCACTGCAAATCTATTCCTTGTGACAGCCCGATGCCGCAGCGCACCAACCCCACCACCTCCAGAGTAGCGGCCATAAACGCAACCCCTCTCCCCAGGGAGCCGTCCAGCCGCCCGCGCCCTCCTCCAGCTTTACAGCGCCACTGAGCACCGCATAAAAGTGCTGAGCCCGGAGTAAAACTTTACAATTGCAGGAGCTAACGCGGCCAGTCACGAAGCCTGGGGAAGTTAGCGTAGCGCTGAAGAATCATATTTATCATCTCGTAGATCTGATTTATTAGGGCTAATGACCGGGTTTATCGCCCATTAAAGTTATATGGAGAAGAGTGTGAGGTTGGCTGGTATGTGTTTGTTGCCAATAAGGAGCCTTGTTGTTAGGGACAAAGGTAAAGTGGCAGTAATGTATGGAGGGGGGGTGCTCGACCGCATGAGAGCCTGTCAACATTTAAACAGGGAGGTATGTGTGTGTGTGTGTGTGTGTGTGAGAGAGAGAGAGTGTATGTATGTGTGTGTGTGTACTGTATGTGTGTGTGTGTGTGTAGTGTGTGTGTGTGTGTGTGTAGTGTGTGTGTGTGTGTGCCCTCCTAACACACCTGTCTCCCTCTCCACTGGAGGGGAGAATGAGCAGTCATCGCCTCAGTGGAGATTTTATATGTACAGAGAAGAAGGGAGGGAGGAGGCCAAGTAGGAGGGAGGGAGCAAGGGAAAGAGAGACTGAAAGAGAGAGAAAAAGACTGCAGGGAAACAAACACAAAAAGGAAAGACTGACGCAGGCAGGACACAACTGTGTATCTCTCCCTCTCCCAGGTCAAACACAACTCCCCACCAACGGCCGTTCCCTGCTTTGATACAATATTAACCTTTACTGTCTCTGCCAAATTACACAATTACAGCCGGTAGCTTTTCTTGGGAGGCGCTAAATGATAGCTAAAGGTTAGCTTTAATAGGCATCTGAATGTCACGTTCTCATGAGGTGAGTGGCCCGCGGGGGGGGGGGGGAGCGTTAGCTTGATGCTAAAATCAAAACATCTCCAGAAAAAGAAAAAAAAAGCCAGCAGGTGCTGTGTGTCTGTGTGGCCTTCCATTTCATTAAGGTGCGCTTATTAATAGAGAATACACTCATTATCTTATATGGCTGAAATGAGTGTTCCATTGAAACATGATTTGAAGAGAATGAAGCTGTCAAAATAAGCCCAAAGGGGAGAAGCTAATGCAGCCAAACCCTCACAGTCGAGTCACATCTACTGGCTTTCCACTGGCTTACAGGTGTGTGATACTCTACCAGTGGGAGAGTATCCATCCAGCTCTAACACAGCTGAGGAGTTAAGGGAGGGCTGTATAAAGCACCTGCTAAACCAGAAGATGCTGTAGTGCACTCTGCCCAACTCCCATCTGATTTAAAACACATTGGATGTGTGAGTTCATCTGAGCTACAGTGCGCCATATGTTTCATCACTGTGAGCAGGGATGGAGAACAGACTGTACTCTTGTCCTTCTGATGCTTAATCACTCCCATTGTCTCTTCTCTGTCTGTTGTGCTCCCCCATGTACATCAGAACAGTCTTCTACCCCTCTCCCTCGTCCCTCTCTCTCTCTCCCTCCCTCTCTTTCACACTTCTCTCTCTCTCTCTCTCTCTCTCTCTGTCTACGACATCCCCACTTCACTCCCTCATTCCCCCTTATCTCTTTCACTCTAATCTCTGCCTCTCTCAGGACCACATACACTGATGCACCATCTGTCTGAAGGACAACACGGAAGAGGGGATGTTGAAGAGAAAGAGAGAGAGAGAGAGAAAGACAATGAGAGGAGAAGGAGAAGAAGAAGAAGAAGAAGAGGAGGATGAATGATGAGATGGTGAAAGTAAGAGTGATGAAAATCGTGGGAATGGAAGAGAGCGAGGGAGGAGAAATGAGATGAGTGAGGGATGATGGAGTGATGAGGATGAATGAGACAGGGAGGATTAGGAGCTCGGCTCTGCTCGCCGACTTTTTACAGCATGGGGAACAAACAGAGCATGCCCAAATAGCTGCCATGGCAACGCACCGGTACCCGTCCCACTCCAAGAGAAGCAACCATCAACCATGTGAGAGAAAAACAGAGAGAGTGTGTGTGTGTGTGTGAGAGAGAGAGAGATGACTAAAGTAACTACAACACAAAGTGAAGCACAGTGAATTTGTGCATAACAGGTTGGTTGATGTGACACAAACACACACATCATAGGCCTAAACATGCAGATACACACACACACACTGAGCCATAAATACGGGTACACAGATACTGTGTGTATGTGTAGATGTAGAGTAGTGTGTGTGTGTGTGTGTGTGTGTGTGTGTGTGTGTGTGTGTGTGTGTGTGTGTGTGTGCTCTCAAGAGTATGACAACAATAAAGCTCTACATAAAGTTATGATTATGATTACATGTACCGTAAATATCTCTTTGGCTTGTAAACACACACAAACACACACACACACACACACACACACACACACAGCATGTGGATGAGTAGATAAGAGTGAAGGTGGGTGCTCTCTGTGGCCCAGACTGTGTGTGAGGGAGGCATGGCCCTGGGATCTCCTGCTATCTGATGGCAGAGTTTGATAACGAGCAGAGAGTGTTGTGCTGCTAGAGACACCACACTCATCCATCTGGCTACGTTGCACAACACAACATAAACACAACACACTGCACACTGCACACAAACGCAACACAACACAACATAAACACAACACAACACAACATAAACACAACACACTGCACACTACACATTGCAAATGCAACACAACACAACACAACACAACATAAACACAACACAACACAACATAAACACAACACGACACAACACAACACAACACAACACAACACAACACAACACAACACTACACACTGCAAACGCAACACAACACAACACAACACAACACAACACACTGCACACTACACACTGCAAACGCAACACAACACAACACAACACAACACAACACAACACAACACAACACAACATAAACACAACACAACACACTACACACTGCACACTTCACACTGCAAACACAAACACAACACAGCGTAAACACACCAAAACGATCAGAGCAGAGTCACCATCCATACACAGGCAGCTAATGGGTTTGAAACCCAGCAGAACAAATGTCTGTGTGTGTGTGTCAGTACACCTGTGGGAGACCTGCCAGATGATCACGATTTGTAGAATTGGCTTGTTCACTTCAAGGTTCTCTTCTACCCTGACCTACAGCAGTGAGACACCAGTGTGGAGGGTTGTACATATGTGTGTGTATGTATGTATGTGTGTATTTGTGTGTGTGTGTATGTGTGTGTGTGTGTGTGTGTGTGTGTGTGTGTGTGTGTGTGTGTGTGTGTGTGTGTGTGTGTGTGTGTGTGTGTGTGTGTGTGTGAGGAGGGGGAGAGGGGAGTGTCCCCTTCACTAGCTCAGCAGTACTGTACTCCCACATCATGGAGCAGCTCCATGAGCCGACCCAGGCAGCGTAACCCCGGAGACCCAGGAGGGAGGATGGAGTCCAGCCACGAGCCGTGAAGATGAGCCCCACAATCCCCCCCCCCCGAGACCCCGCACCAGCCGGACAGCGCTGCTGTCATGGTAAGGTGCCAGAGCAGCCCGAGGAACAGAAATCAATACTTTCATTTAGTTCTGACACGGCCTCTCTACCTACTGTCAAAACCCAATGGGAATCGCGGATGAAGGAGAGAAAAAGAAGAAGAATAGAAGTGTGATGGCTTGGTGTTGACAGCCGCTTGGAGAGACTGAGACTTGGGAATGCTGCTGCCATGTTCTCCTCTCTCCTCTCCTCTCCTCTCCTCTCCTCCACACTCTCCCCATGGCATAGAGCAAGAGAAGGGAATTCATTCCAGTCTATTAATGTTCTGCGGGGTCTTTGGCCTGGATCTGTTGCCCTGGTTACCTGAGCCCAGGGACGGAGGGGGGGTGATAGGAGGGTTTGATTGAGAGTTCGTTGGGGGGGGGGGGGGGTTTGATTGAGAGTGTTCGTTAGTTTCTTTGTATTCATATAGATACATGCCAGAGGATCATGATTTGTAGAATTGGCCTGTTCACTTCAAGGTTCTCTTCTTCCCTGACCTACAGCAGTGAGACACAGTGCTCTCAAGAGTATAACATAGATTAAGGGTAAAGTTATAACTATGGATGAGGGATAAATCTATAACTATAATTACAGATTATATTTTTCTGGTTCGTACACACAGACACACACACACACACACACACACACACATGTAGTGCTTTTGGTGAGTTTCCTAATTAGGTCACGATTTGTAGAATTGGCTTGTTCACTTCAAGGTTCTCTTCTTCCCTGACCTACAGCAGTGAGACACCAGTGTGGAGGGTTGTACATATGTGTGTGTGTATGTATGTGTGTGTTTGTGTGTATGTGTGTGTGTGTGTGTGCTCTCATGAGTATAACATAGATTAAGGGTAAAGTTATAACTATGGATGAGGGATAAAGCTATAACTACAGTATATAACTAATTACAGATTATATTTTTCTGGTTCGTACACACAGACACACACACACACACACACACACACACACACACACAATGTAGTGCTTTTGGTAAGTTTCCTAATGAGGTCATTATCAAAGACAAGTACTAATCTAAACTCACACAGTCGGCAAACAGAATTAAGCATTCAAATCTGCCTTTATTAATAACCTTCTACCCTCCACCCCCTACAGCTCTCTCTGGAGGTGAAGTTATGGGCTAAGCTGCCGTATGGTTGCCTGGTTGCCCCTGTAGCAGGATGTGAGTCATCAGTGAACAGCAAATGGCTAACAATCTGAGGCTCGGAACGGTCATCTCGGCGCATACATCAAACACACACACACACACACACACACACACACGTATACACTGGGGTACTGTACATCTGCTGTAGAACAAAACTGTCAGATTTTCCCAGTGGACAGGGCAGAGACCCATTCTGTATTCAGGCTTGTTTGTCTCCTCTCTCTTTTCCATTCCTCTCCTTGCTTCACTCTGCACCGGCACTTTCTCCTCCATCTCACGCTCTCTCTCTCCCTCTCTCTCTCTCTCTCTCTCTCTCTCTCTCTTTTCTCTCTTGCTTTCTTTTCCTTTCTCGTCTGTCTCAAGGGCACTTTTCGACTCTCTTCTACGGCAGGTCCTTTCGATTTGCACTTTAAGCAAGCGGATGAAACGTACGAGGGAGACAGGGAGGAAGATGAGAGGGCAGATAGACGTGGACGAGAGAGGAGGAGGAGGAGGAGACGGAGGAAGAGGAAGAGAGGGAGGTAAAGGGAGATAAAAAAAAGGTCGCCGGAAGAAAGGCAGAGGGTCAAATGCATTAAAAGTTCAAAATGGAGAATTCACCGTAGTGGGACTCCGGTCTTAGTTAAGCAGCCTCCTCACATCTATTCTACAGGATATTCGGCTACAGCAGTTCTCATCAGTTATTCAAATGACTGATGGTGGAATTGGATGGAGTGAGAGAGAGGAGAGGAGAGAGGGAGAGGAGAGGAGTGTATTTAAACATGATGGCTAGAGGTCACAGCGTTGATCCATCTGTTACCTGTTTAGTAATATCTTTCTGTACTTTCAACCTTGGCACCAACAGAAGCCACTAATATTGCATGTGAGGAGAGGCGCTGAATACAAGGGTTTGTTAACACATCTTACACGAGGGGAAAACAGATGCAGAGACTCTCATTCTATTGCCATAGCCTCTCCACTCTCTCTCTCTCAAACACACACACATACACACCCTCTCTCTCTCTCTCTCACACACACACACACACACACACACACACACATACTCTCTCTCTCTCTCCAGCAGTACAGTATGAAAACATTAATATGTTTCCTCTCAGTTTAGAAGAAAAATTCCCTACGCACTTACACAGTTGGAAGCAAAGTGGACCGTTTCCCTTCTTCTCTGTGTGTGTGTGTGTGTGTGTGTGTGTGTGTGTGTGTGTGTGTGTGTGTGTGTGTGTGTGTGTGTGTGTGTGTGTGTGTGTGTGTGTGTGTGTGTGTGTGTAAAGTTAGACAAATTAGCTATGTTTTGATGAAAACCAAATACGACCGGCACATAACATGCTCATTTAAAAGCACTATTAGCAGGCGAAGTAGCAAATTGGTCAATCAGACACACCACAGTCGTGGAAAGAGAAACACTTACGAGACTAAAGAGCTGATCAGATCAGAGGCATTGGCCACACGCATGGTGTATAACCCAGAGGATAAACAGAGCTGTGGCCCACTGAATGCCACGGATGCAGTAACTAAGCTGATAAGCATTAATGACATGGGAGAGCATCCGTGTTCAGTCTGATTACACAAACTGGGTTATCATGATGTCACTAAGGTCATTTCAATACTATGCAAAGTACCACTGTCATTTTACTTAAACATGTAATACAGTAATATCCAGATTTGGCCATTTCAGTTCATTTCATGAAGCACAAAGTATACTCAATGTAGACCACATCTACATGATAGGAGAATACTGAACACAAATTATAAGCTATTAGAATTAAGGCATAGTCTGGTCTAACCAAACTGTTCACTCTATTAGTTATCATAATTACAAACCAATGCATAGTGAATATATAACGCTTAGATGTGACATATAATTAAAATTGCTCATTGCTTACAGTAGGTCTGACTTTGACATGACTTTTCCCAAAGTGGGATTCTCAGTGCTCTTGCATGCATTTGTAAAAGGCACACAGCTTCACTTGAGCGGTTTGATACAGCCATTTCCTTTGAAGCCTAATTGAAAACTGCACTATCGCTAGTTTAAAAATTTGAGGAGCAAACACCACCCAGGCGTTATCAACCACGGCTGCATTACATATTACACCAACTCTGACGTGAGCCCCAGTTACTCTCAAAACGCCCCCACACTTTTTGTAAATTTAGCATCCATCCAGTAGCTATATTACATCACGAGAATCAATCAGCAATCCAGAGCATCCCCAGTCAGCCCCAGTGGCGGGGATCAATAGCTCTCCATGGCCCAATCCACACACAATCAGCCTGGTTAAGGTCAATATTTTCAGCTTGACTGCAAAATGACAGCGGTCAGGGCATGTGATCAGGGGGACTATGATGGATTTATGCTAAAATCCAGAATCTCTGGAACCTGCATGCTTATCACTGTAAGGGGTTTAAAGCCGGAGAAATGGTCATCCAACTGCAAACACTGAGGGGGACACATATGTGCGTTTGCATTTGTATTTGGGGTATGTGGGATGGCTACCAATGCAAAAACATGGAAATAGCCCAACCCAACAATTTGTTTATGGCCTGCCTAGGTCTGGAAACATGACATTCAGTGAGCCATTCAGATTTGCCAGCCAATGCAACATCAAGTCTGGCAGCTTGCTGAAAAAAAAAAACACACACACAAAGACGCCACTCTGAAAAGGGCTCTTCAGACAGGGTTGAAAAGGGTGCTGTGAGGCCTTTTCGTTTTAGTACTTTGACCAAAGTATAACAGATTTTGTTATGAAGACCTCAAGGAACTATTTCAAATTCTGGAAAAAGGGGTAAGATGTGTCCTCTTGAAGGTGAGGTGTGTGTGTGTGTGTGTGTGTGTGTGTGTGTGTGTGTATACTGTGAGCCAGGCAGTCCTGAAAAAATGCTACGACGTGCACTTTCAGATGTTTTGATGGAGCACTCAGCATGATACAAAAGATGAACTCAACGCACTCAATAATCCAGTCAAGCCATTTTGTTTGCTTTGACGGACAACATATACACTTAACATGACACATAAAAACTTAATTAAGTCAAAGCAACAACAGGACGTGAGTGGGTTGCGATGAGTCGGCTAATCTTTTTATACAGTCTATGTAAAAAGGTAGATATTTCCTGTGATTTTTGAGAGATAATTCTGACCCAAAGATATTAAAAATGCAGTACTTTCTGTCCATCTATTTATATATCACCCTCTCTAGATCTCAGTATCCTTCATACCCTCAAAGACCCACAAAAACACACACAAACACATTAACACACACACACACACACACACACACACACACACACAACCCCACACACATTCATATTCACACTCTCTTCACACAACTGTGAATAATTACCCTAAAATGCTCCAAGTAATTAAACTCGCAACCATAAGGTCGGGGTCATTACTGGGGACTGGAGCTACACTGACCTTCATGTGGCTGCATGTCTACGAATCCAAAAATATTTGCACTCATCAAACTGAAAGTCTGGGGTCATCGCAAATCTAATATACGAGACTGTAGCCAAACAAACTCTCCACATTGAAGTCCTCTGTTGCGCCGCTTCAATGCCACGGGTCTGCAGAAAAGGGATTAGGTGGCATCCTCACCTCCTGCATGCTTATCTTACCACCGCTCCCTTGCCCCTTGCCCTGTTCATTTCTCCATCCTCTCTATCTTCACTTCTTCTCTCTCTCTCTCTCTCTCTCTCTCTCTCTCTCTCTCTCAATCTCTACTTGCCTTGTTCTATGTTTTCCTCTGCACTCTGCTGTATCTCATATATATTTCCTCTTTCTCTCTCCCTGATTTGTTATATATATATATATACAGTATATCTTTCCTCTCTCTCTTGCTCTTTTAGTTCTGCCCGGAAGAGACAACTTCCTCGGGAAGCGTCTGGCCTTTTGCGGCGTTCGTCAGTCAGATGGACAGGCAACTCCGCCAAGGCCTCCCACGTCCTCCAGGCTGATGAATATCCGAGGGGTAGGTGATGAGATGGACACCCTGTCCCTCACTCACACTCTAACTCGATTCTTCCCCCAGAACGGACTGAGGAGTGCAATCATGACAGCCAGGCGGAAAATCATCGGTGTAGCCCCTGCTGGGAGGCTGTGCATGTGCCCCCACCAGGCACCTGAAGGACAACTCACAACAAGCATCAGCACCACAAGCACAGTGCACGTATGACTCACAATCTGCCTATGTGACAATGCATGCATGGGCGAACATACTCGTGCAATGTAGTGTATTGAGTGTAAGAATGGTTTCATTGGCAACAGCGAGTTGATTGATTTGCATGTATGTAGGTTAGTAAGGTTAATTCCCAAGTACAAAACTAATTAATAGAGTGTAATTTATAGAAAGTAATTTAAACAGTGTGTAATGGACCTATTGGTATAATTAGAATAAAACAAGGGTAAGGTCCTCCAAAACCCATATATTACTGTACATGTATGCATCTGTGTGTGTCTGTTTGTGCATTTGTATTCACAGACGCCTCCACCTTCCTTCCTTAATAACCTTCTTCTCTCCACCTTCATCATCACTGACACATCCACCCTCCTGTACTCTCTCAGGTGAGCTGATAAGAAAATACCTTCTCAGCATATTCAGCCGTCGGCCATTAAAGAAGAGGCTGTTACACAGCCCTGCGCAGAGAACAGACTTATCAAGGAAGGACCCTCACCCCCTCCGTACCATCCCTGTGTGTTAATATTCCATATAATAACAGCATTCACTCCTGTGAACAGCCACCCTATGGTAATGAGACACCTTTGCTAAGCTACCCTTGGGAAAATATAATTGGAAATATGTATAAAGCAGTGATAACAAAAGAAAGCTAGCAGTAGCTTCTCTCTCAAACAAATGAGAGACATAAATATCACACGTTAACTCAATGATTTCAAAACGAATCCCATGCCGGCTCTGACAGCCTGTCCTGTGTGTCTGTGAAGTTATTACCAGGCGGCATGTAATCCGTCCTTACGTCACAGGTGCTCAACAGGAAATGAGTCTTTCACTTGAGCGTGTCAGCCCTTGCCTGTGACTGACACCTTTTTTTTATTGGCTGACAGATAGTAAGACAAACAAACACGTAATGGCAATGCTGACGATGACAGGGCTGGTGGTGGAGGGAGGCTGGTGGCGGGTGTTTTTTTTGCTGACGTTTCTGTGACCTTGCAGGCATCGCACGCCGGAGCTTCAATGACAGCACTGGGGGAATTCTCTCACTCCTGACATCATGTTTTATGCTTTCATCCTTTTTCAGCTGTGATGGAAGGGCAAGGTTACCCCCACTAGCATGGGTCTCTTCTGAACCATTCGCTATAGAGACGGCTGTGGCTGGCGCTCACTGAATAATATCAAATATGATTGAAATGCGTAGCACATGATCAGTACTTACGGGCAGTAATGGAAGGAAAGTTGAAGGGGGAATTAAATAATACAGGATGTGATGCCTGCTTCTCATCATACAGATAACACACTCCTCTCCAAGAGAATGCCAATTATTTTGGTAGTGCAAGCTTAGACTTGAAATTCCAAAACAACACAACGAGAGAAGCATGCAGTCATTCGTAAAGGGTTATGATGTAAAAAAAAGCTTTGCTCACGATCTGTAAGCAGGATAGTGATGAAATAAGTCAAGGTTGATATATTAAAACATTCATAAATAAAATGTGGCAACATGAAAGCAAGGAGATCATAGATTAGAAAATTAGCCATAACATTTATGGCAACGTGAGTGTTTGGGCCTGGCATAGATGAAGGCTACTCAATGAACAAATCATAACGGTCCACTAATTACCTTCCTAACACCGGGAAACATCAACAGCAATTAGCGGGGCTTCGGTATCGCAACATCAATATACAAACAGCACTGAGCCACTGGTGAATAGATAAAAGAACAACTCCTCCAACTTCTTTTCCCTGACAAGGCCAGCAGACAGCCAAAGAGCAACAGAGCCCTGGCAACTAGCTGCAGCCAAGGAGAGAGTGTGGAAAGAAGGAAAAAAGAAAGAAAGGCAGAAAGAAAGAGAAAAAGAAAGACAGAATGAAAGAGAGAGATAAAGAAAGATAGTAAGAAAGAAGAAAATCAAATGAAACGTGAGAGGAAAGAGGGAGTCCTTCAGCCCAGCCACACACACACACTCACACACACACACACACACACACACACACACACACACACACACACACACACACACACACACACACACACACACACACACACACACACACACACACACACACACACACACACACACACACACACACACACACACACACACACACACACACACACACACACACACACAGTGCTCGTCCTCTGATCTCCCTCTGAAAAAGAATCCCACTAGACAAGACAGACAGACAGATGGATAACAGACCCCCATGTGGCACTAAAAGTCTCATGCTAATAATTAAATGCACGTTATACATCACATTGTGCAATTAGCCAGACATCTAGAGCCAATAACGGCACCATATAAGTTGCTGAGGATGGCACAGTGCATGCTGGGAGTGTGAATCAGATGGAAACCGTGCCACGGGCACAAGTACGGTCAACAAAACACATGCTGATGACAATGCCACCGGTCTGAATGTCACCCAACGGCCCTGGCAACGGTCCTGTGGGTGAGCGGAAACACCTCGCAAATACATGTGGTCAATTTAAACTCAGAAAAGAAAAAGGATAAAATATAGTGACATGAAATATGACAACATTCAAGTAACTGAAACCAGCCGTACACTAAACGACCTTTCTACTTTCATTTCTGGTATAACAAGAGAGGAATGGGTAACGCATCTGGAAGGAAAAAATGGAAATGTAATTCACAAAGGGTTTAGCTGAACCATGACATAACCCGAAGGAAATTCCAATGAACTCAACCAACCAATTCTGCTGTGAAATGATAAATTACTGCACCGAGAGAACTCTTTCATCCCGTGACTCTGAGCCTACGCTGAACACAGCGAAAGGACATTCATATTCATTTGCGCTCAAATCATAATGCAAATGTTCCAAAGTGGTTGAGCCCAACTTGGTGATCATATTACATTTAGGCTCTTTAAATGATGACTGCATGCAAATATCAGTAGTCATGCCACACTGCATATCAAACATCTTATGGAGCCTAGAGAGCTGGCCTGCCTTCACCAAGATCATCATTATTCTCGGGCCATAGCACCTCAGAAAGAGAGAGTGTGTTTGTTGAAAATGATGGTAGCGGGAATGTGTTTACCTTCCATTTATATGACTGTGCTCCTTTGAATTAAAGATAAAACCAAAACAAGGAGGCTCCTAGCTAACTTAAACATCCTGATGAGGCACTGAGAATATGCCGTATGTGTTCTTTTGTGGGAGGCTCCTGGGGGTGGCTGTTCACTTACAACAATACAACTAACTTCTAACTTCCTAAGTCACTGACTGTACAGTCAAAGATAATTAATGCGTGGCAAGATGGGTCTTCCTAGTTCATGTCTATGAGGGCAAAGTGGAGTTCAGTCAGAGACGGGCTCTGGTTCAGTCCCCGCCTGCACAGAGGCGTGTCACTGACATATGACTGACAATTGAACGCCTCGGTTCCACACCAGACAGAAGCCGGAGTACAAAACAAACTTGGTGTACATCTTCATTAATGTCCCGACTGGAGGGTCATACTGTCACAACATTCTCCTAAAATGGGGAGGAGGGTTTGGAGATCATGATACCGTGTCCGAAATGTGCATCCATTGCTCAGAAAAATAAGGCTTTGACAACTTCTGGAAAATTCTTGGATTCTGCCATAGACCTCAATGTTAAAAAGGGAGCCGATCACTGCATAAATGGGGGATAGTGGCCCCCCCTTGTGCGGGGCGTGTACTACTGCTACCCTATTTGCATACATTTCCAGGGACAGGAAATGGCCTCTCAGGAAGTATCTTCGTAATCAACCATCTTTGGTACAGTCCAACGCAGTTAGCCAAGTGCTAAGACAATGCTAGTGTCCGACCAGCAGGCCCAAGGGGAGAGCTTAAGCCAATGCTATACCACAATTGTGAACGTGTAAAAGCATTACATTGTATTAAGGAGGCGAATGTGCTGTTTATACAGCGGCGGCTGTGTAAATGTGTTAGCGTGCTAATCCCTGCGTGTGCGCGCATGCCAGAGCAGACAGACAGAAAGCTAATCTTGGCAAAGCCTCTTTGTCAAGTTAGTGTGGGACGCGAGCCCTATACAATCCTTTTCGGCGGAGCAGCCAACTGCCAAGTGCAATGCAGCTCAGTCTCCATACGCTCCCTCTCTCTCTTCCTCTCTTTCTCTCTCCTTTTTCTCTCGCTCTCTTCTTCCTTGGCACATTTCTTTTTTTCTCCTCAGTGTACATCCGTGCGCAGCTCCACCAGCTGCACCTCTCCTTCTCTCATTTTCCGACCCTGTCTCAATTAATTTATCTCTCTCTCCGTTTCTGTGTAATGATGTCTTATGAGTGTTACGATGATGGAACCGTTTAAGATGAAATGTTAAAGCTAATTGACCTGGGATTAAATCAGTCCTCTGTTTCATTTCTCTCCCAATTGCTCCTCTGTACTCTCCTCTAGTACTCAGGGCCTTCTCTTCTCTTCCTCTCTTCTCTTCCTCTCTTCTCCTTTCTTTTCTGTATTTTTTCAATCAACCACCATTCTATTCTCTGTATCTATCAGCTAGAAACACAGGCTGTGTCGTAACTGTGGTGAGTCTCCATTTCCCTGTATATCCCTGTCCCTCTGCTTTCTTGCCTCATTTCCCCCCTGCCCATGTTTCTGTCTCTCCACTGTGGCAAAGTGGGAAGCATCCTCCACTCAGTGAGCTCAGCAGACGATTCAGAAGTGGGTGAAGCATCCTCCACTCAGTGAGCTCAGCAGACGATTCAGAAACTCCCCAAACTTGACTGGTGCTCGTCTCATTTCCCTTATTTAATGGAGAGGCAGCAGTGTGTGAACCGCATGATGGAAAGAGAGAGAGAGAGAGAAAGAGAGGAGGGAAGGACACGAACCAACAAGAAACAGCAAGAGAAAGAAACAGAGAGCGTGTGAAGGAAAAAGGGAAATGTGTCAAAGCAAAAGGCTGTCAGAGGCGAGTGTGCAGAGGAGAATCTGGGCTCAGCGAGAGTATCAATATTCAATATCCGACGTGCGCGCGGTGAGAGAATGATCTGATAGGATACAGCCTGGATAGGAACACACAGGAGGCCAAACGAGACGGATCAGAGAGCCGAGCAGGAAGACGAGAGACGCAAAACAGACAACGTGCCCTGAGAAGTTGTGTGGGGAAATGATTGTACCATGTTCAGTGGTTTTGACAGACAGCAGATAGGGGTCACAAATTGAGCGGTAGGGGAAGGAAGAAGTTGGAATTAAAAGACCAAGGTTAATCATTGTCCCTGCTTTATCCTATACATCGCACATTATATGCATCCTAGTGATAGATACCTGCCTCGTTGATGCACTTCAATGTATAACTTTAATTTATAGATATGCATTTCCGTCCAAAAGGCGGACACTCTGTGAGAACGGCCACAAAGACACACTCTCACACTCACAGCACGGCATCCAGATGGCCAATTACCAGCACATAATCTCCTACACATAAAGATGTTTCTGGCGTCAGAGAACTGAGAGACACCGGCAAGCAACATCTGTGAAAAACAGACCCACCGCTGTGAGTCCATTTTATACCTGAGGAAGAGAAAGGTAAAAAGAGAGAGAGAGAAAGAGAGAAAGAGAGAGAGAGAGACAGAAGACCTATTGTAAATGTTCTCTCTACCAATTAAGACTTTTTAAAACCTTAAAAACAGGTAAAAATTAGGCTGGATACAAAGAGGACAGCGAGATGAAAGGAAGTGAGGTGATTTTGAAGAGGAGTGGAAGAAGAAAAGTAGAAAAAAACAGACAAAGTGGAAGTCTGAGAATGACAGGAGAAAAGACAGGAGAATATAAGAAGATGGAGTGAGGGGAGTTTGGGACCCATCAACTTGCTTTTTGGGACCCAAACATCTTTGCTGCCTTCAACAACTTTCTGATCATGCAAAGTAGTCAGTCAGAGTCAGTCAGACAGGTAGAGTCAGTTAATCGGACAGACAGACAGGTAGACAGATACGGAGTTAGTCAATAAGACATGCTGACAAACAGACAGTCGGAAAGATAGTCAGTCAGACGAACAGACAGTCAGACAGATAGCCGTGCCACCACACAGGCGGTCTTGCTGCCAGACGGAAGGGGAGTTCATCTCAGAGCCTGAAAGCAGAGCCCATCTGCCATAGAGAATCTAATAGAGGGTGATGCTCCCACATCCATTATTCATGCACCATACTTGCATGCAGGCATCCTCTTCCTGTGTGTGTTTGTGTGTGTTTGTGTGTGTTTGTGTGTGTGTGTGAGTGAGCGAGTAAGTGAGTGAGTGAGTGAGTGAGTGCATGTGTGTGTATGTGTTTGTGTGTGTTTGTGTGAGTGAGTGCATGTGCGTATGGATGTGTGTACTGTATGTATGTGTGTATATGTGTGTGTGTGTGTGTGTGTGTGTGTGTGTGTGTGTGTGTGTGTGTGTGTGTGTGTGAGTGAGTGTGTGAGTGTGTGTGTGTGTGTGTGTGTGTGTGTGTGTGTGTGTGTGTTTGTGTGTGTGTGTGAGTGTGTGCATGTGCATATGGATGTGTGTGTGTATGTATGTGTGTATGTATGTGTGTGTGTGTGTGTGTGTGTGTGTGTGTGTGTGTGGGTGTCTGACACCTGAGTCTGCCAGTCTAAATGAAGTCGGAGGCAGAGCTGTCCAACTGACTCAAACGTCAGCGGTTCAGGCTGATAGTTGTTTCACTACAGAGCTGTCTGTTACATTCACAGGATGCCTTACCTTGTCTCTCTCTCTGTCTGTCTGTCTCTGTATTTTCCATCTCTCTCTCTCTCTCTCTCTCTCTCTCTCTCTCTCTCTCTCTCTCTCTCTCTCTCTCACACACATAGTGTATGATGTAATTATAGTTTTAAAAAATACTTCAATTGATCATAATAGTCTTGATCTAAAATGCATCTCTTGCACACAATGGAGAATAACTATGGAGTGGTGGGGATAAAAGAAAAAGAAAAATCTGAAAATCATTTCCATCTTCTGACGTTCTATCCATGTGCTTCCCACAGACGACCTTGCTCTCGCTCCCGCTCTTTCAGACTGTGCTATTCTTACTTTGCCATCAATTCAGGACCTCAGTCTGAAATACTGTCTATTCAACACTTTCTACGACTCTCGGAGAGACTAAAGTTCTTTCGCTTCTCTGTCAAATTCACTCCTAGTCCCAGTCGTTTCCTCCATGTGCAGGTATTTCCTTTGTGGACAAGTGATTTCTTTATGCAATGCGTTTAACTGTCCGTGTGCTGTGATTGTACACGACTCGCCTCGTACCATTTTATCTAGCTATTCATCTTCTGGCCTTGTTGTACTGTATCTATGCAAGCGACCAACAATCCCTCCATTTTATTAATCTAGTCAATCTCTCCTCTTCCTCTCGTTGTCCTCCTCTCCTTCGCTCTGTGCATGACAACCCTGTATAGGGTGGGTGAAGAGATAGCCCATGGCACCTAATAGCTTTTCCACTATTAACCTCTTAAACAGAAATGGATGGGCGGAAAAAAACTTTGAAGGAAACGTGTGGAGGGAAATTGATGCTCCTTATCTAAGAAAAGGAGGGTTCCATTGTGCATTCCGGAGACACACTCCTTCCCCAATCGCTGTCATTTTTGCAAGGCATGCTGGTTAATCAATTTGCAATATTGGGCCGGCGGTGGTGGTGGGGGTGGGGAGAGGGGAGTTTGGGGGTCTGTGGAAACGTCAGATAAAGCGCTGTAATGGAATCCATACATTTGCATTGATGAGCAGGGGAAGACCCCTAATGAAAGTCTTGGGAGAAGAGATAAAGGAGAGGAGTGGGGCACGAGAGAGGGATGGGTGAAGGAAAAGAAGAAGAGAGGAAGACTGAAAGAGCGGGGGAGGAGAGAGGGAGAAGGAGGAGGGAGAGAGGGTTGGGGGCCATGGGAGCATTGATATGGAGGGGAGCTCTTTTCTAGGAAACAGGGCAAATATGGATGGACCCATAGGTCTCCGAGCCACACACTCTCTCTCTCTTTCTTTCTCTGTCTTTCTTTTTTATTCTCTCTTTCTTTCCTTCCCTTTCTCTCCCTCACATACATACATACAGTACACCCACACCCACACACACTGCACCACCCCTCTCTCACACTCACACACACACACACACACACACACACACACAGAGAGACACACACAACCCCCCAAAAAAAAAAAAAAAAACAGAGATATTATTATGGAAATGATTTTGACCTTTACTGGCACAATTTCATATCAAATCATGAAACCATTTTTCTTCCATCCTAGTCCTCCCTCTCAACATTCCCATCGTGGCATATCCCTCTGTCCCTCTCAACAAATCCATTTCTGTCTTCTTCACTATCCACTCTTCTCTCATGTTCACTCTCTCCCTCTTCAACTCTCTCTCTCTCTTTCTCTCTCTTTCTCTCTCTTTCTTTCTTCTCCCATCAAAGCTGCTCGACAGTGGACACATTTCCCCATCACGGCGTCTGACACCTGGTTGCCCTCCATTGCAAGAGCAGCACGGAAGCCCCCGGAACTGATCTCTCAAATCCAACCGTCAGTAATCCCACTGCGAGGGCACTGACAGCCACGGTTCCACGCTGACAGCGAGAGGCCACCCCAAACACACACACACACACACACTAACAGTCTCATGCAGCCACACACACACACACACACACACACACACACACACACACACACACACAAACAATCAAGTCTCACGTAGCCACACACATACGCACACACATGCACAAAGGCACAAACCCTCCAAGACACACACACACACACACACACACACACACACACACACACAAAGGCACAATAGGCTGCCAGCTGAACTGCATTTCCAGCCCTGGCGAGGTTGAGATTCAGCCGGAGACGCCTGCATGCAAAGGCGGCCGGGTGAGCAAGCGCAGCCCTGATCCCTCTCCCCTGTCAAACCAGACGCGCGCTCGGAGCCCAGCTTCCCACACACCCCAGCGCTGTCAGACAGACAGGCCATGTGGCCCACAGGAGCGTAAGGGAGGAGGGGAGAGGGGGAGGAATAGATGGAGGAATAGGTGACTTACCTGGAGGAGAGGAACAAGGATGCAGGTGGAGTGGAGATCCACAGGGGAGGCATAGCCAGAAAAGAAGACAAAAGAAGAAGACAAGATCATTAGTTCAGGTGTAAATAATGTTTCTGTTTGTTTGGTTGTGTGTGTGTGTGTGTGTGTGTGTGTGTGTGTGTGTGTGTGTGTGTGTGAGTGTGTGTGTGTGTGTGTGTGTGTGTGTGTTTGTTTGTTTGTTTGTTTGTTTGTTTGTTTACTGGGTTGGTTGGTTGGCTGTTTCAGGGGAGGACTAAGTCCAGCTTCACTGAGAACACAGACAAGAACAAATGAATAGAAAAGGTTTTTCAGTGAGAAAAAAACAGCTGCATAGCACTAACCCTCTTAAATCCATAAAAAGCCTTGTCAGCTTGCAACTTGTCAATGTTTCACTTTTTCACTCAAATGTTCTCGCCTTTTCTCTCACTCACCTCTCTCATTCCATTTATAGGGAAGAAAAAACATGAGACGTTTCCACACCTTTGACAAGGAGAGGAGGACGAATGAGGGGGATGGGGGTTGGGGGTGGTGCTCAGGGGATGCCAGTGACCTGGCTTTTGGGATTCGACACACATCTAATTGGCTCCATGCAAAATCCACTGGCGGAGAAGGGGCCGACGGGGGTGGGTGCGTTGTCTGGGCAGAGGCCCATTAAAGGGTTGACCTGTCTGGGTACAGCGGTAGGGCAACGTCCCCTCTTCACCCCGGTAGCCATCAGCACTAAGCCCTGCCTGAACCCACATGGGCACTCTTTTGTCAGGGAGAGTGGAGAGAGGGGAGAGGAGAGAGGGGAGAGAAGGGCCGACCGGGTGAGTACATTTAAAAATCATGGGGACTTCATTAATTCAATGCGCTGGTACATTGGGTCAAGTGGGCTCTTGCTCGGTGGCGAGTGGTGCGGTCCGAACGCGTGGCCTTCGGAGGAAGATGCGCTCAAGTGGCTGGGGATGGGGTCGCGAGTAGAGCTTCTGTGGCGCGATGCTTAATTGTGAGCACTCGCTCCTCAACGGCCAGCTTAATTAAACTTATGCTAATGGCCTCGGAAGTTTAATTTGGACGCGAGTAAATTTGAATTTCATGAAAAAAATCATGCAAAAAAACAGAGGCACAGCAGAGAAATAAGGGGGGGGCAAAGAGACAGAGGGGTTTTTGTTGTCTGAGGACAAAACTCGACATTGTTACGTGTTCCCCTTTTGGGATGTCTGAAGCCCTGAGCTGAATTAGTCTGGGCAGAGTTAACCTGACACCCAAAATCCTAGCCCTGGGTAAATGGTATTCCATCGCATCTAAAATCTTACATTTTCAAAACTTCACCTCGTTGTCAAGCACCTTTTTAAAGCAACCAAACTATAGCAACTATAGTTATCCATAGTGGCCTGCATGCACTCACAGAACAAGGAATGGGAGTGTACAGTATATGAGCTGTGAAGCCTTCTGTAGTGTGTGCCTAATGAGGAGCAGCCCTGATTTCACAATGGAGAAGAGAAACAAAGTACAGTACATTATACCAGAACAAACGAACGCACTAGCTGAGGGAAAACTCGCTACTTCACAGACCCAAAGGCTTGTCTACCAAAGCTCAACTCCCATAGGAATCTCAGAGGCCTTTTTATCGGTGCAACGTTTTGAAACAAATCCCTCAGAAGTAAGAAACGGGAGCTTTGCCATTATCCTCGTGTTGGGAGCGAGTCTTTTTCAACTGTTATCAGCCCGCTTCGCTGTTCGACCGGTTTCATCACCACCCTGTGAGTCCAGTGTAATGTGCAAATGTGGCGTGGGATTAAGTCTCTCCAGCACATTTCCCCCAGCAGATCACAAGATACAGGCCCCAGATCAGTATAATAACCTCTCCTATTTGCTCTAAGTAGGGACAGCAAATGCATGAAAATGTTTCGCTAAAGGGCAATGGCGGGGAGTCGAAAATCTTCAAGCAGATTGGCCCTTCAACACCAGGTCTACGGGGTCCAATCAGATCACTGACCAACACATGCTTCAGCCCACGCCCGGTTTCCCTGGGCGACGGTGCTGCTGCCACGGAGACCGCTGGAGCGTGAATCCAATCTCCGGCAGCGGGCTCTTATCTCAGCCACAAGAGCCCTTTAGAGAAGCGGCAGATAAACACACCGGCCTCTCACTTCCTCTCTCATTCTCACTCTCTCTCTCTCTCTCTCTCTCTCTCTCTCTCATTCTCTCTCTCTCTCTCTCTCTCTCTCTCTCTCTCTCTCTCTCCCTCTCATTCTCACTCTCTCCCTCTCTCACTCCCTCTCACTCTGTTTCTCTCCACCTCCTCACTTCTACAGTATGTTCTCTCCTTCACTGCCACCCTCTTACTTCCAACCACTTCTACCTGCTTTCTCTACTACCACTTCTCCACTTTAATCTCTCTCTCTCTCTCTCTCTCTCTCTCTCTTCTCTCTCTCCTTAATCACATTTCCACCACTCCTTTGAGTTCTAAAAGTTCACTTCCTCCAACCGTAAAAATGGAAAGCTATCAAAATCAATCCTCAACATCAAAATGGTAACATCTCATTACATCTTCTGGTGAGTCAACAGACAGTGAGAAATATTTCACACATTGCTGACGTACAATATATCTCAGCTGCAAACAACAGCTGCCCAACCCTGAATCCAGATTGATAATATTGATATTCCCATTATAAATAGTCATGTTTATTTACTGTTTATACACTATCCAACACTATCCAAAGTCAGATCTTGAAATTACTTCTCCATCTCTCACTCTGTTTGCACTCTTCTAAACCAGGCAGGACTAACATGCGACGTTCTGCGTGAGGAAAATAGCTAGTGAACATGACAGACAGAAGAGTCATCACCTTTTGTCACCAAACTACCCAAGTCATCACCTTTTGTCACCAAACTACCCAAGTCATCACCTTTTGTTAGCAAACTACCCAAGTCATCACCTTTTGTCACCAAACTACCCAAGTCATCACCTTTTGTTAGCAAACTACCCAAGTCATCACCTTTTGTCACCAAACTACCCAAGTCATCACCTTTTGTTAGCAAACTACCCAAGTCATCACCTTTTGTTAGCAAACTACCGAAGTCATCACCTTTTGTTAGCAAACTACCGAAGTCATCACTTTTTGTTAGCAAACTACCCAAAGGCAGCAACTGCCATATCTACAGAAGGCACGTGCGAAGTAGCAGAGCAGTTATTCCCTCAGCAAAAACTCTTCCTCTCCTTCCTCTTCCTCTTGTCTCTTCTCCTAATCTCACATCCCGTGTCTCTCTGACCTTCTCGGCGAGTGTCTTGGGGGGGCCGAGTGCGTGTGTGTCAGCGAGGGCAGAGAGAAGTTCACAGCTGGCTTGTGGGAAGAGGGAGCATCACTTCTGTGGCGCTTTAATGCTCTCTGAAGCTCTGATTGCTCACCCAAACCCAGACGGTAATTAATGCAGACACAACACCTACTCACGCAAAAGTTCAGGCCACGGTTGTGCTGTGCAAAACTTCAAAAACAAGCAAAACTTTGTCTGATTGTTTGAGTATGTGGTGCATTGCAGTGTTGGGTAAATGGCAAGTATGAAAACGCTTTGTGTTTATGCGTCTGTGTGAGTATCTAC
This sequence comes from Alosa alosa, assembly GCF_017589495.1. NCBI lineage: Eukaryota > Metazoa > Chordata > Actinopteri > Clupeiformes > Clupeidae > Alosa > Alosa alosa. Next base: position 7,962,559 of record NC_063209.1, on the reverse strand, counting down.
GCTTGTGCCCTGTTTGTGTCTATGAGAGTGTCAGTGTTATTATGCCTTTGAGTATTTCTTTGTGTGTGTATGTGTGTGTGTGTGTGTGTGTGTGTGTGTGTTTATGATTACAAGCACTCATTTGCATAGGTCTTTGCATGGGTATATCCATCCATGTTAGTCTGTGAATATCTTGTGTGTGTGTGAGAGAGAGAAAGTCTGCAAGTGTGTGTGTGTGTGTGTGTGTGTGTGTGACTGTCCTATTTATACCCTTCGGAAAGGCAGCCAGTGGCTCTTGCCCCACAAGGGGATGATGTGTTTTAACATGGCTGACTGCTCCCAAACAAATCCTGTTAAGTAAGTACTAGCCCAGCACCCTGGCAGACCACTCTGCAGCAGGGGCGGGGGCCGAGGCGGCCGAGGCGCGATGTGATCGGTGCCGAACGGGCCAGCGCCGCGGCACGATGCAGAGCGCCGGATCTACTTACGGCTGTCCACCCCTGATACAGGGGGCAAGGCAGCGAGTCCAAGCCACCACAGGGGCATGCAAACACGGCCAGGCAATTACAGCACAGAGACTGAGGAAGCACATAGCCGACAAGAGACTGTGTGGCTGTACTCTTGTAGACTCTTGTGTGTGTGTGTGTGTGTGT
>NC_063209.1:7951927-7956927 GCF_017589495.1 Alosa alosa | reverse complement strand
TAACAATGCTGCGTGAGGTTTGAACGGGAGAACTGATCCCGGAACTGTGGCCTCTACGGTACAATGCACTCCAGAAGGTCAAATGCAGGTGACGTCCCTGAGTCTAGCTAAACGAGTGTAAAAACACCCACGCAGACAGCAGCATTCACACTCACAGTTTTTTTTTTTATCATGCAGTGTGTACTTCCTGCGCCTGTAACAGTGAATTATTCATGAGCCGATCCACAGAGAAGGCATATGTAGTGGTTTTGTGTGTTTGTCTGTTGACAGTTTAGACTCTTAAAAAGATAAAAAGATAAAAACGATCCTCAGACAAGAGCAGAGAGTCAAAAGCAACTCTGCTGACATTTAAGGAGCTCATCTACTCCCACGGCACTGTTACCGTGTACCGTACTGCAATGTGACAGCCTCCGCATCGCCAAGGCGGCAGACATTATCACTGGATTGGCGTACAGGCAGAACAATGGGCATAGTCTCAGTGAGAGATAAAAAGAATCTACTAGATGTGATTGTGTGTGTGTGTGTGTGTGTGTGTGTGTGTGTGTGTGTGTGTGTGTGTGTGTGTGTGTGTGTGTGTGTGCGTGTGTTTGCGTGTGTGTGTGTGTGTGTGTGTGTGTGTGAATTAGAGTATGATAGACAGTGCAGGGTCCAAAGAGAGCTATCCAAACTAAATGAAGGTAAGGGAGGCCCAGAGCACTTAAAAAACACAAGCAATGTTTCCCACTTTCAGGTGACAACACACTTCAGAGGAGTAAAAGTGTTCACATACTTCAGTGTTCTGACAAGGGATCTGTCTCCCTCCCCTGCTGACTACAGCCTTCAGCACAACACATCCTTCAGTTTGTTTGACGGAGCAGCTGGACTGGACTGGGTTGGGAAGGTGTGGGCAGGGGTGGGTTGGACAGGGGTGGGCAGGGGTGGGTTGGGCTCTCGGCTGTAATTGCTGCTTGACAAGAGCCTGGGAAATGAGCAAGCAAATGAAACGCTGGAGGGAAATTATCCCCCCTTCACTCTGACCTGGTGCTCTGGATTAGCACTGAGTGTGTGTGTGTAGTGTGTGTGTGAGTGTGAGTCTGTGTGTGTGTGTGTGTGTGTGTGTGTGTGTGTGTGTGTGTGTGTGTGTGTGTGTGTGTGTGTGTGTAAGAAAGACTGCTTGTGCAGGGAGAGTGTGTGTAATATGTTTGTGTGTGTGTGTGTGTGTGTGTGTGTGTGTGTGTGTGTGTGTGTGTGTGTGTGTGTGTGTGTGTGTGCGTATGTGTGTGTGTGTGTATATGTGTGTCTGTTGGGGGTGATAGTGCACAGGGGTTGCATATGAAACAGAAATCACAGAAGTTCCAATTAACCAGGAAGGATCGGTCAAACTAAATGACCCGGCACCAGCTCCCTGGTCCATACCACAGCTCGCTGCAATGGCGCCCTTAAAAATGCTTATTAGTCCACCACACATGGCTGCCCTCCCCCATCCCCTCTCATGCACCACTCCATAGCACCCCAGGCTGAGGTGAAAAGACACACAGCTGCTGTAATCAGAGCTAAAGTGTACTGTAATCAGTCCACCACAAATGAGCATTGGTGTGGAACTACAGTGTGTGTGTGTGTGTGTGTGTGTGTGTGTGTGTGTGTGTGTGTGTGTGTGTGTGTGTGTGTGGTCTGCAGCCGGAGTGGTTGTGTCAGAGTAGCCGTGCTGCTGTCGCTTGTGCCGCTCCCAGAGCCGACTGGACGCTGGGCCCACCCCTCCACTGCACCTCAAGGACATCAATCAGCACGGCTGACAGCAAGCTGTCTGCTCCTTTCAACTTCTCTTTCTCTCTCTTCCTCTCTCAGTTTCTCTTTCTCTCTCTTCCTCTCTCTCTGTTTCTCTTTCTCTCTCCCTGTTTCTGCCTCTGACTCTCCTCTCTTTCAGAAGGAGTCATGTATTCTCTCTGCATCTTTAATCCTTCTGTTCTTTGTTTCTATTTTTTATCAGTCTGTTTCTCTACCTTTCTCTCTCTCTCTACCCTATATACTGTACCCCTCCCCACTGCACACACACACACACACACACACACACACACACCAAGAAGAAGAAAAAAGCAAACACAATCTACATAAAACATCTACTCCATCTCCTTTAACCTGATCTAACATCATTCAAACCATCTCTTATCTCTTTCTTTCTTTCTCTCTCTCTATCCCCTCTTCTCTCTCTCTCGCCTTGCTGCTGTGTATTTTCTCCTCTCCTCTCCTCCCACTCTCCCCTTGCTCTGTCTGTCTCTGCCTCTCTCAACATCGAGGTAATGAGTGTGATATTAAATTATGCAAAAAGTGAGATTAAAAACTGGGGATAAATACATAAGTAGGGGCTAGCATGCGGCGCATACTAAACCCATACGCTCACGGGGGTGCTTCCGCTAAACTTAGCCTAGTGCAGCATGGTGCAACCTGGCGTGGCCCAGCAAAACAAACCCAGCCCATCTCTCTCTCTCTCTCTCTCTCTCTCAGTCTTTCTCTCTCTCTTCACCGCTGTCTGCCCTCCTCTCACTATCTCCATCACCCTCCTCCTGGATTTTGGATGGATGACCTGGATGGACAGAGGGGCTAGTCCATCTTTAATGTAACTCTGGGCTCTCAGCAACATCTTCATACTCTCAACATGCAAGTGCTTGGGACAGTTCACATTCAACACACAGCAACTGAAAACAATAAATAAACGTCAGGAATACTGTCCAAATATTAAAATCACTGTAAAACATTATAGGCAACAGCTTTGTGGTGAGTGACACTTATGTGGTTAGATAGGGTATTCAAAACAAGCATGATAGAAATGGCTGAACTAGACGTGCAGAGGCCCAGGGCTTGGTGTGCTGTGAAATGGATGGTACTCTTGTGCTCACGAGTACATTTATAATGTTCTGAATCAATGATTCCTAGCCCAAAGCTACTATAAGGACACATGAAAAATAACTCTAAGATCAATTTGTAATATCTCTCTCTCTCTCTTTCTCTCTTCTTTCCCTCTCTCCCTCCCTCTCTCTCTAAAATATGGCTTTGTTTGTATACAGTATATCTACATATAGTGCATATATTAATGTCTGTGCATACATTTGAATGTGTTTGTACGTGTGTAAATAAATTTCTTTGTATGCCTGTGTGAGTGTGTGTGTGTGTGTATATGTGTGTGTGTGTGTGTGTGTGTGTGTGTGTGTGTGTGTGTGTGTGTGTGTGTTTAAATCTCTGAGCTCTTGCTCTGGGTGTGTGTATTTTCTGCTGCTCCCTCTTCTGTGTGTTATCTGGCGCTCATTAGCCCCGCATGCCTCCCGCTCTCCCTGCAAGGCTCTCCCTCGTTTATTCCTCTTCATTCCATCTCCCAGACAAAGGGAAGGGGAAATCATTTCATCAGGCCTTGTATTAGCGGCTCCGCTATCAGTCATCATGCATATCTACCAGAAAGGTTAAGCAAACATTGATAGTGGTAATAACCATGTTATAACGACCTTACAAATGGCTTCATAAAAAGGTCACTGACTCAAATTGTTTTGCGACGTGAAATTTATTCTGGCTGTGAAATTTATTCTGGCTGTGATTTGGCTGGGAAATCACTGAAAGAATCATACTATTGAGTGTGATTAACATAATATGTAATGCTTTGTGTTCATGTTGTACAGTGATGATGATGAGCATACTATTAATATGTGCCCATCATGCAATATAATCCCAATAATGTAGATATGCTGAGTACCGTCACAGTTAAGACAGTAAGCTGTGTGTGTGTGTGTGTGTGTGTGTGTGTGTGTGTGTGTGTGTGTGTGTGTGTGTGTGTGTGTACTGTATGTGTGTGTGCTTGTTCATCAGTCTCGCTCGTGATCACTCCCCTCAAAAGCTAATTTCCTCTGAATGGGCAATATACGCTGTTGCTAAGTGATTAATTGGAACTAACTGGCGCTCGATACCCACAATAATCATAAAAACTAATTATAAGAATAAAGGCAGCCCGACTGCAGCCATATACACCAGCGCGATCCTAATCTCATCTACACGCCGAAGCTCATTCCATGATAGCCACGGGTCAAGTTGTCCATCACCTGACTTGGAGAGTCCATGTTGCAGCAACAAAAACAAATGTACTCATTCATCCTCTGAGAATGTGGGAGAGACGAGCTTGTGCTTGGATGAATAGTGAGGGCAGGAAATGACCTGAAGTGACCTCTGCGTGAGTGGCGGGGGTTTCATAAAATGTCGCCACCTTGTACACCAATTTCTGCTGAAATTGTCAAAGCTTCTAGGGGGGCGCTGTGGTGCGACTGACTACAGCGCCCATACCACAATTGGGCCCAAGTGCCCATGGAGACCTGGGTCTGAGTCCGGCCCGGATCATTTGCCCGATCTCACCCCATTTCTCTTCCACTCACTTCCTGTCCATCTCTTCACTGTCCTATAAGGATAAATAAATAAAAGGCAAAAACCCCTAAAAAATTATACTTTAAAAGTCACGCTTCCACAGCACAGTCCACAGGAAGGACAGGACAATGCTTCACTCATTAACCTCAGTTTAACGAAGCCAGAAATCTGGAAATTGTTAAATGAGCTAATTGAGTGCATTAACAGAGGATTAGATATATCTGAACAATTAGAGTTGTGTGCATGTAGAATGTGTGCATATGAAGCCATGCACAGTGCATCAATCTGCTGTTGGTATAAAAGAGGAGGAGGCGGGGTGGAGGATGAGAGAGAGAGAAAGAGAGAGGGATGCCGAGTGTGTATTTATGAGTGGGTGAACACATATAAGTGCAGCTGAGGGGTGCTATTTGCGCAGGTCAATACGTGGCAGGGGTAATCGCTGTTATTACCCACAGGTTTGTGTGTATGTGTGTATTTGTGTGTGTGTATGTGTGTGTGTATGTGTGTGTGTGTGTGTGTGTGTGTGTCTACTGTATAGGTGTGTGTGTGTGGGGGAGTTGCCTGAGCAGAGCGGGCGAGCAGAATCGGCGAAATGTGAAATGTGCAGAAGAAAGAGAAAACAA
>NC_063209.1:7941927-7946927 GCF_017589495.1 Alosa alosa | reverse complement strand
TCTCTTAATTGCAGCACATAGGATGTTTCTTGTCCTCATTCTCTCTCACACTCTCTCTCTCTCTCATTCTCTCTCTCTCTCTCTCTCTCTCGCACTCTCTCATTTCTCTCTCTCTTTCTCTCATTCTCTCTCTCGCTCATTCTCTTTCTCTCTCTCTCTCATTCTCTCTCTCTCTGAAATCCATAATTGAATGATAGATGAGGTTTCTCCACCCTCTAACAATCTCTTCTCCTAATTAACAAACACATGCGGCAGCTTCCTTCCTCCCTGCTGAGGGACGAGGGTTAGATCAGGTAAATCCTTCCATTTCTGTGGTCGCGCACGTCTGCACGCTGGACAGAGAAAATGCATTAAGCACGACTCCGCCGCTGGGAAAAACAGCTTTTTACAAAGATGTATTCTCTTGGTCAGCGAGGTCTCGGGCATATAAGACGAAAACAGCTGACTTAAAGAGGCTTGCATTAATGCACTCAAGACAGGACTTATGTTCTACCAAGGGGCCATTACCTACCATTATAAGTCATTGTATTGAAAGAGCCAAGTAACTACCACGAATGCAAGCTGCTACTGTATCTCTCAAGGCACTGTCAGAGACTTAACCTATCACGATTTGTTTGGGGGTGATGAGCGTATGCTGAAAGCGAAATATCGTACTTGAGCGTTTCCGGGTTAGAAAATGTTGTGTTCGGGGTGGCACTAACATCTGAGACGCCATCTGTCTCTCTGTGCCCTGTGTCGGGGGGCGTAGGGGGCAGGTGAGGCACCGTTGGTAGGTGGCACACGCCCACACAGCTGCCCAACCCCCTCTCTGAGTGTGGGTCAAACACATACATACACACATACATACACACACACACACACACACACACACACACACACAGGCACTAACACACGCACGTGCACAAACTTCTAAGCGACCACCAAGCAGTTTTGAAAGATGGAGACATACAGTACTGCTGCTGTTGTGTGTGGCATTGTTTACTGGGCATTGAGGACTGCGCAGAAGCCTGGGTGGTGGCACTAAGGGCCTCCATAGGAGCTGGCTGAAAACCTGCTCGTGTGCTCTATCCAATTGTGCAATACACTTTTGAGAGCAAACAAAGATGGTGGATGAAATTCTTCTCATGGCTGCTGATTGGATTGAAATAACATTTTTATTTCAAGTTTTTTTTTTACATATCTTCAATTAGATTTTTTCAAATTCTGGCAAGAACTAGATATGCTATTTACTAATCAGATGTATCTATGTATGTAATCTGATTATACCATTGCTATAACCATCGATAGCCCTGGTGTGAGTTATGTGTTATCTGTCAGTGTAAGCCAATTTTCTAAAGTTGATAGCCTGCTAGCTTGCATAGGCTAGTTTAACATTCTTGCTTGATGTCTTACTGTAGCATCAATGTTATCTTAAAGGTGCTCTAAGCGATGCTGGGTAACGTCACTTCTGTTGACTTTCAAATAAAACAGAGAGCTAGCTCGCTACTTCCTCCCTCTCCCTCCCGTGCTGTTCCCGTGCAATTGAAACTCTCGTCTGTGAGCATCTCGTCTGTGATTTGCTGGAACAGTTTTTTATGTTTTTATGGGCTAGGTTTGCCCAGGTTTGATTTTGTTGCCGTTTTTTGAGCCTGGGCTGTCCATAGAGATCGCGTTTTTTACAGTGTATTCAGGACACAGACAGCTATCAGTTGGTTAGGTGATGTTTGCAGTAAGTGACATAAAATGTTTTAGCCTAAAAAATGTGTGGCATCGCTTAGAGCACCTTTAAAATAGTGTTCGAAACCATTGTTCTTAGAGCCTTAACTCCTGCGCCATATGTTTATGAGACACCTCTCCATCATGGCAGCAGATGAGCAGATGTCTTCTGTTTTGAACAGACCCTATATGATAGTTGTTTTCCTTTCTGTCACATTAAATAACACGTAGCGCTGAGACATCGGGGGAGTGAAAGCTGTGGCACGGATGCGGGAACGCTAACGGAAACAGAACGTGAGCGAGCTTCCTGTGAATCACGGCCTGGGCTCGCTTCATTAGAGCTATCTGCCACTGACAGGGCTTCAGGCGGGGGCACTCAGGCAAAAGACTCCAGCCGCAACGCTTAAGAGTGCAAATGTCATCTTCAATAAGGAGGGGTGGATTGGGGGGAGGAGAGTGAGGGTAACAAGACGGTGGCCTTTAACGGGAACGCGTTCGTCAGAACGGCCCTGGCAAGGCAGTCTCGGTGGGGCGTTCCAGAAAAAAGGCGGAGACAGGGATGCGCGGCGACACCACAGTCAAAGCACATCTTCAACGCCACGGGAAGCTGCCCGTCAAAAAGCATTCATCTCGCCCTCGCGTTCCCCAGCCCTCCCGAAACTGAGTTTGATATCTGCAATAAGGAAGAGCGCGAAGAGCAGACGAAACCTTTTTTTCTTTCTTCTTTTTCCCTTTCCTCTCTCTCTCTCTCTCTCTCTCTCTCTCTCTCTCGTTTGAGATGTCGGAGGCTGTCCCGCTGTGTGGGAGCCCCCCTCGGGTCCGACGCAGGAGATCTCTGCGCGCTCCCTCTCCAGCACGCTCCCCTCACTTTCCATTATCCCGGTGCAGCCGACTGAGATGGGCCCTAATTTGCCTTAATTGGGTGTCAGTGCTGGGGAGTTAATGATGATCACAGGGCTTGATCTCCAACATGAGCAGGAGGGTGTGTGTGTGGGAGGGATGGGGGTAGTGACAGCAATAGATAGGAGGAATCAGGGAAGGAGACACAGAGAGAGAGAGAGAGAGAGAGAGAGAGAGAGAGGGAGAGAGAGAGGGAGTGAGGTGAGTAAAGGAGCAATAGTAAAATACGGTCTGAGGCAGAGAATAAGAGTGTCATTTCACAGGGTGTCCAACTGCAGATCACTTTGTGAAAGGCTATATAGAAATGATTACTGTATAGGCACATAGATATACAGGGACATACACACACACACACACACACACACACACACACACACATGCACATGCATGGACACCCAGGCACACACGCAGATATCCTCAGCAGCTGGCCCTGCTGGCAGCCCATTGTAAATCAATAGCCCCCAGGGAGAACATTCAGCAATTTTTTTTTACTGAGTTCCACCCAAACCCAGACTCACAATCCATCACCACTCTAATCCAATTAGATTCACTCAATTTACCATCAATCACTTTCTGGGCCCGCCTCTCCATCCTCCAAACCACACCCAACCCAGCAAACACACGCCTTAATGTGTACACCACGCCCTATTCCCTCACATATGTCACTCAGCATCAATAAAACTAGGCACGTACACATACATATTTGCATACAGGCACATACACACACACACATATATATATATAAACACCACACAGTTAGACACACCACACACACACACACACACACACACACACACACACACACACACAGAGTAAATCACCAGCGGCGCACGGTAGCTCCGGGGGGATTGCTTTGATGTGCTGTTCAGTATTGCAGACTCGGCGCAGCTACTCCTGAGAGGATGCATCCCACAGAAATGAACAGCCGAACAAACAGCCCGCACACACTCCAGCATCGCCCATGCCAGAGCCAGCTCACGGAGGTAAACATACACGTAGAAGCACACACACACACGCACACACAAACACACACAAATTCTTTTCAAACAAACACAGGCACATGCTAGTTTGGAACAGGTATGCTTTCACACACCTACACACCTACACACCAACACACAAACACACAACACACACTAGCCCGAATCCAATATCACTCTCATTATCATGAATACACACATATATTCATACACAAACACACCCACACAAATTGTTTTCAAACAAACACAAGCACATGTTTTGCACTGCTTTGCACACGTATGCTTTCACACACCTACACACCTACACACGAACACACAACACATACTAGCCCCAAATCCAATATCACTCTCATTATCATGAATACACACAAACACACACACACAAACACACATACACACTATCCAACTCTAGGTAAAGTCAGGATGAACAGATGTACCTGCATCTGTTCCAAAGTATACAAAAACAGCCCACACTACTATGCTAATGTATTCATTCCGCTAAATAAACACATATGATATAAAACAGACAGCACATTATAGCATAATGAATATCCTCGACAGCAGGCCACGGATAAATCCATACCAAATCCCTTAAATATGCAACAGCACAAACATGTGGCCAAATGAATAGACTTCGGAGGTAATCTGTCAAACATAGTATGGATTAATCTACCCACACACACACAACACACTGTACATTGCAGGCCGTAAGAACGCACACTGTGAGGGTGGTGAGAAGATGCACTGGATGCACTGGGGAGACCACACGTCTGCAGTAATCAGCCCTTCGCAGTGCCTAGCAGCTGTGTGTGCTGAACAAACCTCACTGGAGCGCTGCACACGTCACGTGTCAATACGTACATCTTTCAGCACAGATAGATACACAACACACAACACACAAACACACACACACACACACACACACAAACACACACACACACACACACACACACACACACACACACACACACACACACACAAACACACACACACACACACACACACACACACACACACACACACACACACACACACACGTGAATACGCACAAAAAACCACACAGAGACACATTTACCTACAAACACACATACACACAACACTTACACACTTATTGTATACACACACACAAGAGACACGCACACCTACTCCCACACACATACACACAACACTTACACACTTCATGTGATAGTTCATCAGTAAATAAATAAAATGTGTGTGGGCTTTTCCTGCCAATCTGCAGTGCCAGGTCTGTGTGAGTGATGGTGCCAGCAAGCGGGTGCAAGATGCCAGTCCCGCTTCGCTTTGACTCGCGCAGAGGCGTCGCTGCATCACTGCCACGCGTTCTCTGTGTTGCCGCCTGACCGCGGATCGTTTTAGACGGGAACAAAGAAGGTGAGCGAACGGAGAGCGAGGATCGTTTGTTCTTTT
>NC_063209.1:7921927-7929427 GCF_017589495.1 Alosa alosa | reverse complement strand
AAGCTAAGCTGTGGCAAAAGTGATCATATACATACACCAGTGTATACATACTGTATAAAAAGGAAATTGACTTCTTTATTGTTGCACATAGCACCAGAGCTCATATCAAGTTTTATATAAAGACAGCTTTTTACTCTCTGTATTGCATACACAACCTAAGCCCTGATACCAGGGCCTGTACAGAGCTATCACCCACCCTTAGCCACAGACAGAATGCCAACCTGATGCCCCCGTCCGCAGACTGTGTTGGCCCAGTTCCCCGCTCTCGGCTCAGATGTGTCCAATCAGCCCGGGTCAGGACACGTCTCATCGCGCCGCATCAGACATCCCCAATCAAACTGGCTCAGACCTGCCTAATCAAATCAGCTCAGACAGGGCAACTAATCACAGCAAGTTAGACATGACTAATCAAAAAGGGGGCTCAGCCATGCTCAATCAAAGCAACTCAGGCATGCCGAACCAGCTCAAACCAGCGCTGACAAGCACAATCAGAAGCCGCAGACACCCCACCATTACCGTCTGACAGGTGTAGCCTCTTCCAGCACTATTTTTAGCCAGGAGACAGAAACCACAGATTTACGGATTTATGTTGTCATGCATAAACCCCATAGTTAGGGAAAAAACGTCTCCATAAATTTCAACTGCTTGGCTAAATTCCAGTCTTACACTCACTCATATTAAATCACAGAAATGGTATCATTCATGCAACCTCTGACACCAACTGTGCTTGGAAGGAAATGCTTCATGTTTACCATTCAACAAGATCCTATGTTTACAGTATCTATGCAATTAGGCCTTACCACTTAGTGGCCCTGTGATAAGTCTTGTAAATACACATCCACAAAGTTACAGCTAGTCACATTTCTGTATATGTGAGCAATTTGTTCATTTTACATGCCCTTTAAGACTATAAATCTGTGTCTATAAAACCCTTGTGGCGTGCTGCGTGTAATGCTTCTGGGGAAATGCAGAGCACACACAGACACATCTCAGCACATCATAAGTCACACATGAGGCCCAGTGGACACATAAAAGAGACACTCTCTGCCATCCATCACCCCACCACAGCTTACACACTAGCAAGATGGCTGCAACTCCACAGCAACGGTTTGGTGGGATTTTCTGGTCGACCTGTGGCAGTGGGGGACATAATTAATTTTTAAAGCCCAAATGATTTCAAATGACTCAGTCCATAACTTCAATCCATCAATGCATAACGTAATGGCGTCGTAACTTCATAACATTTTAACTTCAATTCATGTTTCCTCATTCAATCTCCCTCTCTCTAACACGCTATTGTATCCGCAGTAGCTGTATGACAAGCTGACGGCACTCAAAAGGCCCTTATTCACACAATTCTCCACATACCGCCGATCCATCTGTAGTGCCGATTCCTGAGTCTCCTACAACGTGTAAAACAGGAAGCTAATTCGTCTCCTCTCACACCTAATCATAAAGACTACGACAGCAGTCATATAATGTCTTCATCAACCCACCACGACCTCAATCTCACCGTCAAACGGCAAACATAAAACTCCCGCACCACCAAAAGTGGCTAGTTGGCAGACAGCTAATTACCCTTAGCCACCTTCAGCCTGACAAAAGCTCCCAGTTCCAGGGGGAATACAGGAACCCAAATGAGGACAAAGAACCAGACTAGGAAGAGATAGAGGGAGAGGGAGAGGAGCGGAGAGATAGTGGGAGGAGGAGGAGGAGAGGGAGAGAGAGAAGGAGAGAAAGAACCAGACTAGGAAGAGAGAGCAGGAGAGGGAGAGGAGCGGAGAGATAGTGGGAGGATGAGGAGGAGAGGGAGGAGGGGGAGAGGGAGACGGAGAGAAAGCGTGTTGGAAGCTGTCCAGCTGCTCTCATTAAGTGTCTTACCCAAGCCACAGCGCAGCAATGGCACCCGTGGAACAAGGTCACCCTTTCTCAACCTCTCCCTCTCTAATACACTCCCTTTCTCTCTCTCTCTCTGTCTCTCTCTCTCACACACACACACACACTCTCTCTCTCACACACACACACACACACACACACACACACACAAAGAGAAGTCATCCCAGCTGAGAGTGCCTCCTCTCCATCAGCAAAAGGCTGTACCCAAGTCTGCAGCGTGTGTTCCACATGCATATTAATGATAATGAAACTGATCGCTGCCGCAGTCCCTCAGTACCCTGAGACCCACTGCGAGCCTTTGCGGTTAGCGGCAGGTGTGAGTGTGTGAGTGTGTGTGTGAGTGTGTGTGTGTGTGTGTGTGTGTGTGTGTGTGTGTGTGTGTGTGTGTGTCTGTGCATCAAAGGGAGGGTGCAAATCTTTGCGAGGCGTCTGTATTACACAGGCATTCATCACTAGAGACAGTTCTCACGTCTCCAGGCTGATCCTCATTATTCTGCTTGTTTTGTTAAAAGACAATTATTTTGCCGTCTCCCTTCATAATCTGCCTCCCCAGTGCCCAAGGCCAGCACAGGCTGTTGTGTGCCATCCCATAATGATCGCGCTGCGGGCTCTGTCAATCAGCCAGCAGAGGACTCCACCTATTCTTTGGGAATGTGTGTGTGTGTGTGTCTGTCTGTGTGTGTGTGTGTGTGTGTGTGTGTGTGTGTGTGGCGTGTGTGTGCAGTCATATTTTCATATGCCTATGTGCAGTGCATAAATATCAGAATACAGTGTACATATCTTGGCTGACTATTGTGTGCACTGGTGTTTTAAACAGGCACCATGATATCCATGTCTATGAATGGCTAAAGTTGACCTTTAACCTATGATTGCCAACGTGAAACCATTTACACGTCATCATGTTAATGGTACAGTATGTGTGTGTGTGTGTGTGTGTATGTGTGTGTGTGTGTGTGTGTGTGTGTGTGTGTGTGTGTGTGTGTGTGTGTGTGTGGCCAACCCCATCTGCCCATCCCGCTCTCAGCAGTTTTGACCGCATTTGGCGCAAAGGTCAGGCAGGGGACTCATCTGCTGATGCAGCCCTGAATAATTCCACAGTCGGCAGAACACGGGTCCACGACCCCCTCCTCTACATAAAGCACTCCTCTCCAGGAGTAAATGGCTCTCACAGTCTTTTGCTGACCACCCTCTTCTTCTCCGCTGCGACCGAAATTGGCCATTGAATTAGATGACTGTATTGAGAGACCAAGCTTGAATGAGGCAGTGGCAGGTCAGGACTGCCCGCTGGCAGCTGTGGAGACTATTCCCGCTGACCTCTCTGTGAGCACAGCTGTGTGAGGGTCAAAGGGTTGCAGGGTAAAGTAAAACAATGTCACAGCTACCAAGAGCGCATGTTTCATATTTTACACCCTTGTGTAACATCACCCTCAGAAGGAGAAAGAGAGAGAGAGAGAGTTGGAGAGTGAGAGAGAGAGAGAAAGAGAGAGAGAGAGGAAAGGGAGAGAATAGGAAGATGAGTCCTGTCTGCAAACGGACAGATGAAAGAATGCATTGATCACTTTGAGAAGGAGAGAAGTGGGGGGATGTTGGTGGTGGTGGTGGTGGTGGAGTATGCATGATTCAGATGTCTTTATTGAAGGGGAATATTAATGTGTCACACACCCAAAGAGACTTGGGAATGTGGCAGGGGACTGATGTTCAGGGGAGAACAGGGGAGATGGAGAGAGAGGGGGGGGCAAAAAAAAAAGCAAGGTTGAGCGCCACATCATTCTTTTATCCGAAAACACACAAAAAAAGCATGGTTCACTATGTATTAACATTTATTTACAACGACCAGTATGGCACTGATGCATTAAGACTTATGTAAGTGTGTGCCGGCCGGGCTCCCCTACATGAATAGAGCTGCTGTTGTATTAGCATTTTGTGGTGGCTGTTCTTTTTAAGACTGCTGAGACAAGTGGATGTTCTCCTCTCTTCTCCTCATGAGGGAAGTAACACTGCATCTAATAATCCAGATTTATAATGCATGAGATTGTCTGTTTATTTTCTCTCTCTCTCTTCTCTTTCTCTCTCATGTCCTAAACACAGAGACGTCTGAGAGTACACTCAGACATGTATGTAGGGCAAAACTAACACATGCACATGTGCTGAGTGAGACATCAAACACAAACAAGAGTCCTGAGTGTTGTTACCCTGTCCTCTTTTGCTCACGCTCACACACACACACACACACACCCACACTCACACACTCACACACACTCTCACACACACACGCACGCATGCACACACTCACACACACACTCACACACACACACACGTATGCACGCGACACACACACACACACACACACACACACACACACAGACAAACACACAAACACACACACACACACACACACACACACACACACACACACACACACACACACACAAATATACACACACACTCTCTCACACACACTCACACAACTCAACAACACAGAGAAACACACACACACACAAACTACTTGGAGAATGTGTGAAGTGTCAGAGCCCCAGGAGAGAAAATCTGATCATACTGTACACCAGTGCTACCCAAGACAGAGGTGAAAATCTCAATCTCTTCTCTGAATCCCTCACAGACAGACACACACAGACACACAGACACACAGACACACACACACGCACACACACACACACACACACACAAACACACACACACACAAGCAGCAACACCAGGAGGAAACCTCACAGGACACATTTGATTAGCCTGGTGTCACTTTCCCCCAATTTTCACTGCATTCATTCATTTTTTTGTCTGGAAGTCTGCATAGGAATTTGTTTGGGCATTATGCTAATAGAAAACAAAACACAAAGCTACACAGAAAGCAGCTTGATTAGCTAGCAGTGGAAACTCAACCTAAACAAGCTAATTGAAGCTTAAACAACAACAACATCAGCAGAGACACCACCGGTTCAAACAGCCAAATATTTACCACTGTCCAGCTGCCCACTCCCATCTGCGCTGCGCTCAGACGTAGACCACGCCCAGTCCCCCACGGGTCTATTCCCCACCTCCCCTTGCATCAGATAAAGGCAAACTCTCCACAAAAAAAGCTCTCCACCCCCGCCCCCCACCCCCTCTGAAGAGATCCCCATTTATAGTTCCCACTGCAGTGACGGAGGTTACCGGAGGGCACCTCCACTCTAGTTGTTAGTTTAGTAGTTCTAAACTTTCTCTACAGGGTTTGAGAAGTCCCCATAGCTGGAGGGGAGAATTGGCGCTGCTGATGCAGGGAAAGTCATTTTTTTGAATAAGAATGGATTAGTCCTTGTGTACTGAGGGTGAGAACCTAAAAAGGTTTCCTCTACAAATAAGAAGCATAATTATGGACATAAAGAAAAGGCTTATTGATTACTGTGCCTGGTCAGCAGCTGGGGCCATAGATAGACAGTACTGTGTGTGTGTGTGTGTGTGTGTGTGTGTGTGTGTTGTGTATGTGTGTGTGTGTGTGTGTGTGTGTGTGTTGTGTGTGTGTTAGAGGTGTGTGTGTGTGTGTGTGTGTATGTGTGTGTGTGTGTGTGTGTGTGTGTGCAAGTGTGTCATAGGTTGGGTTTATAGGTGTGTGTGTGTGTGTGTTTGTGTGTGTGTTTGTTTTAGAGAGTGTGTGTGTGCATTAGTGGGAGGGTGAAATCTGAGCTGTTTTCCAGGTTTCAGTCCAGCCTCCAGCCTCATCCCCAGTGCCCCTCACTCACACACACAGACACACACACATGCACACACAAACACACAAATACACACATACACACACACATACATACACAGATAAACAGACACCCATATGCATAGCAATTTATGGAAAACTGCCTGATTAAAGCAGAACTCCCACACAAATACGAGCACACACATGCACACAAACCCACATACAAACACACCCAGCCATGAACACACACACACACACACACACACACACACACACACACACACACACACACACACACACACACACACACACACACACACACACACACAGATAGGCAGTGTGAGTTATCCCAGCCTGCCTGAGCATCTATCATTCTCTCTCATCTCCCTCTTTCCTCTCATCCCTCTCTCCCTCGTCTCCACTCAGGGATGTTTCACTCTCTCCCTCCCTTCTCTCCTCCTTCTCCTCCTCTTCTGAAGCGTTCTCTCCTCCCTCTCCTCCCCTCTACCTCCCTTCATCTCACTTCGTTGGTTGGTTGGTCTGTTGTTGGTCTGCCTAGTCAGCCTTTTGATGGAGGCTGCAGGGGCCGACAACTCGTTTCACGCACCACTAATTACCGATATGATGCCGTCCTCCTGTCATTCAGTTCCATCTTCTCAGTATGCTAGCCATCGCCCTCACTATCTCTCTCTCTCTCTCTCTCTCTCTCTCTCTCTCTCTCTCCCCGTAACACACACACACACACACGCACACACACACTCATCTTGCCTATCTTCTGCTATGCCCCTGTTCTATAATTCAAATGTTTTATCACATTGGGAATCACCATGTCAGAGTGGATAGATGTGTGTGTGTGTGTGTGTGTGTGTGTGTGTGTGTGTGTGTGTGTGTGTGTGTGTGTGTGTGTGTGTGTGTGAATCAGTATGTGAGAGACAGTAGTCATAGGGATCGATGTGTTAGTCCGTATCGCTAAATGAGTTATCCTCTGTCATTCACCTATTGCTAACCAGTGCCACAAATTGCCTTCAAATTGTCAAACTCTAACACACAGTTGCTCATTTTGCCACCAGAGCTGTAGCTTGTCCTTATACCAGAATGATGGTATCTTTTGCATAATTCAAGTAACTGCGGTACCAAATCTGTGTCTATTTTGTAAAAGGTTCAAGTAGGGTACACTTTAAAGAGGGTATTGTGAGTATTTGAGATGACTATCTTGCGGGGGAAGCTTATACAGAGATTACATATTCTGCAGTGAGACTACACCTGCGTTCACTAAACAGCAGGATGTGTCCCGGCTGAACATCCCTTTGTAGCGCTCACTTCTTCCTCTGCTTTCTGCTGCACTGAATTGATGCTGATCCCTGAAAAACGCTGATTCTAATCCCCAGTAAAGAAGCTCTCTTGTTCAGTGACTCATGTGTGGATGTGTGTGTGTGTGTGTGTGTGTGTGTGTGTATGTGTGTGTGTATGTGTGTGTGTGTGTGTGTGTGTGTGTGTGTGTGTGTGTGTGAGGGAGGGAGAGTTTTTGTGTGTATATATTTGTGTGTGTGTGTGTGTGTGTGTGTGTGTGTGTGTGTGTGTGTGTGTGTGTGTGTGTGTGTGTGTGTGTGTGTGTATTTTGTATTTCTGTGTGTGAGGGAGAGTGTGTACGTGTATTATATAACTCAAGACAGGAGACACTCAACACAACAGACATGGGAGGACTCTGTCCACCTCCCTGGGTCTCCACCCCCCTCTAGACGCGCCGGTGCTGACACCAAGGACCAGAGGCCATCACAGCCCAGCGGCCGAGCGGAGAGCAGGGGCCAGAGGCCCTCTAAGGGGAGGGCGCTGGAGCCCAGAAATCCTGTGCGGCAGGAATATGTATGAGTACATTACTCACAGCTAGTCAGCATGCCTGCTTAGAGTCTCCACTGCCACAG
>NC_063209.1:7914427-7916927 GCF_017589495.1 Alosa alosa | reverse complement strand
TGCCTTCCCACTTCTATTGCCAGGCTATGTTCACTGAGTCTGTACTCTGTCAGTGTGCTTCTCAGGTTTTTGTCTTTTTTTCATTTGTTTTTCTTTGTTCATCTCCTGGTACTGAAGGGCTTTATAATGGAATGAGCAGGGGTCACTACTTTTCAGGTGTTTCCAGAATTTGATCGCTCTTTTCTGTATTTTTAGAATTAAAGGATATTGGCCTAGTTCAGCTCTGCAGGCATTGTTTGTGGCACATCTGTGTACTTTTAAGATGAATTTGCAAAACTCTGTATGGAGGGTTTCAATAGGGTGTTTTTCCCATTGATTGAAATCTTGGTTTGTAAGTGGGCCCCACACATCACTACAATAGAGGCCAATTGGTTCAACCACTGATTCAAAGATTTTCAACCAGATTTTGATTGGGATTTCTACAGGGATCTGCCGTTTTATGGCATAGAAATGGCTCTCTTTTCTCTCTCTCTCTCTCTTTCTCCCACCTCTCTTTCTCTCTCTTTCTCCCACCTCTCTTTGTATCTCTCTCTCTCTCCCTTCTCCCTCTCTCTCTCTCTCCTACCTCTCTTTGTCTCTCTCTCTCCCACCTTTTTCTCTCTCTCACACACACACAATCCATCATGCATCTCACTGTGCATCAATTTGTTTGCCATGCTGTGTGTTTATTTGACTGTCTTTAACTTCCCACACACGGCCGATGGAGAGCTCTTCAGGGTGGTGCTGCTCTGTGGTGCAGAGGTGCAAATATCACCCTTCCTTAGTGATCGCTGAGAGGGGCAGGTGTCTCAATTCTCTCCATTTCTCTCCCTTCCAAAACCCCCTACCACCCACCCACTCTCTCTCTCTCCCGCCCTCTCTGAGCGGCATCTGTCTCCGAGCCGGAGATGGAGGGAGGAGGTAGAGGGGTCGGAGAGGAGATGGACAGAGAGCAGGAGAAAGAGGAGGAGGAGGAGGAGGAGAAGAGAGCAGATGAGAGGAATACTCATTTCGGATTCCTGAGCAGCGCAGGGGAATGGGGGGGGGGGGGTGCAGGCTAGCGAGTGTGTCTGTGCACACAGACACACACACTCACACACACACACACACACACACACACACACACACACACACACACACACACACACACGTAAGCACACACACACACAAGTACACATTCACAAGCAATCCCATATGCGCACACACAAACCCACACACACATACACACATACACACACACTGACTCCAGTAGGGTATTTTTAGACCTCCCCCATGCTGAGGTGTGCTGAGACAGATTGGAGGCCAGTTAAAGACACGAGGCTGTTTGAGAAAGACTGTCCTTCACAGGTATCGGGTCACTACTAATGCTACATCTGCTCTTTAAATCCCCACACTGCTGTTTGGTCCTTTTCCAACATGTAATTAGTAGGCAAATAATTTGAACATGGATATGGTATAATCAATTAAAAGCTTAAATATGATCTTATTTTATATGCATGACCTTCTTATGTTAAGCATATGAATCTATGCCCATGCATATTTCATATGCACACATTCCTCATCTTGGTACACTGTGTGATAACGATGATTCCATTTCTCTGAATAATTTCATTTCTCTGATGAATAAATCCATGTACTTATGACGCAATTGGAATGTGTGTGCATCTGAGTGGAAGATTTCCCCAAGGGGTGGCAGCAGGTGATGATGACTGCATTCATTCATTGGCACCTGCATGCCGTGGTAGCACTCTGTTGAAGTACTCATGCTTACGCGCCCCATTAGCAGAATGGCTCGCGTCCACTAGATTGCCAGTGACCGAGGTGGAAGGTGTTGACTGACCGAAAGCCCTGCTACAATGTCAGCATCCCAGTAACAGTTTGACCTAGTTTGGCTTTGAACACACACACCACCAACCAACCTCACCAATCAGTTACAGCAACGGCAACCTCCCAGTGGGAATAGGAGCTGGACCAAATGGCATATATATATTTTATTATATGCATATATATACATGCCTCAACGCCGATTACATATATATATATATATTTACATGCATATATACGTTATATATATATATTTTTTAATATTATATACATGTTTATATATATATATATATATATTTTATGCATATATATATATACATATATTTATATATATATATTTACATGTTTATATACATATATACATATATTTTATATATATTTATATATATATATATATATATTATTTTTATATATACATATATATTTATATATATATATATATATATATATATATATATATTACATATTATTATATATATATATTTATGCATATATATATATATATATATGCAGAGAGGAGAGAGAGAGATATAGGAGAGAGGGAGAGATAGGGAGGAGAGAGAGAGAGGAGGAGAGGAGATAGAGGAGGAGGAGGGAAAGAGAGAGGAGAGAGAGGAGAGAGGAGGAGAAAAGGAGGAGAGAGATATGAGAGAGAGGAGAGGGAGGAGGGAGAAAGAGAGGAGAGGGAGAGAGAGGA
>NC_063209.1:7864427-7909427 GCF_017589495.1 Alosa alosa | reverse complement strand
AAATATCCGAGAGACGTGTGTTAGCTCCGAACTCCGTGGTGATACTGGGCCCGTCCGAGAGCAGCAGGATTGTGCCGCGGAACGGTGACCGTCTCCTCCCACTCAGTAACCCGTGAGCGGTAAACTCCGCCTCCTGGTGCGATTGCCCCTGTCCTTGGCTTTCGCTACCTCCCTCCCTCTCTCTCTCTCAATCTCTCTCTCTCTCATACAACCCCCCTCCACACACAACTCACAAGGCAGCAGAAGTGAGATTGATTTAGCAAAAATGGAATAGCGTATTCACACACTAAACATTCCACGTTTAGCTACATCCAAGTCATAACGTTAACCCAGTGGGCAATGGTGTTAAAAGAAAGAAATCAGTAGCCGTCTCTCTCTGACGCGCGCTTTGAGTGTTTGTTTTAGTAAGCAAAGACCAACAGTGGTGTGAAGCAATAACGCGTCAATTTTTAGATCCAGTGTCCACATTTTACCTGAAAATCCTTTATTCGTGTTTTGGAAACGTCAATAAGAGAAAGTCAACAAAAAAAAGAAAAGTCAATAAGTCAAAATGGTAATTGTTGTTCACAGAGGCAATGGACATATTTAATTACAGTTGATTACAGCTATTTTGTGTATAATGCTAAATATGGTCTGCGTCAACTGACAGCAGGGCGCTGTCCATTCAGCACCACTCACTACAGCATTTAGCGTCAAGGCTACTGCTGCTCGACGGTTGTCTTCTGGCCTGGCCAGTCTTTTCAAAATAGAAGCAGATGAGGCAGCTACTGTTCGGTACATGAGGCACCGCTGATAATTCAGCATGTTAATGGGCTGAAAGCGAGACCATATGTGCAAATTGCACCACTCTGTACAGCCTAACGCCCACACGGGGCCTTAAGGGGCGTGGTTGTTATAATGCGCGAGGATCATCCGTCGCTAAGCTGTCTACCCGGGTGGTTTGGTTTGGCGTCCCTGTCCACGGGGAATGTCACAGAGCGGCGACGGAAGAACGCGGAGAGCCTGCTCGGGTCCTCCTCCGGGCAACAACACTCATTTACTATTGTGTGTGACAGATCAGATAAGTGCGAAAAAACGAGCAGCACAGTTGAGGTGACGAACGTCAGGCGAGCTGGCGCTCTCTCCAGCGTCCACTTGGAGGCCCGTGGGAGAAATGACTGGCGCCTACGGGACGACTGTTCCGATAACTTTGGGAATGCACAGCTGGCGACTGGCGCGGAGTGATCTGTTACATGGTGAGCCAGAGCGGATGAGAGAGGATTGATGTGTTCCTAATTAAGTCTCGCACCTACAAGCCGCAAAATAATTAGAACTTGCAATTTTCTTGCGCCTCAAATTAGCAGGTGTGATTGACACGTTTTGAAATAATCGCGAGACACACACAGTGGGCTAATTTTTCCTCAAGATAATTTGGAGAGAGGAGGTCTACTTACTCGTCAGCCCATTGCAACAGTTTCACTCAGTCCTCCAGACTCCAACCAATTAGCCTAATGCTAATTATGCTATGCATTCTAATGCTTTCAGTTTAAGGCAGTCGAAATCTCACTCTATATGCTACATGCGAAGAGTTTCTACAGTAGGCTAGTGTATTTAAATGCATATACCCTATTATCATTTTTTTTCCACAGAGCAATAAATACGGCCCAGATATGTATTTTAGTGATCGAAATTAATTAAAGCAGTATAGTTAATAAATTGTCGTGGTCTACTGAGGCACTAGGCACTCGCGTGGTTACGGTTGATAATTTTAATTGAAAACTTTTAGATGAGCATTCAGGTGAAACCACACCAATATGGAGCTCCGTTTCATTTTTATTTCACACTTTGAATAATGCTTTTAATCATTCATTAATATGGTAATGTATTTATTTAACAATGGATTGAACGAATTAAACACCATCTTATAATTCAAACGCTCTGTAAACTTAATTGTATTACGACTGCTTTGGCGGTTGCTGATGCGCGAAAAATTAATGCGAAATACCGAATCTTCAGATGACAACATTGCCCCCTAGCGTGACGTTTAGAGACTCGCAGCTAATTATTTGAGAGTACCATGAAAACAAGCATTTCTTAATCAATTTTAAAAGAGAGAGAGGGCGTAAAAGAAGATAGATGAGATCGTCTTCCAGGCACACAAACATAATCTTGTTTAACATCAAACATCTATCCATTTGCCCAGGTCACAGAGGGCGGTATGATATGAACAAAATGTCTGTGAAATAAACAAGATGTCTTTGCTTGAGGGTAGAAAAAAGAGCTGGCATCACTAAGGACTTTTAATCGCTTTCAGGATGCATTCCCATTTTTGTTTCTGTACACTGCATATGGCACAAGGCCTGAATTCACATATAAATGAAATGAAAAAGAAGGAAAAACAAAGATTGCATGTATTATAAAAGATAAAAAGATTCTAGGAAAGAAACATGTCTTCACATATGCCTAATGCATTACACTTTGTCAACACAGTCCATAGCTCAGTCAGCACCAGCTTCAGAGATGATATCAAATCAGCATTTGCATCTGCAGTTTCCTTTCCTTTCAGTTTTTCTATTCTGGATAACTGGGGTCCTGGTCTGCCAGTGTTGATTGCTGATGATTGACAGGTCCCCTCACCAATGGTTGCTCTGAGCCGCTATGTCCACATCCACGATTCGAGGCAGTCGCCCACTGGCCCCACCCTCCAGATACCCCGCCTTCACTGCGGGTGGCTCCAGTCCTTTCTTCTTATTTTTATTAAGGTCTTATGTGAGTGAGGGAGAGAGAGGAGCAATTAAAATATGTATTTATAAAATGTAAAATGTAAAAAACTGTAATACTTTGCTGGACATTTGTCCTGTCTCAACAGGCTTTACAACATGTACAACACACCAAGCACCGACACCAAGCACCCACACACAAATCAGCATCTGAGCCCTTTTCACCTGTGATAGCCAGAAGCATCTTTCTCCGTGCGCCAAACGTCAACACACCCACTTCTTTCAGGTCCTCATCTGACAGGGTCAGAAATGTCTGAAAATCAATCTGTTGGGAGAGATAGAGAGGGATAGAGAAATACAGACAGAGAGAGAAGAGGGATAGAGGAATACAGAGAGAGAGAGAGAGAGAGAGAGGAGAATATAAAGTCTATTTGGTGGTAGAAGATAGTATGTTTATGCATTAATGTTGTGTCAGTGGCGTAACAAACCAGTGCTGGGCCCAGGTGCAAGAGCGCTACGTGGGTCCCATACCGACATACTTTGGACCAGGATGAATTAGCTATGATACATGCAATACACATTAAGGGTGACTTCAATTGTTTATGCAAAGGGCCTGAGGCACCAAAGTAGTTTAGTAGTTACAGATTACAATTTCAAATAAAAAACACACGACTACATAGGATCCATTACATGTGAAAACATTAAAAATAATTTTATTAACAGCCTGCAGGTCAGGGTAATCTAATATTACTGCATTAACGGGGAGTAGTGAGGGGTTAGGTGCCTTGCTCAAGGGCCGCGGCTGAAGTGCCCTTGAGCAAGGCCCCTAACCCCTCACTGCTCCCCGAGCACCGCCGTTGAAGCAGGCAGCTCACTGCGCCGGGATTAGTGTGTGCTTCACCTCACTGTGTGTTCACTGTGTGCTGTTTGTGTTTCACTAATTCACCGATTGGATAAAAGGCAGAGACCAAATTTCCCTCACAGGATCAAAAAAGTATATATACTTACTTATACTTAACATCAACTCGCATGGAATTATGGGAACACTCAATTCGCTCAATGCGCCTCTTCAACCCTCTGCTGAAACTGCAAGCATAGATTGCTTGCTTATAAACTCACACTGCGCAGAAACAAAACTTAATGTAGCCTAACTTATTTAACCGTGCAGAAACCAAATAAAATCATTCATATGCATACAATCCCCAATATGCGTGAATTAGGCCATTAGAAGGAGGCCATCTTACGAGCCTTTCATTGTGCAAAATTGTCAACGATGTTCCCAATATGTAATGCTCTGTTGATTACTAGGACATATCCAACCTGTTGTATGTTTGATGTTAGGCTGTAGCCTGCTCCTGAGATTAGCCTACCTGTTGCATGACTGTTTAGAGTTACTGCTGCTGCTGCTACTAGGTGTCCTGTCCTCACGGTCACTCTTGGTTGCCACCCTTTCACCTTGCTCTTTACGCTCCTGCCGCTTCTTGCAGCCGCTCTCGTGTTTGAAGGGCATTTTGGTCGGAACGATGACTGAAATGAGCAGCCACCATCCATTCAAAAAATCACAACAAATCACTTAGCCTACCCAGAAATCCTTGCTGCATCTCAGTAGAAAGAAAGAAACTCTGGCGAAACAGTATGACGACAAAGAAAGATGGTAATTTGATTTAGCCGTTTTTATTTGATAGTTTGATTCTTAATGTTCTAAAAAAAAGGAGGCAGGGCGGGGGTAGCGACGGGCCCCGGGAGGTCACGGGCCCTGGTGCTACTGCACTTGCTGCACCTACTATAGTTACGCCACTGTGTTGTGTGCATAATGCGTTATTGTTGTCATTGAAAGCTACAGGGCATGGTCCTGCTGCTTGAGATCTTTTTGTGTGTGTGTGTGTGTGTGTGTGTGTGTGTGTGTATGTGTGTGTGTGTGTGTGTGTGTGTGTGTGTGTGTGTGTGTATGTGTGTGTGTGTGTGTGTGTGTGTGTGTGTGTGTGTGTGTATGTGTGTGTGTGTGTGTGTGTGTATGTGTGTGTGTGTGTGTGTGTGTGTGTGTGTGTGTGTGTGTCTTTCTCTCTCACCTCCTGCTGCTGAAACACATCAATGTATTTGGCCAGACCCAGCTGGCTCAGCAGCTCAGGAAGGTCATCGTCCGGCTCGGGGAGGTGGCCCGGGGCTCCACCTGTCCCAGGTCTGCCTGCTGAGGACATCACCTCAAAATGGTGGCCGCAGTTGGAGTTGCTCTCAGCTGCAGGGTGGAGGAGAGAAGAGATGGAGAAGCTCACTATTTTCTGTCCTCTCTTCACAGCATAGCCAATGAGGTTCATAAAAGCTGCGAGCAAAATGCTATAAAAAACGATTCTCAATGAGTGCTGAGAAGGTTTAATGTGTGTGATGTGTCTAGTCCATAATGTAAACAACCCGAGGGAATAAATCTGTGGTGGCAAACCTAAGCTTTCCAGTCCACATCACAAAGTTGTCTGAAAGGGCTCTAGTGACAGACAGAAACAGACCTGGAGGAAAGAGTCTCCCGAGTCAAAGCTTTTTTGATGAGGTTGTTTGTATGGACGGGAGCGAGAAGGATGAGAGGAGAGAAGGATGAGATAAAAACAGAGTGTTCTATTGCGTTTATTTATTTGTTTCGCTCAGTTAA
The DNA here is from genome assembly GCF_017589495.1 of Alosa alosa. Classification (NCBI taxonomy): domain Eukaryota; kingdom Metazoa; phylum Chordata; class Actinopteri; order Clupeiformes; family Clupeidae; genus Alosa; species Alosa alosa. Next base: position 7,904,087 of record NC_063209.1, on the reverse strand, counting down.
TTTTGGTTGCAAAACCACAAACAATCCCCGGACGCAAATCAACACAAACACAAAGAAACTCCGAGAAGCCTGATGAAAGTTGTAAACCAAATGGAAATGTCAGTGCAACCTCAGAGGGCCTCAAATAATCCTGATTTAGTGAGCGCGTTGGTGTTTATTCATTCGGATTAAATACGTCCCGTGGGACAGCAGAACCAACACCTGGCTTAGATACTATGCCTGCTCATGATTATCTATTGAGCACTCATCAGTTGAGGGGATGCCCTCACACTCTTTTATTGTGTGTTTGCTCTGAGAGAGGAGAGGTGGGAAGAGAGGGAGAGACAACAATAACTCATTTATTTTCATACACACACACACACACACACACACACACACACACACACACACACACACAAACACACACACACACACACATACACCCACACACAGACTTAGTCATGCACAAATTGTACTTACAGGGTTTGTCAACATGCCCTCTGCTTGCTGCAGACCCAAATAGTGAGCTGGAGGTAGCGGGGGATGAGTAGGAGGGAGAGGAGGACGATGAGGATGAAGGTGACGAAGAAGTGGCAGAAGACGCTGATGATGCCGAGCCTCGCCGCTCTCTCCAGTTCTCGGAGTCGCTGCCGTTACACATCCGATCCTTTACACTTGCCTGTGTCCATGATGGCTACACACACACACACACACACACACACAGAATGAGGCACATGCAGTGATATGTCAACAAGGACACTTCGGTCTTAGTCACTGTGGACTGAAAAAGGCACCTTTACCAGCCTGTAATTGTAAGATACTTTGCTAGCACTTACATACACTAAAGCCAAGCTTTATTAATCTTCTGCTTAGCTCCCATTTGAGTATGTGCACTTAGCTAAAGAGCTACTTCATTGGATTTAGTGTGCAAATGAAGTGCCCATCAAACATACTGTGCTTCAGATTTCAAATATGGATGGTGTTAGCCAAGTGTGTGTGACGGAATACTGTGTATTCTCAGGGTTTGGCGGGAGACACACACACACACACACACACACCTGCTGGCTGCCCAGGTAGGAGCGGTAGGAGCGGCGACTGACGGAGCGCAGCTCCTTGAGGGCCTCGGCCGGCATGGACTTGGAGAAGCCCAGGCCACTCCAGGTGTCTGTGGGGGTGCGCACCTCCGTCACCACCGGCTTCTTCTGCATAGCTGCAAAACACGTTCAACATGCACGGGACAGGTGAAACACTACGTATGCACATCCAAATACACACATACACACACACCTGGATTTCCTGTGGTTAGTTTAGGTTACTTTAATTGTATTCATAAAATAGGTTACTTTATTTGTATTTATAGGTTACTTATTTAGTACTGTATTTATAAAAACATGCATGTGTGTATTTTGTATTTATAAAAACGTGCATGTACACACAGCTATGAATGGAAAACAACCAGCATGCATATCCCTCTCAGAAGCCCAGTGTTGAGAACTCTGTGGTAATTGAAAAGGCTTACGTATTAATCCAGTTGCATTATTTAACACCTGAAGCCTAATTAAACAACTTAATAACTGCCTGTCAGAGGACCTGTGACTCTCTTTGTGTGTGTGTGTGTGTGTGTGTTTGGACATAGCAGATGGTTTATTCAGACTCCTAATTTATAATCCCATTAAACTGCACACAGTGAAGGGACTTGCTGTCATTTGGCAAAGAACCACCACAATATTCCTCATTGTAAATGATAAACAGTTTGGAACTCTGTGTGTGTGTGTGCGCATGTGCAGTGATAATTAGTGGGTGGTGCAGCCTCGCTCTGTTATGTCTTTGGCACGCCACCATGGTTGCATGGGCTCCTTCCATTACCTATTTGGCACCGAGTCCCACCTAAATGGATCCCCTTCATCACCCGTTTGGCAGAGCCGAATGGGCTCCCTTAATCACCACTGGGGCACGATGGCATATACCAGTAAATTAATGCATTTCGTTCCTCAATCAATGATATAAATACAAAACAGATGCAGGGCTGGACCACAGAACAGTTGCACACAGCACAGTATGATTCCGTGCCATATTTAATATCTCTGTGCTGAGTGATGGTGGAATGAACGTTCACGATAATGTTCGGTATTAAAAAGTACATGCATTCTTGTCATTGCACAGGAACACGCAAAATAGTATCGAACCTGATCAAAACAACCAAACCATAAAGAACATAAATCACACCTTGGTTTGCGAGCTGTTTCTTCCTCTCATAGTCATGGTATTCATCCTGCAAAGAAATAAATAAATTTCACACACACATATACAAATAATTTAACAAAACAATAAATTAATTACACCTTCTCTCGAGAAGAGAAGTGTGGAAACTAGATTTCCTGTCTTTTTATTGTTCTTGGCATTGGCACTTCCTGTCAAGAGTGCGGCTTCATTACTCCTGCAGAAACTGTTTTAGCCAAGGCAAATACAATAATTCACTGCATCCACTCGAGGGCAACTTCAATTTACTTTCAAAGTGGAGGAAAAGCTACTGACTTTGAATATTCATCTCGGAGCCAAAGCCAAGCTTCAGAAATCCCCCTCAGGCCTACGAGAGCCAGATAATGTTGACAGTGTGAAAGCTTGGAAATGAACAACAAACCGTTTCTCTTAAGCCGCTGGGACGCTGTATTTGAGTTTACAGCGCTGATGTCCTAAGGGCGCCACACGCCCGACACTAATTGTGCTGTCACTCTCGAGGTGTAAACTGTCTGCCTGCCAACTCAATTTGCCGTGGATGCGCCACAGCATCTTTAATTCATTGGCCCTGACCTAGCAGTGCATAGATTATTTCTTATCTGTCCTCGTGCTCATTGTTTTTCCTTTAATTTGTCTGTCAATGTGTGTGTGTGTGTGTGTGTGTGTGTGTGTGTGTGTGTGTGTATGTGCGGGTGTGTGTGTGTCGTACAGTACCTCGTTGTTGCTGGCGTTTGAGCATGTCTCCAGAGAGGGGGTGAACCTCAGGCTGCATCGCCTGTCGTGCCTCCTGTTCAGTGGCTCCATCTCGGCCCTCAGGAGTCTACAGGGTGGAGGAGGGCAACAGATATTAATAGACGAGACATTTACATTCCCACGTAACGTGCATGAGTCACATCACCCAATGTGCACTGGACATGCCGAAGGGGGTTCTAGACTCTCTGGAAAGAGGGCATCGCATATTAGGGAAAGACATTTAAATTCTCAGACAGTTTGGAATTAAAATGTGTTGTAAGACTGAACATGCCGAAGGACTTCAAGACACCCTGGAAAGAATGGAAAATGATGCAGAAGCACATCCTCATCATTATGAATACCTCGCATGGCTCAGGTCTCTGTAGGCATCTGATAGGCTGGCTCTTCTGACTGACCCTGCTGTCCTCACGACAACCTCCATGACATCGGTGAATTCCGGAGTCTTCTGATGACCGGCGTCCTCACCCTCTGATAAGACGGGCTGGTCCTCATTTTCAGGGATCTGTAGGGGACCAATTCTCACTATGTAGTCCATTTATCCACGTGAACACATTCACATTTTTCAAAAACTTTCACTCAAAGCACCAGTCAACTGTTCTACTAGCCACGCAGGCTGAACAGGACGTAAGTCTGTGGTGCAGGTTGGACCACCCCATGAAAATATAAAAGCTTTCACAGCATGACATCATCAACCACATTTAGCATGCTAAGAGGCTTTTACCAGTGCAAGCTGTGCTGTTGTAGGTGTTTGCAGGGTTTCTGCATACTTTTTATGTCGTTAGCTTGCTAGTTTTAAATCCAAACTCCTTAGTGCTGCTTTAAAAGACGTCCAGCTTTGAAATTCAGACTGACCTTCTCCAATTTGGAGTCCGTTCCCCTCAGCCCTCCCATCCTCCCCTCTTCTGACGGCGACGAGAGACCAGGTGGAGGTGAAGGGCGTGGCTTAACTGGCAACAGCGAGCTAATCCCGCCATCAGGAGAGGGCACTACACCTGGGGGTGCCAGATTCAATTCAAATCAATCTTTATTCCAGACTCACAGGAGGGTCCATAGCATATACAATATTTAAGTAACTAGATTCAGATAAGATAATGTGTGCACAAATGTACACAAATACACACACGCATACAGTACACATCCACACACACACACACACTCACACACTCACCAGTGTCATTCAGGCGCAGCTGTTGCATTAGCATGTTGAGCCAGTAGCTGGCCAGGCCGTTGCCAGCCAGCAGAGGGTCACAAATGGGCTTGGTTGTCCCAGAGCCCTCGCTGGAGTCCAGCCCCAGCAGCAGGCGCCTGGCCTCATACACACTGGCAATGTTCCTCTCCAGGCCCTTTACCACCGCAGACTGGCAAACAAAGCATTCCTTCATGCCAATCACAACACTTCTGTTTCATATCTCCTATCTCCTCATTTATGATTACAGAGGAAGACATTTTACATTTTACAAGAGGGGGGGATAGTCACAAAGGCCAGATATTAGATGTGTATATGTGTCCCCATAACTACAGAAAACAGCTGCCCTCTAATTTAACCAGAGAAAGAAAATATGGCATGCAACACACTACCCACAGAGTAGCAGGAAGAAGTAATAGGAAATGGACACTCCTCAAGACTACACACGTGCTTTGCAGTCCAGTCATACACAGGCTATGGTGATTAGGTGGAGTGGAGGGCTACCTTGGCCGCCTGTTTGACCTTGGGCTTGACACTAATGAAGACCCCGAGGCTCTGCATCATCTGGGCCAGCTTCCTCGGGTCCGTCTCCCCGTCCTCCTTCATGTCAAACATCAGGCACACTGGCAGGCAGTCCTACATGATCACAGAGATACAGGGGGCATCAGGCCAGTTCAGTCGATCAGCAGGTCAAGTGTGCCTGCCAGAATTGGTCCTTGGCAGGATTTCTGGCTTAACATATTAATGCCCTCAATTTGCCACACATAAGAGTTTCATCAGTCGGCTGGCACATCTTAGCATAAGAGAAAGTGGCTCTGAATCTTGAAATTTGAATCAAGGGGAAACCTAAAAACCAAAAAAGCATTTTGTCCATCCTTACAAAATATTGCATTACTGTGTCCGCTGTTTACATAGGTATGTCCTAAGTCTGTCCTTCCAGAATTAATACCACATAGTGTGTATGTGCATGCATATTAAAGGCACACTATGCAATATTTTCACCTTTACAAAGCCAATTTGATGGTAAACAAACTTGTAATAGCCGAATCGTTCACCTACTTTAGCACATCTATACGACAATATGTAGGTAGACTCCCTACCGAGAAAACCAGCCATGCAACTCCCAAGAGCGGTGCCCCGACAAATTTGGCATGAATCGTGAAACATTACCTTGTCAATAGATTTAATCATTCACCTCCAAACAAAACAAAAGCATTGCATTGTGTACAGGGGGGATAAGTTTGCTATTTACAATAACAGAGTAACATATACATACATCACAACACTAGAGGAAGATCTACACTTGACAAAAATACCTAAACGTGCATAGTGTACCTTTAACATGTGCATCACTGTGTAATGGGTAACCCATACTGTGTTTGTCATGATGTGAATAAACAACCGCAACAGAGCACCCACCAGGGACCCATGCAGCGCCCTCAAACAAGACCCCCAACACCTGTACACATTTATATTACCCGCATGGCATGCTATTGTGGCCATGGCCTTCAGGCTGTTGTGGCTGTGACGTTCACTCTTTAAACTAGTGGAGGTAGGAAGGTAGGAAGGAACTTGGGGGACAGAGAGAGTGGCAGGGGCACATGAAGAACTGGAAAGACTGTCAGAGGAACACAGATTGCAGTGTGCAACAGAAGGATGCAGATTTCAACACTTGGCTTAAATAATCAGCATTTTTTGTTTCGGTCGTTGCTTGGAATAAAATTTTAAAAAGCACCAGAACACCCATTTTTAAAGATTTAGCCTACTCTACATGAGGGTTTTCTTTCATTTTATGATATCACAGATGTCCCATTGATATTCAGACTCAGCATCAGTAGAGCAAGAAGCCTGTGCCTCATCCGATACTGAACTGGCACAATAGCAGCCAAGAGTGTGCAGGGGTGAGCAGCAGACCCAACAGCCTGAGGGGCAAAAGTACCCAACCCCAGCAGAGAAAGCCAAGCTGGAGGAGGAGGAGAGGAGGAAGAGGCTGCTTGGTTGGTTTAACTAGAGTGTGTGTGTGTATGTGTGTATGTGTGTGTGTGTTTATGTACAGTATGTGTGTGTCTGTGTACAGTATATGTCTTTATAGCTGTTTATCTAGCTTAGTGTAAGTGTAACAGTTTTTCTGTGTGCTGTCATGCTCTGAAACCAGAGAATTCGAGATAACGTTTTTTGTTTCTTTCTTCATGTGTGACCTGTGAACAACAAATTAAAGGTGCTCTAAGTGATGATGGGTAACGAGAGATAGCTCGCTACCCCACCCCCCCTGCAATTGAAACTCTCTAAAACGTGCATCTCGTCGGTGATTGGCTGGAACAGTTTGTTATGTTTTTATAGTCCAGTCTGAACCAAGTTGTATTTGTTGCAGTTTTTGGAGCCTGGGCTGTCCACAGATTACTTTTTTTACAGTGTATTCAGGGCATAGGCAGCTAGCGGATGGTGAGGTGATGTTTGCTGTATGTGACAAAAAATGGTTTAGCTTAGAAACTGGGTAATATCTCTTAGAGCCCCTTTAAATGTGTTGATGACATGTGACTTTTGTGTATTTCGTTTTGTTATATTTTCATATCACACATACTGTATGTTGTTAAAATGTCACATTACACTTCTGAGTATATTACATTTAGTGCATGTTGGTCCACACTTTAGGTATTCCACTGGACTTTCTGGACATCCAAGTGAAATGCCAGAAAGTTGTGGGCTCAATACCAGGGGCTGTCACTTCTGTGCCTCTAAGCACTCACTTAAGGCAGCTCCAGGGGAACTGTCCCTGTAATGAGCTCTCTGTAAGTCATTCTGGATAAGGGCCATCAGCTTAATGCCTAAATAGAATAAGTAGAACTATTTTTATATGTAGGTTTAGTTAGCCGAACTAGGTTTTTCCCTTTGCTAGCTTTGGTATAGTTCAACTTCTTCAAGTGTTAAGTAATTGGTTGCATGCCAAGCTATGCCCTCACAGTAGCTTCCCCAACACATAATTAGGGCGCTTGTTGTTGTTATAAACCAATATTTTACCAGCACTTGTGCAGAAGTAATTACACAATTAAATAGGCAAAACAGGGCCTTGTTTTCTCATTTAAATAATTCAAAACTGGCATCTTAGCCTGAGGGAGTCTGCACTAGAAATTGAGCAGGAAATTATGACATTTCACTTATTACCAAATTCTCTGTTTTTTTTCCGCTAATTCCAAATTTAAACGAGGAACGACCAGACGAGCAGGCGCCCAGAGGTGGAATTTCCAACGTCTGAAGGAGGAAGTGCTCTTTGCTATTTTTTGAGACCGCCATCTGGATCGTCTAATTAGCTTTTGAACCAGGAGGCAGAACTAATGAATGGAATCAGCTGGTTCGCAGCGGGAGCGTGATGATAACATGGCAGGACTTTCACTTCCTACAACCTGAACTTTTCCCACTCTCGGCACACTCTTTATTCTTTATTAAGTATTACTTAAGCTAGTCTGCTCATTGAGATCAATGCCTCGTGCTCCTGACAAATCTGTGGCATGAGAATGGTTATTACTTTCCTACGTTGTTTAAAAGACCCAGATGGGGAGCTGGAGCAAAATTCCCATTCACTGCACTCACTCACTGAGACAATAAACAGGCAGTATGAAACAGAGGAGGTGTGAGTGTGTTTAGGTAGGATAAGATGTGTGTGTTTTGAAGATGATGTCCCGCCCAGTAGGGGTCAACGTCTGCCCCCAACAGTGTTGCTGGTGAACCTGCTGTGTTGTGTGCGTGTTGTGTGTCGTGTGTGTGTGTGTGTGTGTGTGTGTGTGTGTGTGTGTGTGTGTGTGTGTGTGTGTGTGTGTGTGTGTGTGAGTATGTGTGTGTGTGTGTGTGTTTGTGCTGGCGATGTTCGCACTCACCATGAGCTGCTGACGTGCCAGGCAGACGCCGTCGGCATTGCCCTGGATGAGGAGCGAGGGGGCACTCTGTGGGGCGCTGAGGTCGGGCAACACGATCTGGGTCTGCGTCTGGTGCATGACGCTCAGGAAGTTGGTGCCGTTCTGGCCAAGGAGGAAGAGGTGCTGCTGCGAGGTCACATCCAGCTGCGCACTCACCGGCGTTGCCCCGGAGACGGCGGCCTCGGGCCCCAACAGCAGCTCCATCAGTACGCAGGTGGCCTTCTGAGAGAGGGGGGGGGGGGGGGGGTTGTAGGAGACAGGACTCAGGGTGGGGTGCTGTTGCATACCAATAACGTCTGTGTACAGCCAGATACAGATGCAAGCATATATGTGTGTGTATGTGAGATTGTCTATTTGTGTGTGTGTGTGTGTGTGTGTGTGTGTGTGTGTGTGTGTGTGTTACTTTCCATGATCTTGACTATGTATCGTAGGTAATTGCCTTAGTCAAGGTTACGTGGTATGTATACTGTATGTGCATATTTATGTATAAACATGGGCGAGTGTTTATGTGTGTGTTTGTGTGTGTGTGTGTGTGTGTGTGTGTGCATGTGTGTGTAACTGACCTTGACGGCAGTGCTGTTGCCTTGCAGACCACGCACCACACAGCTGCTGCAGTAGAGCTTGGGCTGTGCCCGGAAGCTCACACTCACGCCAAACGCCTGGGCAACGTGCTGAATCACCGGCGAGCCCGCGTCAGGCAGCACTCCGGAAATCAGGTTCACCGGCAGGTCAAAGGTCAGGACCAGCGGCTGCAGATCCTGTAGAGCACAGTTGAGTGAAAGAATACGCCAACCACGTGTGCTCAGTGATCTCTAATGTAATTATAACACAGCTAAAATGAAGAGTATGCATTTAATGCAGAGCAAGAAAAACATTAACCCAGTAACAGGAACAGAAGCAACAGGAGCACTTTAGGACCTAATTTAAATTGAGTGGCAAATGCAAAGTCAAGAAACAAGCAAAGTATCACATATGAACTAAACCTACTGCTCATGGCATTGTATTAGCATATACGCTGGTGGCCAAAGTACTGAGACAAAAGTGAAATTTAATGTTTCAATGACATTCTCAATTTTTTCAAATAATGACAAACAGGATAATAAGATACTAAGTGGCAGATGTATGCAGGCCCACTCCTCTTGATACATGATTCAGATGGGTACGGAGTGAGTGTATGCAGGCCCACTCCTCTTGATACATGATTCAGATGGGTACGGATTGATGTGACAGTGAAAAATGCCAATGAGCCCATGTATTTTATCTCACTTGTTTGTCAGCTGCCATGCCCAGCTGTCATCCATAAGTCAGAGTCTGATTAATAACAAAACACTGTTGCTTTGGATGACACCATTCACTGTTAATAGACTGATGTCATCAAAAGGGGACACTCACACGTATTCTTCTCCTGGCCTCCTCCACTCCTTCAACTGGGCCAGCAATAGAAACCTGAGCAGACAGGAAAGGAAACATATTTTTTATAAAATCGTGCACATTCTGGAACTCTGGGGGATCATCCTTCATCGGAACAGATTTTTTCTCTTAGAGAAAGCAAACTGATGTGAAGCAGATTGCAACCATATTGCCCAGTCTGTAAAATGACACTACAAGGTTGCTCGACAATCATTGTCTGAGTGTAGCCCATAATAGCACCGAGACAGTAATGTGATTAATAGCGGATCGTAAAGCCGTTGCCATGGCACGGTCTGATCACTTGGCAACAGCACCTGATTGCTCTTCTCCCCGGTGGCATTGTGACGGTTGGAGTCGGGGAAGTGGATGTGACACAGTGTGAGCTCCATCACTTTCTTGATGTTCCCGCCTCCTTTACCAATGACGTGAGAGTGTTCAGTGTGAGTGACATCCATTTTTAGGGTGACCTTGTTGACCTTTGGAAGAAAGACAAGAATACCAATCATGTAGCCAATCAAGCTGATGTGTGTTGGCTAATGTGTGATATGGCAAGAGATAAACTAATTGTGCGTTGGTAGTAACCTTTGTCTCCAGAAGTTCCAGAATCTTCTTTTTTGCCTGTTGCACATTTTCTTTTTTTCCTTCCACTTTAACATGGGGGTCTGCAGGAAAGTTTGCAAAGCTGGCATGTGAATCATGATCAGGAAAAGAAAGAGTTCATTTCCATGAACTGATGAGCAAGTGTGAAAATAAATTTCTTTCAGTTCTTTGGGTATCAAACCTTTCTTTGACTTGGCTCCAATTTTGAGTTTCGAAGGCCATTTCACCTGGGTGTTAGTTTCCTTCATCACCTGTCACAAGATAGTGTTTGAGAGATGTCAGAGCCAGGTGTCAGAGTGAGAAAAAGGCTCTCTGACAGAGGCTGAGAAACACACACACACACACACACACACACACACACACACACACACACACACACACACACAGACACACGCGAGCGCACGCACGCATACACACACACACACACACACACACACACACACACACACACACACACACACACACACACAGACACTCACACTCACACTCACACTCTCACACACACATTCTCTCACACGCAATATCACAAATACAATAGATAGCTCCCTTTCAACAAAGACACTGGGTAATTAGCATGTCAAAACAGGTGATCTATCCATAATTTCCTTCCCCACGTCTGCATTCATGTCAAGCTAACAGAAACAAATGTGGTGACTCTGTCTAAACTCTGTAGCTGCTCTGTGTGAGATTGCTGTCTCTGTAGCTGCTATTTCAGTCCACCACTCACTAAATCATTAAAATCAGTGACAAATTGTATTTCTTTGTATGACATTAGGGTGAAATTACTTTGTTTGTGGCAGGCTTTCATTATATTATGTGATTTATTTTATGATATAATGATGTCCAAACTAAAGTTTCATCATTCTCCTCACCTTTTCAAAGAACTCTTCTCCTGTCAGCCCTTTCCCATCCTTAGGAGCTAAAATATTGCAGAGTAACATTATGGTACAAATGTTAGAATAACATAATAACTGACATATAAACATACAGATACAACAAATCTGTGCTAATGAAACCAAGTAAACACACATGAAAACAGGTATAATTATTGGAAAATGTGGAAAACCTTTTTTGCAAGTGTGTGAGATGTGATAAAATAAGTGAATTTTTAAGATAGGTCATAACAGAGTAGACCGAGGAATCAACATTTGTGTGGCCCGAACTGCATATTTTAACTTTGAGTTTCTCTCTCTCTCTCTCCCTTCCTCCCTCCTTCTCCCTATCTCGCTGTCTTTACCGCTAATGCTTTGCTGACATCTGCATAATTGTGGTTCTCAGTTATAGCCAGAGGCTTGAGACTTGAGTCAGCCAAACGTTTAAATAGTGTTTAGTTTAAATACGCTGCTGAGCAGTGACTCCAAAAGCAGGGGGTGGAGGAACGTAAACATTTTTAAAGGGCATCACCTCCACACTGACATTTACAGGGTTAGGGTGAACCCGCAGCCCCCTCCGCACATCGCCATGGGTTACGCAGCCCAGCGCTGAAGAATGGGCAAGTGATCAGCGTGAGTGAGAGGGGAAAGAGAGTGGGCCAGAGAGAGAGAGAGAGAGGGAGTGAGCAAGGGGGAGAAAGCAAGTGAGTAACTCCAGAGAAACAACTTGTCAGAGCGGAGGTATTTTACTTGCGACAACACTGACGCAGAAACCCCCCATCCAATTTGACTGAGAAACTACAAAAAAACAACTTCACATACTTCCTAACCACAGAAAATGTCATACTGCTGCCAAAAGAAAAACTAGTACACAGTAAACTTCCACAGAGTAAGGACTGAATGCACACCGATAAGACCAGATACAAAAACAAACACATACACACACACACACACACACACACACACACACACACACGTTACACAAGTACGCCCGTCAAAACACAGTCTACATCCACCTTGAAGCGAAAAACAGCCTTCAGTAAATCACGCGGAGAAGTCATCCTGCCTTTCAGAGACACTTTAAACCAACAGAGCGCTCATTTGTCACAAAGCTGCCGTCAGGCGATAAGACACACTCCCCACCACACGGCCATGAATAAAACAACTAGAGGCGCTCCGTCAAGAGACAGACAGCCACCTACCCTCCAACCATTTTACTTAGATTAGGCATCAATCTCAGCAGCCAGAGTACTTCAAATACACACACAACATCAAAAAGAACTTCCCCAGGAACTGTCCAGTTATGTTGACCAAAGGAGCAGAAGTGGTGGTTTTACACAGAATTTAAACATGTATATGGATAAGGCACAACTGAAGTTAATCACTCAGGCATGCGACTGTGACAGTCATGGCAGGTTATCCACATGAATTCACGCCAAGCACTAATACTTTACTCTAAAAGGAACGCACCACTTAACTACTGTGGTGGTGGATCAACACATGAAAAACATATTTTGCTCAGTCTATTGTATATGGACAACATGTCAACTGGGTGGCATTTATACACACACAAACATACACACACACACACACACACAGACGACACAGAGAGAGAGAAGCTTTCACGGAAAAGATGCAAACTCACTGTAGAGCATCGTCTCAAGTTTCTTCCGGTCAATCCGGAACCGTTCTTCCACCCAGTCTGGGTCGGGATGTTCCGGACTTGCGGATTCCGACCCGGGCACTGAGTTTGCTCCTTCTTCTTCCTCCTCCTCCTCTTCTTCCTCCTCATCCCTGTCGAGCGGTGCCTGCTGGTGCCGGGCTTCACTTTGGCTGTGGTCAGGCCCTGGCCCGGTATCAGGCGCAGACTGTTCGGGTCCATCTGGACAGAGAGCGATCTGCTCCTCTGTGGTGGCCATGAGAGTGTGCCTGTGTGTGTGTGCGAGTGTCAGTGAGTGTGTGTGAGTGAGTGAGTGTGTGTGTGCCCGAGAGGGAGAGAGAGCAAGAGGGAGTCTGTGTTAGTGACTATCAGGGTGACCAAGGAGACAAGGAGAGGGGGTCCAGGAACACTCCCGCCCCCTCACAATCATTACTCCTCCAAACACACACACACACACACACACACACACACACACACATATACACACACACACACACACACACACACACAGACACACACACACATACACACGCACACACACATGCACACATGCAAACTGAGAACAAAATCAGGAGGAAAAAGGGGGGCAAGGCAGATTCAATAAGCCACTGACAACCAACCCATCTTGGTTGATCACACACATGCTCTGCTCACACAAACTCAGAAACACTGGGAGTCATGTAACCACACACATACACAGACAGACACACAAACACACACAAACACACACACACACACACACACACACACACACACACACATCAGAGAGGGAGTTGCATTCCATAGCAGATGTGGTGGAGGAGATATTGTTATTTTTGGAGAAACATGTTAATTTCTTTTAATAAAAATATGGATTGAATTAAAGTATGCTGGGGTGGAGGTATTTCAGTGCTATATTAAAAGTAGATCACTTTATGCCTGTGGTTACTGTGCAAAGAAGAGCTTTATTTTTCTCCTGGGCCTGAATGATTGATTGGTTGGAACCAGTTTCTCTAAAAGTCTGTGTAGTTTCTCAGACAAAAATGAAGCCAATACCTGCAAATTGTAAATGAAACATACATTGCTGTCCAACAGCAGTGCATGTATTATCATTTCATTATGAATGCTGGGACCATGGGTCCAGTATAGACCACCAAAGCCCTCCTCCTTTTCACAGGGGGAGAAGAGTTTGACATTCCTTCGCCAAGGGGAGGGGTATGGGACGAGGATAAGGGGGGGGGAGTGGGGGCTTCTTTCAGGGAAGGACCTCTGGAACAATGCAGAGGATGAAAGGGCCTCTCCACGAACAACCAAAGACTGCACCCCATGTTTGGCAGTATTCCTTGGCAACCCGTTTGTTTATAAACGAGCAGCTAGCGAGAAAGTCATAAAGTTTAGCACGGGAAAGTAGAGTAGGTCAAATAAATGAGTTATCTTGGCTTTTTAAAGTCGTATGAATGCACAACTTGAGAAGCACACACAAATAGGTTCAGACACATATACAATTAATTAAAAGATGCCAAATGTCAGATACATAAACATGTAGCAGATACTCAATATATCAACCAGGTTCTCACACTGATCCATTACTAATGATGAATGGGTTGACATAACCAGAGCAATTAGATCTGTGAAACTGATGGCTACAGTAGGTTGATAAAGGGTATTAAGCATGATAACAAAATTATTGATAAATGTGGACTGAGTCAACATGCATTGAGACACAAAAGTCAGACTAACTTGATGATTACCTCGTATCTGACCCCTCAAACCCTGTTTGAAGACACAGACGTGATTTCCAGTAACTGGGGGGCTTATTGTTCAACCAGACACAGCTGTTTGGCTAGGGCCAGTGCCTGGAGACCCATGGGCATAGGAATGATCCTCAATGTCAATGTGTGTGAGTTTGTGTGTGTGTGTCTGTTTGTTTCACCCTCACTCCTCTCTCTGTATGTGTCCTACATGATTGTTGCCATCAATTTACAAGCATATCTGTAACTGAGGCCTACTAGAAAAACACCTGAGCATACTTGGACAGAAGGAAAGACTGAGTGGAACAGATACCTGCTTGAAAAAAATTGCCTAGCCCTACTTCATCTTGAACAAGAGCTCTCAAATAGACCCAAGCCCCAAAAAGAACAGTTTTACATGGGCTACTGCATTGATAACAAGTAACAGTGGCACAGGCCTAAGCTACTGTTAGAAAGTTAGTCCATGAGTGAACAAACATTGTCGGACGAACATTTAGTGACCCTCTAACTTGTCTTACAGTTTTTACAACTGTTTACACACATTTTCAAAACTCTGTGTCTTTTTTTCAAAACTCAATACACAAAACCCACAATTGCTCACACAAAATGCAAAATCCCTCAAATCTCCAGCTTAATGACACACAACATTCAAAATGTCATAAACACATGTCTAAAGCGTGCATTCGCCTCACATTATAAACACTTTTGTCATAATATGACATTTTGGATACATCATGTAGCCTACACATTGCTTAAAAATATGAATAGGCCTAATGAGTGTTTGTACATTGAGAACTGACTGAGTGAATAAGTGGCGAATAAGTGTGGCATTTTGATTTTGGTTGTGTTTGAAAAACGAAATCAAGTTACTTCCTGTTAGATTTGTGTGTGTTAGGTAGAGAATTGTGTTAGATGTTTTGCAAAATGTGTGTTAGGAAATTGAAAACTAAGTCAAACACTGAGAATTTGTATGGTTTTGCAGATTTGGTATGGGGTTATGGTGTTTCAAAGACATTTAGAAATTTGTTTGGCAAGCAAAAATTAGTGAGTAAGCAGTTTTGAAAAAAAAAGTAAAATTTGAAATAAATCGGACCAGTACTTTTTACTTTAAAGAGCGGACGACATAGCCTACCGGGCACATCTATTTCGCATTTCTAAAAAAAATAGCCTAGGCTACTAGATGGCGCTGAAGTGCCATTTCGGTTGAAACATACACATGTCTTGCGTCACACAGGGCTCGCTTTTACCGGGGGATTTTCGTTGGCTGGCATAGCCGTCAAAATATCTCGTGACTCTTGCATCTGAGAGAGTGTGGTAGACCTATGTGAGCACACACATTTGCTCTGTGATCTTACGCACAGTAATATAGTCATGGAACCCAGCTAGAACGTTCGAGTGAATTTCGCTCTGTTTAGGGGTGAAATACGCAGTGGATTGACAGGATTTGGGCAATACCAGGAAGCATGTGGCGAGTACAAGGCATTGTCGGCAGGGGTAAGTGAAGGACATTCATATTGCCTTATCGTTGGGTAGCTAGCAAGATAGCTAATCATGCTTCTCCCTGTACCAAGAAGCTAAGGCAGCATACTTTGGATCATTGTTTACATACTCCATTCATAACAGACAGCCGGGGCAAATTGCATTTATAACACTTTATTACGCTAACATTATGCATAACACTCTATTATGCTAACATTAGATACAGATCAGCTTGAATACAAATGCCTGGTGCTGCTGGCTGCAACGTTAAATGACAGTGACATAAGCTATAGTTTCTTGCTATATTCGCCAGTTTAAGAGACAGTCTTGTGGATTTGTAAAACGGTTCATGTAGGCAGACATTAATCAGCCTTCTCTCTGGTCTTGTCCTGCTGTTGGTGCAAAAGTATGATATTACCACAATCCTCATTATATTTCTTAAAGTTACTTTAAATACCCTGTAGTAATTGGATCTTGAAAGATTTTTTAAGTTGTGCACAGTGAGGCCTACATCAAATTCATGATTGCCCCCATTCAGATGTGTAAAGTTCTCCAATATTCTCGATGCATCGAAACGAACTCTGTTGATTTACTGTACAAGGGGTGGCCAAGCGGTAGAATTCCATAGAGGGCCAAATTTAACTCCCTGCAGATCAAGTTACTGTTCTTGCTAGAAATGGAGTATTGGTCAGTATAGTGCTTCTCTATTGCTCTCTCCCTCCCTCTTCTGGTTTGTTGTGGTCAAACTGTACTTTTTCTCCCATACAGTTCTGTATCGTTGGCACAGCAACGCACCCCTTCGGCTGACGCAGGGTCCCCATCGTGAGGATGAAGTCATTAACACCTCTAGCCTCCTGTCCACCAACTTCCACTCAGACAAAGACAATAGGTGAGCAGTCTCTCTCTCTCTCTCTCTCTCTCTCTCTCTCTCTCTCTCTCTCTCTCACTCAACCACATTGGCCTCTTCTCGGGCGTGTTTCTGCTGTATAGCTCTTCCTACACAAGGCCTAAGTGTCGGATCGCAACACACCTGTCATGTCATCTAACGTCACGTCACACATCCTATGTGTCATTCTGTCTCTCAGGGAGGATGGGGAGGAGAGGAGGAGGAAACGGACGTCTCAGTTCTACTACACTGGGCTGCCCCGATACACAGCACTGGATGCTGTGGGCTTGGTGAGCAAACAGAAGATAAAGGGGGCGGGGGGATGGCAAATAAGAGGTGTGACTCCAGGAGAAGTGTTGGTGGTGGTGATGATTTGTCATGGTTCTCTCCATATTATAGGGTGCAGCAGCGGTTCTCCTCATGCAGATCTGCAAACGGATCCACTTGCAGTTCACTTCTGTGGGTGAGCAGAACCCCAGGCCGACACAGCACAAGGAACCGGGGCTCATTCGGAAGTGTGGTTACCGGATTCTGCTAGAAATCAGTAAGTAGCACTTTCAAACTGTTCATGTGAAAAGATTTCATTGGACAAAGAAGGAGCATGGGCTTCTTTCCTGTATATGCCTCCTCTACTTGTAGTGAACAGAGTCCCTTAAATGGATTTAATATATATATATATATATGTGTGTGTATTTTATGTAATGTAATTCATTTTATAATTTCCCCAAACTGTTCAGAGTTTACTAAGTGTGTTTCCCATCTACCCATTAGTTTCTAGACAGCAGGACTTGACAAGGCATGTTCTGCCGGGTGCACTGAGCCTAAACCGTCATAGGGGCGCGCTAAACACACTTGACCAAAGCTCCAGCTCCAGCAGCACAGCCTCTGAGTACTGTGACCAGCAGGGGGCACAACTGAGTCAAGAGTCAGCACTATCAGGTCAGCCATCTCAGACCACCTTTCATCTTGTCTTTCAGAGACTGGGACGGTCTTACACTGGGGTTAACTGAAAATCATACATATTTACATTATTCACTGATTTTCATAATTGAAAAGTTACTGTCAGCAATGAAATATGAACATATATCTGCTATTTTTTTTAATGGAGTGACTTTCACACCTGTAATGTTGGGAAGAGGATATCTAAAATATTCTCAGCATACAGTACATGTGTTAACTTTCTTTGTGTCTGTTGTACAGAGGAGTCGTTTGCAGATGCCAGCCTACTCCGCAAGAAAGCCAAACCTGAAAAGCAGAAAGAACAGGTATGATACCTTCTGCTCTGCTACCACATTAACTTCCTGTTGTTCTCTCTTCTCTCTGAAACAATGACCACAGTTACATGCAGGGAATATTCCGGTTTTAAACGGAACATTGGCAGTATTCGGTTTGCGCCAGAAACTGGAATACGGCCAAATTGATTGATGACAATCTGAACGAAGAGTTTAAATGACTCACGCACAAACCGAATATTGCCAATATTCCGTTTTAAACCGGAATATTCCCTGCAGTAACTGTGTCAAACTGTGGAATCCAAATCTCTCCCTTAAGCCCTGAACCCTAACACTTAACTGACCTCAGTCGTAAGTGATTAAATTTGCGAGTGTGTAAGGGTACAAAGCGTTAATATTAGCAATGGGACAGCACTTGCGACCCACCTATCATTAAATTGACAACACGTTTCTGTTTCCGTTTTATGGCAGTTGTTTACTGATGTTTTTTCAAGCTTCCAGACTCCCTTTGGGTAACCCTGTGTTTTACGTCACAACGCTATGAATTGTGGGTCATTCCCTTGAGTAAAGTGTCCACATGGGGAAAGGGCTCAGGGGAGCGACTTGGGGTAGGGGCTCAAAAAGGGTGTGAGCGAGCCCTCAAGCACAAATTTGCAGTGGGACAGCCGTACGCCCTCATCAAGTTTGTGGGAACGCGCATCAAAGTGTGTGAGTGCGTGAGGTGAGAGATTGGGATTTGGCCACTGACCTCTTATCGTCTCTTAAGATTTCACAGGATTCTCTCACGCCGGAGGAGAGACTGACGGAGGCTACAGAGAACCTGAAACATGTGGCAGACACTAGCGTTCCAGTTATTCTCAATATCATTGGTAAGAATGCAATTCCTTATGCACAATGCATAAACAGCTCATCAGATTTCAACCTTTTTAAGTTTTTAAATATCTTTTTCTTTCTTATGCTCATTTCAGGGGTTAGGGAATTAGACTAGGTTTGATAGACTGACTGGTGGGATCAATGATAGTTTCTAACTATCTATCTAGTGTATATATTCATGTGTGTATGTGTGTATCAGGTCTGGAGAGTGCGAAGGCAGGTGATTACGAGGCTGCGTTCTCATGTTTCCTGGCCGCTGCTCAGCATCGCTACAGTAAAGCCCAGTTCAACGTTGGCGTCTGCTACGAGAAGGGCAGAGGAGTCCAGAAGAACCTTAACAAGGTAGGCCTGTTTTAATGAGCGAGTTTGGGCCAAGCTGTCACAGTGAGCAAAGAGCAACATGCGTTGACTATCCAAAGCCCTGGCAGATTCTTTCTCCTGAAATGGAAATTAACCTTGATTTATTACAGAGGGATGAAAACCCAGGCCCAGTGGAGTTTGGAAAAATAATTTCCATTCCATTAGAACAAGTTTTTCTGTTTTATGAAACTACATTTTCTATATTTTCAACCAACCTGTCAAGGGGGATTTGGGTTCAATGTGATACAGCAAATGGGCCATGCTGCATGTAGGCTACCTCAACAAAGGCAATTTATGTTCTAGAGTACTATAATTATTATAATTACCATGTGCTAGAATTATGATTTTGTATAATGCTTATGCTGCCACCTTAGATTTAGTCTGCCGTTAATATTTTTACTGACGGGCATAATTTGGTATAATGTTTTTTAGAAATGATTGATTACTTTATATTCATAAGGAGTTCAGTTTTGACATCGATGTTCACAATGAACTATGTGTTCTTATTTGCTTAATAATCCAGTGTGACAGCTGACCCATTCAAGTTAATGCATACTAATTTTGCACTGGATATTATATGACAATTCAATGAATACAAATGATTTGTCCAAGACTAAGGTCTTTCATTTGGTACAGTTTTCACCACTATGCTGTATTGTTGGTAGTCATTGTAAGAAAAACTCAAACTCTGTTCTCCTTTCCCATATGTTCTCCTTTTCCCATAGAGGGCTTTTTCATAGTTTCTACACAGGCTATGCAAACACATTTGTAAATGTTAGGCTCACTCCTATCCAAGAGCCCTCTCATAGTCAATGTGGACGACACGCCCCTATCAGAAACGCATGACATGGCACTCACACTTGTATCGCGTTACAACAGCTTGGACCACACATTTTGCTATGCAAGTACGTGTCCACCCCTCCTTGCATTGCTCGCATAGACTATGAAACAGCCCTTATAGCGTGGTGTGAAACTGCTGTGCATTATGGGTCTTAGCCTCATAGTCTCTCATGAGTCTCTCATCACTGTTGCCCCACATTCTCTCCACATTCTCTTTCTCTCTTTCTTTCTATCTCTATCTTTCTCTTTCTTTTTATCTCTCTTTATCTCTCTCTCTTTATCTCTCTCTATCTATCTATCTATCTCTCTATCTCTATCTCTTTATCTCTCTATCTCTCTCTCTCTAGGCGCTGCAGTTCTACAGGCGAGCAGCAGCAGCAGGCCACATGCAGGCTCAGTATCGCTGTGCCAAACTCCTCCTGAGCAGCAGGAGGCAGCAGAGGGCAGAGGACCTGGACACGGCCATCACATTACTGCAGAGCGCCGCGGCCGCTGGCCTCACAGAGGTGGGAGTCGCAGACACACTCAACATAGGACTTTGTCATGCTGTTACGACAGATTTCTCCATCTTCTCCTCTAGCCGTCCGATGTAAGGCTGAAATCATTTGGATAGTCTACTCAGCTTCACATAATTATTTTGGAAATGTGCACATTGTGCTCATAGGCAGATATAATCGAGCTTATGAAATGGAGTGATGTAGGAAGTTGGGTAAAGTATTTTGAACTAAAAAAACTGAGCTATATTGAAACCAAAATTGAGTTTCCCCATCTCAGGATACATGAACCGTGTGTGTGTGTCTGTGTGTCTGTGAGAATTGAAACAAAATTGAGTTTCCCATCTCAGGATACATCAACCCTGTGTGTGTCTTTGTCTATGTCTGTGTTTGTGTGTCTGTGTGAATTGAGCCGAAATTGAGTTTCCTCATCTCAGGGTAAATCAAGCCTGTGTGTGTGCTTGTTTGGGGTCTCCACCTGACTTCTCTTCTCTCTGCTGCAGGCTCAGTTGTACCTGGGGGTGCTGTTCTCTCAGGATTCCACCAGAGACGAGGGCAAGGCTGTCCAGTACCTCCGCGATGGCCGCACAGAGTGGGGTGAGTGAGTGACCTTCTCTCCAGCCATCGCTCCTATGGAAGGCCAATAACATGCTTGTATAACACAAATAACACACACACACACACACACACAAATAAAAAAATAACACATGACGATACAGATCAGCTGACTAAGGCTGAATTTGTGTTTGTGCGGGTAGGACAGTGCAGGACTGCTGTACCTGGGTCAGTGTTATGAGCACGGCATCGGAGTGAATCGGTGTCTGAGCACCGCAGCCAACCTCTACATGCAGTCGGCAGCGGCAGGGAACCAGCGGGCCAAGGGTGTGCTGACCACTCTGTGTGATCGAGAAGGTAAAGGTCCAAATGCCTCTTCTTATCTCTCTCATAAACACACACACTTGCTTGCACGTGCACTCACTCACTCACTCACTCACCGATACACACACGCTCATGCACTCTCTCTCGCACTCTCTCTCTCTCTAACACACACACACACACACACAAATTAGTTATCAAAATGCAGGTCACTGCAGTTTTTTACACTCAAGGTCATCAGAGATCTCTGTCTGACTTGAAATTATTTATGTAAGACAATTGTCTGTAATTGAAGTGTTTTTAAACCACTTCCCTCATGTCCCCATCACCCTCAGACCACGTTCTGCATTCCATCCGGTCTGCTCCCTGCTTTTCTGCGCTGGACGGGATGACTTTAGGCTCGGTGCTTTCTGATGTATTCCGAGAGACGGGCCCAGGTCAACAACAGGTTTCTGATTGGCCAGTCCAGCCTCTGCCTCACTCGTGGAGCACGGGCAGCCTTAGGGTCCCGCCTACTCACCTCTACCCACTCTCAAGTGCTGACAACGCAGCCAGCAAATGGACCATAGGAGTGGGATAAAATGTACTCACACAAAACACACACACACAAAACCACAGGCATTACATCCTGACACTATCAAAACAGAGTGAACGCACACTACAGCTTTCATCGCAGTTTGAAACAAGTGTAGATTGTTTGATTGACATATGCACACCTTACTCTGTAAATAGAAACTTCTAGTGAAATAATACATAGTTCTCAGCATGTGTACACTTTGTGTTGACAGCAAACACACACTTCATGTGAGAAAAGAATTGGGCTAAAGTTCCCATGTGTTCCCAAAGGAAAGCTATTGACCGCACATGTTTGGTCATTTCTGTTTCAAAACAATGGAATAGGATTAGAAGTGGTTTACAGTGGGTTTTTTTTTTTTTTTTTAAAAGCAGAAAGCGTTGTGAGTTCTGGATGATTGAAGAGATGTGACTGGGAGTTCAGCGAGTGCATGGTTAATATTTGTCTCCCCACCCAAAGGAATGTAGGGCCCTTCACCCTGTGTTTAATGTCATTATTTGTTTATGAATAATGTTTTTGTTGATGGAGCCGGTGCTAATGTCTGCTCATTTTCTTGCCAGTATGTAAACATTAGTTGGGTTAGAGGTTCTTTTTGGGAGGATAGACTTGGACAGCTTTTTGGGTGAGGTTTTTTTTTTTTTGTTTTTTTTTGTTTGTTTTATTGTTTAATTCTGTTTTGCCTGTTGCCATTGAATGAACTGTCTGAAGTCTCAGAGGTCAAAGTGCCTTGATCTGTCTTAGTACACACGTGTTAAAACATGACACTTTAAAAAAAAAGATGTTAAGTCATGGAGAGGAATGTGAATGACTATTAGAGCCCTTCATTTTTGTTTTGTACCCAAAAGCAAAATAAATGCACAAAAGTTTATAAATAAATATATTTTTTATCATCAGTAAGTGGCTGCTGTGCTGTGTTTCTTCTAATCGAAAACATTCCGGCGACCTTAATGATTTTTTTTCTCCTTATTCAGAGCAGGGTTTTTGAGAGCTTTGATTTGTGAACCCACTCTGAAAAGATGTCTGCTTCCTAAGTTGCATTCAGAGAGAAATCAATCCCTAAGTCTACAGTAACTAAATCTATGACGGCCAGTGCAGTGCAACTCAATATGACTTGCTTGGATCGATATGTTTCTCATTTTTCAGGTCCAGAGGCAAGATCTTCATTTGAACAACCCTTAACCACTTCCCCAGATCATGTTGTATCCTAACCATACAAAAACAAATGTTTCTTAGGCAGGGATGTTTAACATTAGTAAGATGGTGTCTCCACCCATATGATATAGACAATTGGAAATATAGCAATATCTCGGCGTTTTAGCTTACCTATTTTAGGGGAGTCAACATAGAGGTTGGTTGGTAGTGCAGTGTTACCTAATACGCTGAGAGGTGAATGCGGAAGCTATGATTGGTCGATTTCGTCCCGTTCCGTCAGCGCGCGCACATGGGTGACGCGTCGCGTAGGGGACGCAACGGCGTGAACAGCGCTCGATCACCAGGGAGGAGAGTGATGTGATCATATATTGGAGGAAACGCAGCGAGAAGAGGGTGTCACTTTGCGGCTGCAGCAGTTTCGCTTGTTTGGTCAGCTGAGCAGTGAACTTGCACAAAATACGGAGTGCGCGAACGGTGAGTTTGCGGGGTTTCAAAGCAAATGATCTGAAATGCTGAAAGTGATGCGCAGTTTGCTCCAACAGGGAGGGACTAGCGTTTGGTTGTCGGGGACAAATTTATCGCGTCCCCATCGATAATGCTGTAACTTGTTTCTAGAATTGATGACAAGTGCTTGAATTCGCTGCAATACAACACTACCAGGTAGGAGATGCACAGATACAGGCACAGAGATTGATGTTTCGAAAGGATGGAGAAGAGAAGTACAGTACAGCATGGCTAGTATGACATCTACCTCTCAAGCTTATGATGTAATGTTTTGGGATACCACCGCTTGTGCTATTACCCTTGTCGCCTCAGGGCACCAGAGATGTTTTAAGTAGCCTAATCATTGTCTGACAAGCGATAACCAAACCATTCTCTAAATTTAGCCCAAAGAGAAATTCAACAGTCTCCTTCGTATCACCTCATATTTTAAGGTTTGGGTCATTCTTAAGGTGGATTCGTTTTTTTTTTTTTCAAAGTTGATGACTTTATAATAATGTGCACAATTTCTATGCAATTTAGTTTTGTCTCATCAAGATAAAAAAAATCTTACTCTTTATCAGCCGAGTACCTTCACTAAGGGTGCCTATCCATCATAAGAGGCATTACATAATTTATTAATTAACCATATAGATACACATACTCAAGGCAAATCATTTTAAGTATATATTTGTTTACGTTTATCCAATAAATGCCATTTTAAACAAGTTTAAATTATAACTGCTCTATTCGAGAAATAAATGAAATCACCCGAAAGATTAATTTAAAAGCTAACTCTTCATGATAGGGGTCGAGTACTTCTTTTTGAAAACATCTGTTCCTTTCAAAATATAAAGAGATATTAGGTTTTGAAGTTTTGAAGTCCTAACAGTGAAGTCTGATGATGCATGCAGTTTCTAATATCCTGGAAAGCAGTGGCAGGTCAGCCCAACAGGTGTGTGACCTCTCCCAGTCAAAACAGTCCTCCTGTCTGACAGGGACCCTCATGCCGTGGTTTGCAGAATTGTCCCAGTCAGGCCATGGGGTGTTTATTTTTTAACAGAATGTCCTCTCACCCTTTTTTCCAAATGACTTATCTTCACAATAATCTGCTGGTCGCACGTTTTCCAGTGTACCATGGAAGCTGAATCTGTGTGTGGCAGTGAAATGTGATTCTCTGTGGGTGCTGTTGTTGCTGTGGGTGTGTGTGTGTGTGTTTGTGTGCTATAGGAGATTGTTGATTTTAGCCGTACCTTAGGGGTGTTTGCTGACTCGGCAAAAATAAGCCTGGAGCCGGAGGGCCGCACACTCTGGGTCCAGTCGGACTCAAGCTCCACGTCAGGTTTGGCAGCCAGACAGGCCTCAGTATTTGGGTGTGAGTGCCTTTTTAGGTATTTGGGTGTGAGAGCTTTTGCATTAGCTGGCTTTTTTGATGCATCAAGTGTATTGAGTGATCAGACAGAAAGACAGCCCCACACACACACACACACACACACACACACACACACACACACACACACACACACACACACACACACAGCCTTGGTTCAGATTGATGTTCTGACAATGTAGCATCTCTGCAGGCTTATTTATCCGATATCTCAGAAGGATTCTGTATGTGGGTTTGGGTTTCCCCAGGCATCTGTGGCCTGTCCCTCCACACCTTATGACTGATTATGGAGGCCTCAGGTTGTGCTTTGCTGGCTGTATGAGGCCACATAAATCATACGTCTGCCTTTGGCGCGGCTCAGAGCCTTGTCTAGGGGTGCAGCATCTCCATTTCTCTCTGCTGGGGATGCACATGTGAGATGCACACACACACACACACACACACACACACACACAACCCTCAGCACTGTTAAAGCACCAGGGTATGGGGACCTGTTTGCATTTCTATAACACCTCCATTCTGTCTGTTGGAGTGGAAGATAAAGAGGCAGTTGCTCTGTGTGTGTGTGTGTGTGTGTGTGTGTGTGAGGGAGAGAAAGAGAGAGAGAGAGCACCTGTTTAGCTTAGTCTTGTCGCATTTGTATGTAGGTCACCATAATTACATTAGTTGGCACATGATTGTGAGTATGTCTGTCACCAGGACAACCCCTGCAGAACTGCCATGAATTGGCACAAGCTATGCATTGGCACAAGCTAAGAATTGAAGCAAATCAGCAACCTCTCATTTCAAATCAAGATAGCGGGGGCTATGTGTTTCCATGTTACTATAAATACAGAGTGTGATACTTTCAACACAGTCATTGTCCTTCTCTCTAACCTACTTCACTCCTTCTCTATGACAGGCTCATAATTAGCCATGATGTCCATGCACAAGCCTCCGTTAACCAGAAGTGGCTCCTCGCCCTCGTCAGTTGACTCCACCAATCGCAGTGGCCCTTCCATAGCCCCGCCTACATCTTTAAACCTCCGCACCTCCCACAACCAGTCACTGGCTCATGAGGTCATAAAGGAGGGCGTGGCGACCACGGATACCAACGGTCCCTCTGCGGCTCCCCCGAAGAGCCGACACAGGAACTCCACGAGTAGCCTGCACAGTGCCGTGGGAGCGAGCGACCACCTTCCGAACTTCGGCCTGGGCAGAGGAGGGCGGGCGGCCCCAACCAAGTCCGCCTCATCCACCTCCCTGACCTCCATGTCGTCACTCTCACTTTCCACCTCCAACCCCAAGCTGGCCAAGAACGGCACCAACCTCCAGCTGAAGGCGGAGGAGCAGCACGACTTCAACAAGAACCAAAGGCCCAGCAACGTCATGGTGAGAAGGAGCAGCTCCGATTGGCTGGAGGGAAAAGACAATCAAAACTGCGCGCCAATGAGGAGGCGCACCAAGAGCTTCCTGGACTACCGCCGGGAGGAGCCTCCTGTGTGCTTCAACGAGAAACAGGAGAAGGAAGAAGAAGAGGCGGAGGAGGAGGACGAGGTGGAGGAGAAGGAGGAGGAGACCGAGAAGCCTCTGCTGCCTAAACTGGACCAGCAGGACTGGGTGAAGGAGAACAGGGTGGAGGTGCACCTCACCCTGCCCCAGAACCACCTCCTGCTGGCCAAGGAGGAGGAGGAGGAGAGCCCCACCCAGGCCCAGCTGAAGGGGTTGAAGGGGAGCTTCAGCTACGACCACAAGCCAAAGAAGGAGCCACTCGCAAGGGGCAATGAGATCCGGGTGGAGCTGCACGCCAACAACCAGGCGCCCCTCCGGACCAGCCTGTCCCCCCGACACCACCCGTACTCCTCTAGGGTGGGGGCCCTCTCAGCCAGGCAGGAGGAGGAGGAGGTGGAGGAGGAGGAGGACGGTGAGGAGGACTCGAGCTGGACCACGCTCTCACAGGAGAGTCCATCTGTAGAAACGCCACAGGAGACTGGAGGTAATTAAGCTGTTCAAACTTTGATAACAAATTATGCATGGCCCATCCAGTTTGATCACTTCAAAGCTCACATAGACAGACAGACAGACAGACAGACAGACACACACACACACACACACACACACACACACACACACATGACAACAAGCTTTCCTGTCTCTCACTTGTCTGAGTCCAGGCCTGCTCTCATCATTCTCCAGGTGATGATACAGGTTCCTGCAGTTGCTATGACAACAGATGGTTCTGAGCGGGAAATGACCCATTGTATGCCATGTGTTCTTAAGGTGTTAAGTGCTACAAGTGTTTACTCATCGGTGTGTGTGTGTGCAAAGTGTTACGTCAGCTCATCACAATAACAATGGACAAAATAAAGGGTCATCTTTCCTTTATCATGTATATGTATATGTATATGTATATGTATAGTGTGTGTATATGTATAGTATGTATATGTGTTACTATGACTCCATGTGTTTGTGTTTTATCTCAGTATGGAATGATGGTGAGCTACCTCCAGGGTGGCGTGAGGTGGAGGATTTGGCAGAGGTCTATTTCTGGCACGTCCCCTCGGGTACCACTCAACGCGAGCGCCCTGTGTCTAATGGCAGTGCCAAGCCCGAGCCAGACCCCGCGCAGGAGGGCACCGACGCCGCCTGCCTCCCCATCCCTCCGAACAACTCACAGAGCGAGGTACAGTACATCATCCTCATAATGAGAGCCAGTGACCTTAAGTCACACTGACACGAACACTGACACTAACCAAATGGAATCATGCTGAGAGGGTGTCAGGATGTATTTTTTTTCCCTCCTGTTCCTCCATACCGCGGGAACGGGTGCTTTGAGATTACCCAACACCCTCATCATACATTAACTCCTGCACCTTATACACATCAAGTGTACTCATGGTGTGTATAAGGTGCAGGAGTTAATGTATGCCGTTTGTGACTCTTACAAAGAAACCCTTTCTACTGGTACATGTGCAAATTAAAGTTTGTATTGCATGCATTATGGTTTGCACAGTAGCATTCAATATTAGATTCATACACGGATACTGCAGTCAGAGAGGGTTGAAGTGGAGTAATCAAGGATCTTTGCTGTAGTGGCAAATTGACACACATTTATAACATACTGATCACACTCTGAAATGATACTACTTCCTTTAGTATATCAATATGTCTTGTCATTTCTATGGTGGTTAAAGAATTAATTTCTATGGTGGTGAAGGCAATGGGCGGACTGTTTACCTCACTCTCTTTGCCATGCTCTGTCTCTCCGTCTGCTTGGCTGTAGCGTCCGAGCAGCATTGTGTCCGATAGCTCTGTGGAGCCAGTGCCTTCGTCCTCCGCCTCCTCGCCCTCCAACTCCTCCATCTCCTACGACATGGTGATGCCCGTCGGAGGCTTCCTCAACAAC
The DNA here is from genome assembly GCF_017589495.1 of Alosa alosa. NCBI lineage: Eukaryota > Metazoa > Chordata > Actinopteri > Clupeiformes > Clupeidae > Alosa > Alosa alosa. The sequence goes on along the minus strand of NC_063209.1, from coordinate 7,875,727 downwards.
AACTACCTGGTAAGGTGCTGCTGATCCAGAAGCTTTTTCAAGGGGCTTTGTTTGTTGTCGCACTGCACACTGCTTTCAAAGGCCATGGAAACACACCTGTCAAAACATCACATCATCACGCCAGGTTTTCTTACTTTTAAAAGAGACAAAGCAAACTTGAAACAGATTATATTAACTCAAACACTTTTGCATGAATTTTGTATATTTTTAAACACAAGCATAGGATTTTGTTTAAACTCTTTTAGACAAATCGGTTTACTTTTCTCTGACAAATTGTTTACTGTTTTGTTCAGAAAAGGAGCCCTTAATGTTTCCTATCATCATCATTTAGCAAGGCAGTATGTGGCACTGAAGATATTTTCACTGGTATATCCATCCACTCAGCATCTCTCTCTCTCTCTCTCTCTATTTGTCTTTGTAGAGCATCAGGGAAGAGTGTGCCCATCAGGATGCTAATCTGCGGCAGCCTGAGAGAGGAAGTGCTCATGTGAAGCTGCGGTGGGTTCTCCTCTCTCCCCTTCTTACCATTACAGTGCATCACCGAGGCCATTAGCTTACTGCTAAATGCACTCCCAGCAGCCAGACTGCACTTTCCCCGAAATCAGCTCTCAGTGTGGAACCAGACACTGGGCACAGATGCATGGCTGTCTCCTGTGATGGACAGAAAGTGCTGTGGATCTAGGAACCGTCATTAATCCTCATTAGTCATCATTAGTTATGTTGGAGCAGCTTTCTTCTCATGACAACATTATATCCTGGAAGTTAGGGGAGATCTGTTTTTACTTTTCTTGGAGGCGCAAATATTTTTCATGTGAATTTGGAAAGTAACTTGATTTATTTGTAGCTTTAAAATCAGGAAATGTGTTTCATTTTAAATTGACTAATTGGAAAATGTGATTCAAAGAATCACCATCAGTTGTCATCACATAGATTAGAAATGAACACAAAGGGTGTGAACTTTTTCCAAATGAAATGTAACAAACTAATGATTAAATATTTATGTTTTAAAGATGTACAGTATATATATATGGCATACAATGTGTGATTGTATACTTGTGAAACAGTAAAACCACTCAATGAAACATGAGTATTGTTCTGACCACTGTGTGTGTTTTCTTGTGGGCAGAGCAAGGGTCCTCCCCGAGTCAGTCCCCTCCCCCAGGACCAGCATTGACCTGGACTCTCAGGTAACAACAACAACAACCTGAAACGGTGGCTTTACATGTACACCTGAGAAAAACCATGTTTACATCTGAACAACTGCTTTACACCAAACACAATCATGTTTACATCTGAAAGTATTGCTGAGTCAACCCTCAGACCTCAAGTCAGCTAGACTGCATAGCGCTTCAGTTTTTGTGAAAATACAATAGTAAGTTTCACATATATTGTATTGAATTAGCCATTGATTTAAGATGATACACATCAGCACATTAAATAATGAGACATAACCACATCACATAGCATAATATAGTATAGCAAGTAGTACTTTCTATGTTTAGATGAATCGAACAGACATGTATGTATAATACTAGCACAAATACATCCGGTCGGTTCTACACCTATACATAATTTAAATTTCTAATCTTATATTATGTTTATATCATTGAGCAAATATAGCATTGGACATATTCTAATTCAATACATCAACCTTTTCTTCTTTGCATTTGATCTCAATTCATTTTATGAGTTCATTTTAATAATTTTATGCTGCCCAGTTAAATGAACATTGATTATGCTGTCATGAATGTAAACAAATGATCAAAGGGTAACTTATTTTAAAGTATAAGCATGGCTATTACAGCCAGGCTACAGCATGTGAATGTCTGCAGATTGTACTAGTGGTACTTCACTGCCACCTTGGGGTTGTTTGGAGAAGTGCCAGGTGAAGGTGGTTGACTGCCATCTGTTGGTGCCAGAGAACACATTTTTCTTCTGCTGTGTGGACCCCACCTACTCTTGCATGTATCGTTGACAACCCCAGCATAGCTCAAAGCCTCCTGAGACTCAGATAGCAGTATGTTTGTGTGCATGTGCTTTTGTTTCGTGTGTGTGTGTGTGTGTGTGTGTGTGTGTGTGTGTTCTTGGGTTTGTGTCAGTATAGACAAATGAGACAGTGTCTTCATCTGTCTATGCACATCTGTGCCTGACAGAGAAAGAGAGAGAGAGAGAGAGAGAGAAAGAGAGAGAGAGAATGCTGTACATAGGAAATAGGAACACACTGAACCATAGCAGTCCACTGATCCAGGCGTTTCTTGGCACGTGTCTCAGAAAGAGGCTGAACCTCAAAGGACTGTGGGATACCACCACCAGTCAGAGGAGGAGGCACGTGTGGGGATGACATCATGGCTTGAAAGTTTAATGAGATGCGCAAGAAAGCTCTCCATCTGTCTTGGAGACCGAGAGCGAAAGGCGTGTGCAGGGGGGGGGGGGGGGGGAGGGAGGGAGGGAGGGAGGAAGGGAGAGAGAGAAGGGAGGGAGGGAGGGAGGGAGGGAGAGAAGGAGAGAGGGATGCAGAAAAAAACAGCCCAGTGCTACTGCTGAATTATAATGCAGAAACTCTAAATCTTAATTTAGACATCAGTGCTCAACTTGCGGAGCACGTGCCACTCTGCATAGCTCACTCACTCACTGCAGTGCTGGGCACTCTTGAGCAGATTGTTTTGTGGAGTGGTGGGGAGATAAGGCCCGCTCTAGGGTCAGTTTTCTCATTCTGCTTAGGGTGAACATATGAACAATGATGACTCAAGGTCAGTGGGTAGAAATAATGACATAGTGTAATTTCTTTACATTAGTAGCTAACTGTATAAATAATAATGAATCATATTTAACTTAAACAAACACTTTGATTTTAGTCTATATTTGTATTAATACATACCTGTTTACCATTGATATCTGTTGATATGACTGCAACTGAAAAGGAAATCACTTTCTAAAATGATTGGAACCTACAGTAAGTGATTAATCCCATTTTGCATTTTGAAGGAAACCTAATGCACCTAATGCACCATTCCTCTTGGAAGAACCAGTCTTGCAGTCCAGTGTCAGCGTGTGTGTTGAGGGAGACTGAGGGTTGCTGTCCATCAAGAAGAGAATCAAGAGCTAAACGAGGGCTGAAGGGTGCACAGTGTGTGCTTGTATCAGGCTAGGAGAGGCCAGGTCTCTGGGGACTGAGCTCTGTTTGGGGGAAGCTACAGTATGCGCAGAAAACTTGACTGAGGCAAAAGGCTGCAGGCAACTTAGGGTGGTTGCTCAGAGAGTGTGTTCTTTTTTTTTTTTAAAGCGAACACAACAATATGTCATATTTTATTTATATATTTTCACAAAAGGTTTCGCCTTTAGGTATGGGTATGCTGTAGGTGTTTTATTTGTGTGTGTGTGTGTATATAAGTATATATACTTTTTTGATCCCGTGAGGGAAATTTGGTCTCTGCATTTAACCCAATCGGTGAATTAGTGAAACACAAACAGCACACAGTGAACACACAGTGAGGTGATGCACACACTAATCCCGGCGCAGTGAGCTGCCTGCTACAACAGCGGCGCTCGGGGAGCAGTGAGGGGTTAGGTGCCTTGCTCAAGGGCACTTCAGCTGCGGCCCACTGGTCGGGGCTCGAACCAGCAACCCTCCGGTTACAAGTCCAGAGTTCTAACCAGTGGGCCACGGCTGACAGGTGTGTGTGTGTGTGTGTGCTGTAAGTGTTTTATTTGTGTGTGTGTGTGTGTGTGTGTGTGTGTGTGTGTGTGTGTGAGAATATGTGTAGGTATGTACTATGTATGTACTTGTGTGAGCCTATTACTGTCTCCTCGGGGGCTGAGTGTATGTGTGTATTCATCTCTCTCTGTCCCTCTGTGTGTGTGTGTGTGTGTGTGTGTGTGTGTGTGTGTGTGTGTGTGTGTGCTGTAGGTGTTCCCTGTGTGTTCTCTGGGCTGGCTGGAGGTCTCAGACACTGATATGGTGACCGGTAGGAGCAGTGTCGTGGTCAGTGACTGCATCAGACAATTGCAGCTCCGCTCCCGAGAGAGAGACACCATTGGAGAGAGAGAAGAGGTCAGACATGCACACACACACACACACATGCAAACGCACACACAGTCACATACACAGTCGCACACACACACACACACACACCCACACAAGCTAGCATACTGTATACTGTAGTTATAGCGACAGTGTCTCATACATTAAGAAGATAATCATAAAACCGAATCACCCTTCAGGGCATGAGAAACGGAAGGAGAAACTTCACGAGAATGAACAGCGGAAACAGCAGTCGGGTAAACTTCTGTTCGTTCCTTGGTTTGATGTCAACAAATAATCTGCGTAGCCTATAGTAACGTTAAACTGATCTGTTTATCTGCATCTCTACAGCATGTGCAGAATACCTAATAGGGCAGTGAATCCCCTCATCTGTCTGTGGCTCGCTTGCTAGCCTTTCCCAGTCAGAGTAGCCTACTTCTACTACTTCCGGCCCGCGATGTATGTCAAAACTAGATGTACCGCAGAGCGGTACAAAATATGACCGCCGCCCAGTCCAGCACATTTTTTCCACAAAAAGAAATCACGCTGAAAGGCCTATATGATTCTAACTGTCTCACTAAATTGCATTATCCACACTCAATTCTCACTGGTATCTGCTAGACAACAAGTACCAAAACATGATTAGTTCATAGGTTTCACGTGTAAAATTAATTTTATACAACCCCACCCCCATCTTGCCTGTTCATAATTCTGAGAAATTCTTGAATTGTGTGCATGTGTGCGTGTACACGTTTATGTTTATGTGTGTGGGTGTGTGTGTGTGTGTGTGTGTGTGCATGCATGCGTACATATGTCTACTGTGTGAGCATGTGTCATACGTATGATTATATGTGTGTGCGTGTGTATCTGTTTATGCACATGTGTGCACATGGAATGGGTTAACATGACCCCTGGAGGCAAACATACGGAAAAAATTGGTCATCCTAGGCCCTACGGTTCTTAAGATATTCACAGAAAACTGTGTCTGCCCTACCCTCCTTTCGGGGGGTCCAGTACAGCGGGGGGGCTACAGATCAAAACGAAAACCGATGGTTCCATGCTATCCATGTGGGGTTACATGCCCACCAAGTTTCGTGTACCCCGGTCTTTCAGTGTCCCGGGAATCCTTGTTGGTGTACGGTCACTAAATGTACACATAAATTATTTTATTGTAAGGCCCCCCATGAATGAAAGTTCACAAAACTTGGCATGCATTTGGAGGGTGTCATAATGATCCTACACTTTCAATTTCGTGCAGTTTTGACCATGTCAGCCAGAGATATTGTGGTGAAAACACCTAATTTTTTGCTTTTTAATTTTTAACTAGGTGGCGCTATAAATGAAATAAGTGGTAATGGGATGGGTTGACATGCCCCCTTAAGACCAACATACAAAAAAAAGGTGGACCTCCTAGGCCCTACGGTTCTCGAGATATTCACAGAAAACTGTCTCCGGCCACCTACAGGCTAGTTGGTGTATAGGAACATAAATTAATTTATTGTGTGGCCCCCCATAAACGGAATTCGTCGAAACTTGGCGTGCATTCAGAGGGTGTCATAATGATCGTACACTTCCAATTTCGTGCAGTTTTGACTATGTTAGGTCACAGATACCTGCGATTACAACACCTCATTTTTACTTTTTTGTGTTTAACTAGGTAGTGCTATACATGAAATGAGTGGTTATGGAATGGGTTGACATGGCCCCTTGAGATCAACTTACAAAAAAAAATGGTCCTCCTAAACCTTACGGTTCTCGAGATATTCACAGAAAACTGTGTCTGCCCTACCCTCCTTTCGGGGGTGCAGTCCAGCAGGGGCTACAGATCAAAACGAAAAAACGATGGTTCCATGCTATCCATGTGGGGTTACATGCCCACCAAGTTTCGTTTACCCCAGTCTTTCAGTGTCCTGGGAATCCTTGACGGAAATTTGGACATGTGAAAAAAAAAAAAAGAAATAAAAAAAAAAAAAAAGAAAATCTGACTAAACCTATATGACCGCCGCTTTGCTGCGCGGCGGTCATAATAATAATGTAATCCGGCCTTTGAGACTATTTTTAATTGCAACAAACAATGATACTGATTAAAATAGACGATAGTTCCAAGTACAGTGACAAATCTCATTTGTACTCTGCTCCACTATGTGCTAGACATCCAGAGCTTCATTCAAACCCAAAATCGGTGCGCAAAGTTTTCAGGAAATACTTGTATTACACGCGAGAAACACAAAGATGTGCATTTGTAATGATGCGGAAGCGATGCAGGCCATAGTGTTGCATAAATTGAAGCAGAAATTAAGCAGAAATAGGCCTACACCAAATGTTGAAAAACATTTACGTGTGATGAAGTCTTAGGTAGGCTATGTTATTCACCTATTCTAAATCTGAAGGAGAATATCCTTTTGGAGATTATGATGGATCGTCTATTGAATGGAGGTGCGTCTGCGTGTATACGACTGTGTCCACTAAGCATACCATGCTTATTTCGACCCTCTGCCCAACATAGCTTGGAGGTTGCAGTGGTAATCGTGATGATAGTGTCCGTAATGGACGTGGTACAGACAGCAGGGCTAGTAGAAATAGGGCTCTAAACTACAAAGTCACCCGCAATATGATGCGAACTTCTGGGTAGGCCTACTCAGATTACCCGCGATAGGAACTGATTTGACCAGAATACTTTATTGTAGGCCTTGTTGTTTAGAAACCATATACATCTTAGGTGTTGGTATACATCTTAGGTGTTTTCCTGTTAATTTGTTATGTGGGTAATATGAAAAAAGGAAAGTAAACCTGCTCAAATATGTTCATCCAGTATTTACTGAAAGGTGCATAATTTGAGGTGCTTGCCATCCAGTGGCAAATTAGATGGGTAAATTTACAAAGATTTTTACATTTACAGTAGGACTTTATCTCTGACCATTTTAAAGCCATGGCCTTTTGAAATTTTGATATAAAAATGCAATGGTGTTGCTTTCTTAACCCTGACGCCTATAGTTTGCCAGGTTAAGTTATGAGAGGAAAATATTTTTATTTGGTGTGAAACACACACATACCTGTTTTCATGCGTTTCATTTGTTTTATAATTTGTATTAATATTTATTTTATCATTATTCCATTTATAAGCTAAGGTTGCTAGTACAGGTGTCTAAAACTAGATAAAAAACACTTGCACTTTCTGTTTGCAGTTTTGTGTGGTATTTGAAAAAAAGAACATTGCATTTTCAGAAATAGCCGGCCCTCCAATCAGATGACGTTGGCAGAATTGGCCCCCAGCTCATTTGAGTTTGAGACCCCTGCCATAAAAACATGGCTACATTAGCCCGTCGCATAATCCAATTCTTCTGACAGAGACTAGTTAAGTAGTTGGCGCGCCTGTGTGCTCTGTGCACGGGGCACAATGACAATCAGTCAGGCTCACAGGAGACGCTACATTAGCGGCATCTCATCTCCGCTAACACAAAGCCCCCCTGTTGTGTAGAGAACCCGCCGGCAGACAAGCAAGGGCACGGATGTAAAAGCGACGAGCGCAGCCTCCCACTGCTCATCAGTTAACCTTGTCTTACACACACACACACACACACACACACACACACACACACACACACTGCAGTGTGTGTAGATGCTGCTTTAATGCTTTAAATGTGATACAAATCAAAGTTAAGGTGCCAATTACAGACCCCTTGGAAAACTTCACAGCTGATTAACTTTCCTCAAAGCATGGAAACTCTCATTCTTTTGGCTCTCATATATCTCTCAGCGCTCTTTCTCTCTGTCTCTCTCTCTCTCTCAGCACTCTTTCCATTCTCATATTAGTTTTTCCAATGCCACCGTTTACATAATGTGGAAGTACAACATCGGAGGATTTCAGATTGATGTGGCATTGCAAGACCTTTACAAAAACAGTCCATTATCTATCCAGTCCATCAGTCTTTTGACTTCTAATGGTTTTAATCCATCACACGGGTTTCATGCCCTCTCCCTTTCCCAATCTCCCCTCCATCGCTGTCTTCCTATGCACCACTGCTTATGGAAGCAATAAAAGCATTTTATGGCAAATTAGGATTTAATGTGTTCTCTATGTAAAGTCGGAGAAATGAAGACGTACTTGAGCTATAATTACCAATTAATTCTACTCACATTTTTACGGTGGAGGAATAGCTATGCTGCACTGGAGGCACACTGGACGGTGTTGGCTTCAGGTCAACAGTGAGGATAAGAACAGCGACAGTGGAGAGCAGAAATAAGGGAACACTGACCAGTGCTGTGAAAAGCCATTCGGCTTCCCTTGGTATTACATCCAATGGCATTTTTATACTGCCCTGATTAAATTACTTACTTTAGTATTACTATTGTGGCCGAGCCAATGTTCTGGGCGAAACACCTCATAACTGACCTTCCGCCCTGCCTCTATATCCATTAACTCCAACGTAATGGTAACTTGATGGCTGATGACTCATTCATACCAAAGGGAGTTCACGCTGGGGGAAATGACCCCGGTCAGTGTTTCACACGGGACGTGCACCAGGCTCGGTCACACTCATCACATACAGGAAGCTGGGCTCAGGTCAGATCTCTGCGCTGTCTGCTCATAAGGGGCTATCAGACTAGCTGTCATGTATTTATTAACTGAGTCGACACTGATGTGTGACAGAGCCTTGCAAAACGTCCTGGAGTCCTAGTCTAGTCAGGTCATGTGGCAAATTAGTTTTTTATGAATATTTATTTCCTGATTGGCCATACAGGAAGTGGAATGCATGAAGTATGTTGTTATGTTCTTCTCTTTAGCTCAGGCATTAAAATGTGATGCTAGGAATGCTGAACTCATGTGTGCTTGTGAAGTGTAACTGGAGATGTTTGGGAAAGGACATTTCATCAGTGTAGCTACACTGATGAAATGTCCTTTCCCAAACATCTCCAGTTAGGATTAAAAATGGTTGGACTAAATAATTTATCGTTTAGAGTCACGGATGGTTAGTTCAGCCTTGTAACATTTCTGTTAAGTTGTCCCATTAAGTGTTCTTTGTTAATGGTGATGCAGTATTGGAATAAGGACATCGCTGTGCTACCCTACCACACTGCTCAAATATCCCCAGTCTAATTTCCACAAACCCCATGCAGTATTAGAGAGTCTTAAGTCTGTACGCCTGTATGCTTAATAACACTGCAAGGAGGATATTCCACCACTGTCACTTTTAGGTTATAGAAATTAAATTACTCCATAAGTACAAACTCTCCCTGCAGACCACTCATTTATTTTTCAGAAAAGATTAACTTCTTCTGCCTGAACTTCCTGCTGCTGCTGCTGTTGCTGTTGCAGCGTCCCCAGTGTCCTGTATGCTAGCAGCACTGCAGATCTATCTAATGAGTGGAGCGATGGTGTCCATGTCTGAAGCTCTCCTGTTCTTCTCCTGTTTCCCCTCAGGGCAAGCCCATGCTCTTGGTCCTCCAGGATGTAACGCTGACCCTGGTTGACCCGACAGACCACACACTGCTGCACTCGCAGCCCATCAGCTGCATCCGGGTGTGGGGAGTGGGCCGAGACCACAGCAGGTAGGGCAGGAGTGCCACGCGCATGACCTTATAGTAGTGTATTACATGCCTTATTCTGTTTAATGGAGGTCATTAAACATGAGTCGTTTTGCAAAGGGCCGGGTTTATGAAGGGATGCGTCTGGGTGGACGGTTGTGGTGTGTGTGTGTGTGTGTGTGTGTGTGTGTGTGTGTGTGTGTGTAGAGTTGAGTGCAGTGCATGTGTGTGTGTGTGTGTGTGTGATAATGGCAGTAATGTGCTGTGACTGCTGCAAGAGGCATACTGAGCCCAGGGCCACAGCTTTCATCTCTTCAGAGACAATGTGGAAGAAGAGGTGCACATTCTTTTATTCCTCTCCATCATTCCCTCTGTTCCTCTGTTCTTTCTTTTTCATCTTTCTCTCCTAATTTTCCTCTATCACTTTGTTTCCCTCTCTGTCCCTCTGTCATTTCTCATTCTGCGACTCTTTGAGAAACATTGCGTGCCCTTCTCTCCTTTTCTGTCTATACAGTCTCTTATGTTCTCTCTCTCTCTCTCTTTCCTTTCCACACTCCTTCTCTCACTCCTTCTCTCTCTCATTCCCCGAGGGGTGATGAAAGTTTCAGTGCCCCCGTCTCTATGGTAATGGAAAAGACATGTCTTAGAGAGAGGAGGGGGAAGGGAGAGAGTGAAGGAAAGAATTATATAGAAAGCTCAGAGAGAATGAGAGAAAGAGAGAGAGAAAGAGAGAGAGAAAGAGAGAGAGAGAGAGAATCAGAGCGAGGTTTATCTCAGGAGAGCATTCACTTTATAACGACTTTACTTTCATTCACTGTCTTACGACTTCTCTCTCTCTCTTTCTCACTCCATCTCTCCATCCCTACCTCCACCCTAATTTATCTTGCATGTCTGCCTCAGATCGGCACAGTGGTAGCGAGCTGTACCTTGCATGTCTGCATCAGAAATGAAGGCGTGTGCCGGTGTGTGATTAAATGGGCAATGCCCTTTCAGAACCAATGAGCTTTATCTGGAGCGTCAGTCACTATGCCAGCCTTGGCTTCACTAATTACAACCCTCCGCTTGGTTCCTTTACCCCATCTGAACCACTCTGCGTGCATCCATCATTTGAGGGTTGATAGTATGAGTGGAACAGGTGCGGTCTCATCAGTGAGCCTGTAGTGCCTCTGATCGCCAGCAGAGGGAGCTGCAGGCAGACATGTGGTTGATGGATATGAGGAGTCAAGGATGAGTGTTTGTGTTGGAGCATATGGGGATGTTTTAATATGCAGAGCTACATGTTGTGTGTATAGATCATGATGGATGCTTGTATAGATGTGGACTGACCATATGGGAAGGGTGTGTGTGTGTGTGTGTGTGTGTGTGTGTGTGTGTGTGTACTGTATGTTCTGAGACTTGAGTAGTGTGCAGAATCAACTGTGGGTGATTTTGTTTTGAAGGATCTTTTGCACCAGCAGAATGCATGTAACACACATTATTTACCTCGGTAGAGTATATAAAATATAAATATATCTAGCAGCTCTTCTCTGTCTGCCCACTGAAGCAAGATGCTGTGATTTGGTTTAGTCACTTGGCTCAGTGGATGTCGGAGAGTTCCGGAATGTGCTTTTGTCTCCTGGGTAAAAGTGTTCTGCCCCCGCTGACCTGTCCACTGGACCTGTCAATGTGCACCTCTGCCAACACACCATCTCTCTCTCTCTCTCTTTCTCTCTCTCAATTTATTTCCCCATGACCCCTCTCTCGCTCTCTGTCG
>NC_063209.1:7714427-7859427 GCF_017589495.1 Alosa alosa | reverse complement strand
TGCCACATCACTCTTTTTTTCTATTCCCCAACACCGCTCTATCCTCCTCTTTTTCCCATCTCACACTCTTCTTCCTTGTAGCACCCTCTCTCCATCCCTCCCCCTCTCTCTCTCTCCATCTCTCCCTCTCTCTATCATTCCCTCCCTCCCTATCTCTCTCCCTCCCTCCCCCTCTCTCTTTCCCTCTCTTTCTAATTAAAGTGGCCAGGCTTTACCTGGTAGAATCCCACTCTGACAGATTGCTCTCTCCTGACCGCTCATTAGTTGCCTGTCTGGGTCTCCCTCCTTCCCTCTCTCCACATCCAGCCTCCACTCAATTCCTCCTCTCCGTCTCTGTCTCCAGTTCCCTCTCTATCACACACACACACACACACACACACACACACACACACACACACACACACACACACACACACACACTATTCGACTTGCTTGTTTGCTTGACAAGTGGTACTTCATGTCCATAGGTTGGAGATTTCTGAATAATGCAAGAAGTGTGTGTGTGTGTGTGTGTGTGTGTGTGTGTGTGTGTCCATTCTTTCCCACCCACCCACACACACACACACGCCCACACTGATGACCGCTCCAGTGCACTGGCTATGTCTGGGGTAGATCACTTAGGCATCCAGTTTGATGCATAAATGAACGAGCATTACTAGTTAATGTGACACCCAGCGCTGAGCACTGGCCTGTGAATTAAGTGCTCTGTGCTGATATCCCCCCACATCCATTTACCCTTTCCCTGCCATCCACACAACCCCCCCCCCCCTCTCTCTCTCTCTCTTCTCCTTCCTCCTCCTCCTCCTGTCGCTGTTTAATACATGATGCCAGCCAGCAGTCGGTCACCCAAGACCCCATGCTGGGCCAGTCTGCCTGCTCAGCTTTCATTCGTGTCTCCTCTCTTCTCTCCTCTATCTCTTTCTCTCTTTCCCTCCTTCACTCGCTCACACTCACTCACTCACTCACGTTCTACTCTCTGGGTCAGTTTGCATGCCTGTGTGCGTACAGTGAAGACCTATCCTGTATCGATACTTTGTTTCATCTTTGTTGCCTTTGATCATTTCATCTCCATCTTTCATCAATAAGGGCCGTTTAAATGGCCCACGCTGTTGTTAGTGGAGTCGATAGTGAACTGGCGTGTTAGATTATGGCACAGAGAGATGCGTGAGACCGTAATTGTTAGCGTGATAGCAAAACACTTCCCCCTGATTTAAACGTGCGGCGAACACATCATTTTTCACCTCCTCTTTTTACTACATTGACTAGAGCTGAGTATCGCTTCAGTAACCTAAAGCCCTGTGTTTGTGTGAGTGTGGATGATGGAGTGCGGACTTCTGGGAAACGTAGTCCTGGATGATGAAGTGAGCCCGCGTGCCTCCTGGCCTGGCTTATGACTCCGTGGCGGGGAGAGAGACAGCTCTGGAGCGTGTATCATTGCTGTAAACAACTTTACGACCGCGTGGAGGTAATTAAGCACAAGCATTAGCCTAATGGTTTCTGGCCATGACTAATTTACTGGAGCCATTTTTATTTCCTCGTTGCTTTTCCCTCGCCTCAAGATTTTTTTTTTGTCGGGCCGAGAAGCTGTTCGTTTGGCTGTTAGCAGGGAATAAAGGATGAGACACCCCAGACACTCTTAATACTTATCCACTCTCACTTTCACTGGTGGTCCCTTCAACTTCCTCAAGCGTGTTTGTTTCTGGCTTCACCACTCCACCACCACCACGTGTTTGAGAGGCGCAGGTGGCATTGGTTTTCTCAGATCGTAATAAAACTAACAAATTAGACGCACACCAAGTGATGCTAAAGGGTTTTGATCGATTTGCAGCGCATCGCAAACACCCCCAGCACAAACACACAAACACCCACACACACACACACACACACACACACACACCAACACCTGTGTCCAGCATCCTGTCGTTCTGTGTCTCAGAAGGCGGCAGGAACGCCTGCTATTTGAATAATTTTGGTTTACATATGCGGTGAGATTTGCATATCATTTGCATGTGCCACTTTGCTTTTCTGCAGAGACGTCTGTCTGGGGAAGATGTCTACGATAAAAAGCCGTACCAAAGTGTGTCTCTGTCTGTGTGTGTGTGTGTGTGTGTGTGTTTTTACAGCATGACAGATGGAGAGAGGGAAAGATCTGCATCTCGCAGGCCTCTGATGAATGATTACTGCCTTTGATTAGTTGCAGCAGCAATGTGGGCCACTCTCTAACACTCTCTCTCACACACACACACACACACACACACACACACATACAACACAACACAACACAACAACACAACACAACACAACCCACACTCCATACAAGCCCAGAGTGAGATTAAAGCTTTTAGTGCCGCCCAGTGAAAATGCCTCTCTCTGCACACACACTCACCACCACAGAGTTTACCACTGAATCAAATGACCATCCAGAGCATCAGACGCCATTCAGCTTTGGCACGGCGCGCCTCTCCTTCAGAAAGACACTTCTCTCGTCCGCTGCCAATTGGAAGAGAACAGAAAACAAACAAGCTGAAAACCATTAAAAAAAAAAACCCGAGGGGGAACCATGAAGGAAAGGAAGCCAGAAATAAGAATAAAAAAACATGGCCAAGTCAATCCCGCGGAGGTGCTGAAAGCACCGAGCTGGCTTCATTGGAAGGAGAAGAGAGGAGGCAGGGAAAAGGCTCACATGCCCATCAGTCATGGCCCTAATTGGCCGCATTAATGATCACACACGCAGCAAAATGTGACTCATTTGTGAGGGTGAGAGACAGAGAAGGAATAGGTAAGAGACGGAAGGTAAAAATGGGGAGGGGGCCTACAAGTTAATGACTGGTGATTCACTCAAGGCAGGTGGTCTTTCAACAGGGCAGCAGGGGCGCAAGTACAAAGGTGAAGCAATGAAGGGAAATTGGGATTTTTTTTGTTCTCGTTTTCTGTGTTCTGTTTTATTCCCCTCCATTTCGACCTCTTTTATTTCAAAAATATAGGTCCTAAGTGCTTTCCAAATGGCCCTTAATCAAGTCCTATTCTTTCATTTTAATCCCTTTTCCATTCAAGCCATTAACTCCATGCCATTTGGTGATCAGTGGAAAAAAAATTATATTGGTACTCTGAAGTGTAAAAGCATTGCAACATAATCAACAGTCATAAAGCCAGAACCAGCCTTCAGTTTTCTCTGTTCATGCCACACCCTGCCTGGTTCAAATCCACGGCTCCTTCTGGATCGTCCATCCCTGTGCGTGTGTGTGTGTGTGTGTGTGAGTGTGCTGAAAAGTGTGTGTAAGGTGTGTGTGTGGCAAGTGTGTGTGTGTGTGTGTGTGTGTGTGTGTGTGTGTGTGTATGTGAGAGAGAGAGAGAGAGAGAAGATGGAGAGATAGAGGGAGACAGAGTGTGAAAGAGAAGATAGAGATAGAAGGTAGAGAGAGGAGGGTGTGTCAGGGAGAAAGAGAGAGAGAGAGAGAGAGAAAGAGAGATAGAGATGGGAGAGTTTCATTACCTGGATGACTCTGGCACGTGTGCGTTCACACACACACACACACACACACACACACACACACAGAGCAGGGCAGCACTAACAGCATCTTAATCTACTGCAGGGCAGCCAGAGGGGAGCAATAAAGCCCAATAAACACAAGCTGACCATGAGGCACATCAGGGGACACTGATGGAGCTGTGGACAGAGAGGACACCAAGGGAGGGAGAGAGAGAGAGGGATAGAGATAGAGAGAGAGGGATACAGATAGAGAGAGGGATAGAGACAGATGGGAGAGGGACAGGGGAGAGAGGGATAGAGACAGGGGGAGAAGAAAAGAGACAGAAAGAAGAAGAGAGAGAGTGATAGAGACAGAAATGGTGCCGGTGGTGGGGATGTGGTTACAGGACTCAGCATGAGCGTGACACTTACTCTTAGCCAGGGAGGAGAAAGGAGCAGTGTAGGAGACAGTTGAGTTGTCCTTCACACACACACACACACACACTTTATAGAGTGGGGGATTTGATTTTGGGTTGGCTTCTGTGTTCTGTTAGTCTGAAAAAGATCTATTGTACACACACACACACACACACACACACACACACACACACACACACACACACACACACACACACACACATCCCTCCAGAACAGCAGCTCAATTTTTAATTCCTTTGTTTTTGTCCCTGTGAGATTGGCAGGCCATTACCCCCCACACACCCACACATACACACACACCCCTAAAAGCCTGTGAGTGTGTGTGAGCGTTGCGTGCTAGCTGGCTGTCTGGCCGCGTGTGTGGAGGACAGACAGGACTGGAGCGGAGTGCTCTCCTCTGCTCTGCTCTGCTCGGTGCTCAGGGCCAGTGCAGTGCCCTCAGCCTGGGCTCCTCTGAAGCTGCGCTTGGATGAATCTTTCATCACATTACAGCACAGAGGACTAATGGGGTTTGATGGGAGGGAAGTGACATGGGACTTCTACTGCTGCTGCTGCCTCTGCTACCTTTCAAACTGGCAGACGGAGAGAGAGAGAGAGAGAGAGAGAGGGGGAGAGAAGGAGGGAGAGAGAGAGAGAGAGGGAGAGATAGAAAGATAGAAATGTAAGATGCATGGCTTAGAGGTGCTGGCTAAGTAGTGTAGGAGTATAAGCTGACTGAGCCACACACAGATGTGTGTGTGTGCGTGTGTGTGCACATTCTGTTTGACAAACACTCATGGTGCGTTGTACATTAATGAGTTTTGGCAACTGAGATAGGCTGCAGTAATGGAAAGCAAACAGGGCTAAGGTCTTCATTCACATGGAAGGTTAGCTTTGCATGTGAGAAAAAGAGAGAAAGAGAAAGTGTGTGTGTGGGACAGTGTGTGTGTGCGTGTGTGTGTATTGAGTTGTGTGATTGCAGTGGCCTGGAGCAGGTATGTCTCTCTCTCTCTCTTTCTCCATCCTCCCTCATAAATGGCTCTCTATCCCTCCTTTCCTTTGTTCATTCTCTTCCTCCCTCTCAGTCCCGTTCACTCCCTCTCTCCGCCTCTCCATGGTGTGCCATAAAACGCTTCTCCTGATGCCGGCCCCATTTGCTCAGTAATCATAGTTTCATGTTCCGTATTGCCCCCTGTCTGACTGTCAATCCTCCCTCACTCTCTCACACACTCCCTCTCTTTTTCCCTCTCTCTCTCTCTCTCTTTCTCTTTTTCTCTCTCAGAGTTATCTATTGCCTCCATGTTCTCTATTGCCCCCTGTCTGGCTGTCAATTCTTTCTCTCACTCCCTCCCACCTCTCTCTCACTCTCTCTCTCTCTCTCTGAGGTGTCGCTGCAGGCCTCCTCTGCTCTTTCCCGCAGCCGTTGAATGGCTGGACGCCATTTCACACCTCTCCCTACTGCTTTCTCTCTCTCTCTCTCTCTCTCTCTCTCTCCTGCTGCTCCCCCCTCTGGAACTCCTGTCAGGAGAGAAAACTAAAAAGACGTTTTTTTTATCTGATGAGTGTTTGTGGAGTTGAGGGGGAGACTTTGGGGTTTGCTGTGGGTGACTTGCTACATTGTGTTAGTGAGACGTTCTCCTGTGGGGCGGATGTTAGGAGTCGTGCACGTGCGGCTCGCTGGCTCTCAAGGGCTCAATTCAGCACAGGGACGGGTCGCTGGCACGGACTATGGAGCGGGAGCAGGGCAGTCCTGAGCGGACTGCAAAACAGTCTCTTTCCTGTGCCCTGACACACACACACACACACACACACACACACACACACACACGCAGACACACACACACACACACACACACACACAATCCAGACACAGATGCATGCCCGGGCATGCGTATGCATACACAAGCCCGCATGAACCCATTTTCATGTGATCGGCAGCATCGCAGTGCTATCGACCCAAAACTGTGTTTGCACAATTAAGCATCGGAGACAGCGCGGATAATTGAGTCATAAATAGAGAAGGAGAGAGAGAGGGAGGGAGTTTGAATGAAAGAGAGGAGGAGAGTCATAACTATAAAAGTGGAGTTGTTTAGGGATGAGAAGAAGATATGAGTTAATATGAGAGGACAAAGGGGGGGGGGTACTTTGTCAAACTGTACCGCCATACTGTTTCTTATCCTTTTTCTCTGTTCTGTTTAGACCAGTGCTGTTCTACTCTTCTGTGTTTTCCGTGTTCTGTTTAGACCAGTGCTGTTCTACTCTTCGGTGTTTTCCGTGTTCTGTTTAGACCAGTGCTGTTCTACTCTTCTGTGTTTTCCGTGTTCTGTTTAGACCAGTGCTGTTACTAGACTAGAGGTCTACTCTTCGGTGTTTTCGTGTGATATTTGCTCTGTGTTGCTTCATACTTCAGCTCAGTCAAGTCCTCAAAGGCATCTGGCGCTCTGATTCATCTTGACACACATTTCACAGAGCGTGCATGCCAGCCTAAAGGTGTGTGTGTACAAGGGCAGTACACCCCCCAATTCAGCACTGACCTGCACTGATGTGTGTGTGTGTGCCTGTCTGTCCGTGCCTGTGTGTGTGTGTGTGTGTGTGTGTGTGCTTGAGATTGAATGTCAGCCTAAATGTGTGTGTGTGTGTCAGCTTACCCCAGTCTAACCTGTCTAATTTCATCTCCAGGTTGATGTTTTACACTGATGTACGCAGTCATAATGTCTTTCCTTTCAAAACTGCCTGAAGAAGCTGTTTGTGCCTTTGTCTCCCTAATGCTACACCAGCCTCATTGATATTCCCCTCTTGGAACTCTATTTGTGTGGAACTCCATTCAGTGCTTCATCAGCACAGGTGTTCCTTGGGTCTGTCTTACACAAGTTTTTTTTCTCTCTCTCTATCCCTCCCTCTCTCTCTCTCTCTCTCCCTCCCTCCCTCCCTCTCTCTGGTTGCAGAGATTTTGCGTACGTGGCGAGAGACAAGAACACGCGCGTTCTGAAATGCCACGTATTCCGATGTGACGCCCCTGCCGAATCCATCGCCACCAGCCTCCATCGAATCTGCTCCAAGGTCAGTCCACGCACGCACGCGTGCCCCCCAGACGGCAGCTCTCAGAAGACTAGCACTCCAACAATAGAGAGAGAAATGAGCTGGAAGTTGAAAATTCTGACTCTGCACTAAAGTGGCAACACAAGGTCAGACCAGACCTTCAGCCTCCATCACTGTGTAGCATTATAGGTACATACGGCAGGGTGGAATGGCGGTCATATTTTTAGGGAATGTACATGTATGTCAAACAGTCGCCTGGAGACAGCGAAAGAAAATGAGACGGTTGTGATTAGACACAGCCCAATCCATTAGACATTAAGCATGGCCGCCTCCAGGCTAGCAATTCAACTCTCAGTCATCCATGCACACGCCCACCCCCATCTACTTAGGCACACCACGCTCACTTTACAGAAGTGCCGCCAGGCTGGGTAGGAGATGGGTTGGTTGTGTGATTTGAGGAGTTTGTGTGCGTGTGTGTGGTGTGCTTCTGTTGTTGTAGTGGTGGTGGATGGGGAAAAAGGCCTTTGGATCTCACCTTGCCAGACTCCCGTTCGGCAGCTCCACAGCGAGATTGCGTGGGCCAACTCACACTGACTCACCCCCGTAAAACTCCTGTCTGTGTTTGGCTTAGGTGCTCCGGATCATTCATGAAATATCCGCCGATGGCCTGGGCATCGATTGCAGAGGCGCATGCTTTGAACTGCCGTAATCTCCCGAGTTCGTGTAAACATTGTGTTGGGTGCGGCGCGCAGACAGGAGGCTTAACCTTCTGTTTTTGTGTTTGTTTTTTTTTATGAAAATTTTGCCAGGACACATTCGGCAGCCCCGTTTGTGTGGGGGCCTACTGTGGCAGCAGGGTGGTGCGCTTTGTTGCGCTGCTCATTGGGAATTAGCATATTCAGAATAACATATGCTGGGATTTTAAAAGCCCTGAATCTATTTTAAGACTGCCTGTTTGTGTGTGTGTGTGTGTGTGTGTGTGCTTGAGATTGAATGTCAGCCCTAAATAATGTGTGTGTGTGTCAGCTTTACCCCAGTCTAACCTGTCTAATTTCATCTCCAGGTTGATGTTTACACTGATATGCCTTAGTCATAATGTCTTTCCTTTCAAAACTGCCTGAAGAAGCTGTTTGTGCCTTTGTCTCCCTAATACTACACCAGCCTCATTGATATTCCCCCTCTTGGAACTCTATTTGTGTGGAACTCCATTCAGTGCTTCATCAGCACAGGTGTTCCTTAGGTCTGTCTTACACAAGTTTTTTTCTCTCTCTATCCCTCCCTCTCTCTCTCTCTCCCTCCCTCCTCCCTCTCTCTGGTTGCAGAGATTTTTTCGTCACGTGTGAGGAGACAAGAACTGTGGCGTTCTGAAATGCCACGTGGTCGATGTGGCGCCCTGCGAATCAACTGGCCACCAGCCTCCATCGAATCTGCTCCAAGGTCCCATCCACGCCTGGCATTTTGCCCCAGCGGCAGCTCTCAGAAGACTAGCCTCAACAATAGAGAGAAATAGCGCTGGAAGTTGAAAATTCTGACTCTGCACTAGAAGTGGCAACCTGAGTCAGACCAGACCTTCAGCCTCCATCACTGTGTAGCATTATAGGTACATCTGACGAGATGGAATGGTCATATTTTAGGGTTGTTACATGTATGTCAAACAGTCGCCTGGAACATGAAAAGAAAATGAGAGCGGTTGTGATTAGGCAGCCAATCCATTGGGCATTAAGCATGGCCGCCTCCAGGCTGCAGATTCAACTCTCAGTCATCCATGCATACCCCCATCTACTTAGGCACTTAAGCTCACTTTACAGAAGTGCCGCCAGGCTGGGTAGGAATGGGTTAGTTGTGTGATTTGAGAGTTGTGTGCGTGTGTGTGGTGTGCTTCTGTTGTTGTAGTGGTGGTGGATGGGGAAAAAAAAAGGAGCCTTTGGATCTCACCTTACCAGACTCCTTCGGCAGCTCCACAGCGAATTAGCGTGGGCCAACTCACACTGACTCACCCCGTAAAACTCCTGTCTGTGTTTGGCTTAGGTGTCGGGATCATTCATGAAATATCCGCCCGATGGCCTGGGCATGATTACCCGAGGCGCATGCTTTGAACTGCGTAATCTCGAGTTAGTGTAAACATTGTGTTGGGTCACGTGGCGCGACAGGGAGGCTTAACCTTCTGTTTTGTGTTTGTTTTTTTATGAAAATTTTGCCAGGACATTAAAACCCCCCGTTTGTGTTAGGGCCTACTGTGGCAGCAAATTGGTAAGCTTTGTTCTAGCTGCTCATTAGGGAATTAGCATATTCAGAATAACATATGGGCATTTTAAAGCCTGAATCTATTTTTTAAGACTGCCTGTTTGTGTGTGTGTGTGTGTGTGTGTGTGTGTGTGTTAGAGTGAGCGAATGCCTGCGTCAGGAGAAGATAACAAAAATTTGGCTCATCCTTAAGAGGCTCAGATGGGGTTCAGAGAAGCAGCTTAGGCTGTTGTGTGTGTGTGTGTGTGTGTGTGTGAAAGAGAGGGAGAGAATGAGTGAGTGTGACAGAGAGAGTGAGAAAATATGTGTGTGTGTGTGTGTGTGTTTTTCATGTGAAGTCATAGGAACTGTCATTTAGCCTGAGGTAGGCTGTGTGACCAAATTTTCGATAGAAACCTTGTGTGTGTGTACATGCAATGCACCTGCGATCAGGCCTCCACACTGGTCAGGGCGGCCTGGGTGCTGTGGACGTTACAATGTGACATCCCATAGTGCCCGAGTGCAGCATCATCAGAACTGGCCACAAAAGCCTTTGATTAACGACAGGCCTGATCTGATCTAAGCCTTCACTATTAATCAAGAGGCCCAGCCACACACACTGGAGCTGCCGCAGAGCATTCAGCCCCTACCACCACTCATCTACTGCAGTGTGCTGAGACAGGGAGAGAGAGAGAGAGAGAGAGAGAGAGAGGGGAGAGAGAGAGAGGGAGAGAGCAGAGAGAGGTACAGAGAGAGTGAGTGGGAGGAAAGAGAGAATAGAGAGAGATAAAGAGGGAGGGAAATGAGAAGGAACAGAGAGAGAAAGTAAGAGAGAGAACAAAGTGAGAGTGCGGAAGAAAGATAGAGGGAAAAAGTGAAAATTAGAGTGTAAAGGAGAGAGCAGGAGAAACAAAACAAACAGTGGGACAAGAGAGGAAAGTTGGCAGAAAAGTGAAACACATTTGATTCTTAAATGAAAGGACGTGTGTGTTTGTGTTTCATGGTGCACCCGTGGTTTCTGACTGACCGCTGCGGGCTGGTCTTTACCCCAGTGACTGTTTTACGTCAGCCCAGGCGAAGATACTGTAACACAATGTCAAAGACATGGTGGTCTTTAGAAGACCATTTAGAAGGCCAAGACCATCCATGTACTCTGTATCTCAAAATATTCATGTCAAAACAAGATGTAATTTCTGTTTGTAAAACAAAAGTTAAAGTCTCCTGCTCCTCACCAGATTATGGCTGAAAGGAAGAATGCCAAAGCTGTAGCAGGCAGCTCCTCCAACTCCAGCACTGACGTGCCCCTCCAAGGTAGGAAAACACCAGCACCCATCCTCTTTCTGTCTGTCTGTCTCTCACTGTCAAACACACATACATACATGGCCTCTCTCTCTCACACACACACACACACATGTACACACACACACACATGAACACACATCCCTTCACATTCTAATCTCAAAGCCAGCAGCATCTCCCAGCATGGGAGCTGTCTGGGCTGTCTAGTCATGTTTTATTATTTCCAGTAACACTCTGCCCCCCCACCCCCCACAAACACACACAAACACACACAACCACACACAAACACACACAAACACACACAAACACAACCCTTTTCATTTGCGAGACTTTATGTCCATGATTCGGACACATTTTCGTTTGGTCAGTGGCTCGCTCTCTCTCTCTCTCTCTCTCTCTCTCTCTGTGCTCCGGGGCTGCAGTGCGTGGGAACACGTACATAAATAAGCGCTCGACTCCTTTGTTATCTCGCAGTGCAGAAGAGCGTCTGCTTACAGCGCCACAGACTGCTGACCTCAGCACAGTTCTCATGCGTTTATGACTCCTTCATCAGGCGTGTTTATGCGATTCCTTCATCTCTTTTTCCCCAGCATCCCAAAAATTTCTTTTTTTTGGAATGTTTATTCATTTGCTTTGTTGTGTTATTTTTTATTGATATTATGATTGTTTATTTCCTCCTCTTTCTCGTTATTTTCTTTGATAATTTAAGTCACGAGGCAGTTTTCTGCTGAGTCGGGCCAACTCAACACGAAGTGTAGGGAAAAAAGGCCGATATTAGCATTTAGCACGCAGGCACGACCGGCCTCATTAAAAGCCCATTAAGACAGCTTTACAGTGCCGGGCTGCGCGGCCAAACCACCACCCCTGCCGGGGGATCAAAGGAATTATGGGAAATTGAAAAAAGTGGCAAGCTCCATCGACCTCGCTGTATGGGTGTATGCCAGGCGCTATCATTCTCTTTCTCCCTCTCCCCTCTCCTCTCCTCTCCTCTGCTCCTCTCCTCTCCTCTCCTCTCCTCTCCTCTGCTCCTCTCCTCTCTCCTCCTCTCCTCTGCTCCTCTCTCCTCTCTCCTCTCTCTCCTCCTCCTCTGCTCCTCTCTCCTCTCCTCTGCTCTCCCCTCCTCCCCTCTCCTCTGCTCCTCTCTCCTCCTCTCCTCTCCTCTCTCCTCTCCTCTGCTCTCCTCTCCTCTCCTCTGCTCCTCTCTCCTCTCCTCTCCTCTGCTCCTCTCCTCTGCTCCTCTCCTCTGCTCCTCCTCTCCTCTCCTCTCCTCTGCTCCTCTCTCCTCTCTCTGCTCTCCCCTCCTCCCCTCTCCTCTGCTCCTCTCTCCTCTCCTCTCTCCTCCTCTCCTCCTGCTCCTCTCCTCTCCTCCTCCTCTCCTCCTCTCCTCTCCTCTCTCCTCCTCCTCCTCTCCTCTCCCCTCTGCTCTCCTCTCCTCTGCTCCTCCTCTCTCCTCTCCTCTCCTCCTCTCCTCTGCTCCTCCTCTCCTCTCCTCCTCTCCTCTCCTCCTCCTCTCTCCTCCTCCTCTCTCCTCCTCTCTCCTCTCCCCTCCTCCTCTCCTCTCTCCTCCTCCTCCTCTCCTCTCTCCTCTCCTCTGCTCTCCTCTCCTCTCCTCTGCTCCTCTCTCCTCTCCTCTCCTCCTCTCTCTCCTCTCCTCTGCTCTCCCCTCCTCCCCTCTCCTCTGCTCCTCTCTCCTCTCCTCTGCTCCTCTCCTCTCCTCCTCTCCTCTCCTCTCCTCCTCTCCTCTCCCCCCTCTCCTCCTCTCTCCTCTCCTCTCCTCTGCTCCTCTCCTCTGCTCCCTCTCTCCTCCTCCTTTCCTCTCCTCCCTCCTCCTCTCCTCTCCTCCTCTCCTCTCTCCTCCTCCTCCTCCTTCCTCCTCCTCTCTTCTCCTCCACTCCTCCTCTCCTCCCCTCCTCTCCTCCTCTCCTCCTTCTCCCATACAGAACACTGAGCGATCCGGTGTTTTCATTCCTTCCTCCCCTCAGGCAGAGGGTGTGCTGCTGAACTAGCGCTGCTACACACATTTTAGGATTTTTAAAAGCACTTTTTTCACACAAACACACAATCACTCACTTTCTTTCTCTCTTACACTCTCACTCACTGCTTCATTTCATCACACACCCACACAAAAACAGTTTTATGTTTTGCTGTCACCAAACAGCTGTTTCCTTTGTTCCTAAAGTTTAGTGAAAGGCCTATATTTCTGCGAATTTACATACATATGAACTTATACAGAGCACCTGGCAGTTGCACTGGGTTCGCCAAGTGACTTTTAAGAATTTGAGAATGTGTATGTTTGTGTGTACGGTATGTGTGTGTGTAAGAGTTACAGATGGTGATCTAGATCCTTCATGAGTGAGCTGTACTCTGATGTTTCTGTTCTCTCAGTAGAGTTCCCCACACCAAAGACAGAACTGGAACAGAAGTTCCATGTGCTCTACCTGGGAACAACATCCGCTATCCGGCCCATAGGTAAGAAACACACACACACACACACACAATGCATAATGCCTTAGTTACACATATTAAGCATAGGCTCTATTTACATACCCCCCCCCCCCCCCCCCAAATTACATGCATACCTTTATCTGCCCTGGGTGAATCCTCATCATAAAGTGCAAGTGATGTTATTCTCAGTCTCCATTTCTCTCTCTCTCTCTCGCCGCTGTCCCACTCCTGCTCAGGTATGGACATGATTAATGGGGCCATCGACACCCTGCTCTCCTCGACTGGGAAAGAGGACTGGACGCCCGTCATCCTCAATGTGGAGGACGCTACCGTGAGCGTCATCAAAGAGAAGGTAGTCTCGCATGCCTCCTTTCATCTCCCCCGACATCCATCCATCCCTCCACCCCCCCTCCCCTAAAAAAAGAGGTTGCACTTCAAAAGGAGCTGGCAAACACTTTGAACCAGGTGGGGCTCGAAAGCAAATACCCAGTACCCTGGTCAGCGCTTAATAGACAGGATGGCAGTTGCCTTCGAGGAAGAAACAGCTTGGGCAATAGAACTAGGCCACCCTAAGATTAAAGCTAGCAACAGCATATGGAATGTATAGGACCGGATGCCAAGGATGCGTAGGGTGGTAGATGCTCACTTTTATCTGTCATGTTTGTGTATGTTGGAGTACTGCAAGGCTGAGCAGGAACAACAGCAAAAATAAACTCCATTCCTTCTAGAGAGGGTTAACCAACAGTTAGCTAAGGCTAGCCACACACTTTAATTTCTATTGGTAAATCCTCAGCCTAAATCATTATGATTCTCAACTCAATATGAGTTGATTAAGCTTTAATTGCCTTAGAAAGTAAAGCAGCAGGTACTTTGGTGTTGTTTCTGATGGCCCTTTCCTTTGACCTTCCAGGAAGAGGAAGAGGAGGTGCTGGTGGAATGCCGCGTGCGTTTCCTGTCCTTCATGGGCGTGGGCCGCGACGTGCACACCTTCGCCTTCATCATGGACACGGGCAACCAGCACTTCCAGTGCCACGTGTTCTGGTGCGAGCCCAACGCCGCGTGCGTGTCCGAGGCCGTCCAGTCTGCCTGTGTGGTGAGTGAGCAACAGCCAAGCGACCCCATACACACCCACCTCCACCAATGCCACAAAAATGCTTTTGCCCAAGAGGCTTAAAATAAGCTGATGCCGTATACCTTATGCCGTCTGCAGTATGTGCTATGGACACACTAATATTGAAGAGTTTGGTTCCATAACGCTATATCCTCTATTTGAATGAATTTTCATAAAAAAATTTTTACACTTTCATTTCCAAGTAATTTCAATAGAACTGTAGTTGGGTATTGTTGTGGGATTTATCTTGACCCAATTAAAACAACACAACTGAAATGTTATTGATATTACCTGAAATACACAATTAAATTACATGACTTTTTAATGTTTTTGAAAATGGATATAGCGTTTTGGAACCAAACTCTTATCAGTACATGTGTAATATTTAGTATATCACACAATACAGTTTGTTATCATGTTGCCGTTAGCAACCCTACCCATCCTTTCGGACTGTGTCGTTCACCCTTCTCCTCCTCACCTCCTCTTGCCTGCTTTCTCCTCTCTTGGCAGCTGCGCTATCAGAAGTGTCTGGTGGCACGCTCCCCCACACAGAGGGCAGGCTGCTCCTCGCCGCCACCGCCCGGCTCCGTGACCCGCCGCGTCACCACCAGCGTCAAGCGCGGCGTCCAGTCCCTCATAGACACTCTCAAACAGAAGAAGCCCAGCCCCGAGCTGCCCAACCAATAACGGGAGGAGGACAGGCTGGACCGCGGCCCACTGGCCAGCCCAGTCCATCCACCATCAGCACAGCCGCGACCGGAGTGGGTGGGGGGGAATATGGGGATGAAATATGAGGACTCACACACATGTGAAACTGTTAAATGTATATAATCTTACTAACAAATGACTGTGCAGCCCTGAGAGTGACATCTACTACTACTACAAAAAAAAAGGAGAGAAAAGTGAAAGATTTAAAAAAAAAAAAAGGAAAAGAAAAACAAGCTGCCACACGGTTGCCGTTACTCCACAGCCTTTCACCTTTGACCTCTTCACGTGGTCAGCGCGCTGCCTGAAGCATGCCCCGTCTTTTAGCCACGCTCCAAAGTCCAACACGCGCCCGCCCCCAACGAAACGAGAGGAAAAAACGATGAACAAAAACCAAGGGCCCCACATGGACGTTTCTGGAACAATGGATTGTAGACCGGCCAGAACTTCTATGCAGCGCAACTGTTCTGACCAGCGGCAAAGTCAAAGTCACTCTCCACCACTCTGTCCTGTGACCGTTTCCTTTTTCCAGAACTTGTGGGATTTCTCTCGGTGTGTGTGTGTGTGTGTGTGTTCTTGAGACGCAGGACAAGGGCCAGCGCTGCAGTGTGCCCTCATTTACTTGTGCCATACTGTGTGTCAACGCAGGCAGGAGCGCACCTTCATGTTAAAATATATATATATAAATCTGTGTGTGTGTGTGTGTGTGTGAGTGAGCGAGAGAGAGAGAGAGAGAGAGAGAGAGAGAGAGTGTGTGTGTGTGTCTGTCTGTGTTAATACTATGTCACCGAGGATGAAACGCGCTGAGAGCAAAAAGCTAAAGTGTACACAGGCAAGATCAAGGCGTTCCAACACGCCTCAGAGCTATGATTCACGCTGTACTAACTAGGAATGACTGACTATTCTATAGGAACAAGCATAAAAGCAGAACAATTGTGTCCCTTTTGCAGTCTTTCTGTTCGGATGAGGGAAGCTCCGAGACTATTCTCAGCGCTGGGATTCAACGTGGAATGGCATTGATTGATATGTTTGATATATCTGAATGTGGGAACAGCAGGAAGAGGAATCTACTGCATATGTGTGTGTGTAAAGATTTAAAGGTGTGCGCATTTGTCACTATTCACCTCCACACACACACACACACACACACACACACACCCCTCGAAAGGAGTCACCATCATCTCACACATACACAGACACACAAACACACACAATCTAACGCAGCTGTCTGTGGGGAAGACTAGCCCCCACACCCCCTCCAGTTATAGGAGAGCAACCTCACTCACCAATTCAGAGCAAGCTCCTATCTACCGCGTCTAAGCACCTTTTAAACCTCCCTGTATGTTAAGAGAACAAAAATATGAATGTGATTTCTACAACCAAACTAAGCTCAACTTATTCACAAACTGACCAGCTGAAACAAAGGAAAATATGAAAAAAAAAAAAAAAACATTGACATTTCTTCTGTTATTGCTCATTTTTACACCATAGTAATGTAATCCATTGTGAGAATAAAGGCATTTAAAGACAAGTATGTCTCAAAGATTTAATTGCACTCTGATGGAAATGTTAGTTTTGGGAGTTATTGAATGGCTGTATAAAATTAACCAATACTACCACCAGGCAGTATTTCTTCATAAACCACACAAATAAAATCAGATGTGCAGACAAGGTCAGTACGAAGACACTTCATTCGGTCATTAGGAAAGACAAAGAGCTCTTGACAGAAAAGCATTTTATATTGTTGACTGTTTGGCATCTAAATATATCCTTAGAAAACAGTAAAAATCAATGTGTTCTAAATTATACTGCATGGTAATGGATTTGCTTACAAAATCGACTGGCATGCTCTCTAAATATCCATGTTTCTTTTTATGTGTTTTTGTATGAGTGCATTGGTCAATGTTTTTTTTTTTCTGTTTTTTTCTTTCTTTTTTACATATTTTCTCATCAGTATGTGCATATGCGTTTGTCTATCTGTGTGCATAAGGGTGTGAAATTGGATCAGAGTCACAAACAAGGCTACATACATACATGTTACCCTGTGTGTGTGTGTATATGGGTTTCTGAATCATGTGCATGAGCGTACATATGTGTGTGCATATGCGTGTCGAAGCCAAAATGCAGATGAGTGTGTGTGTGTGTGTGCATGTGCACATTCACACACACACACAAACAAACACACACACACACACACACACACACACACACACACACACACACACACACACACACACACACACAGGGTAAGGTGTCAGTCTCAGAGCCAGGGGCGTGGGTGGATGTACATGCCCTGGATGGAGCCACTGGAGCGTGAGGCGGGGATGGACGGGTGGCTGCTCTTCCACTGCAGGAGGGACAGCGCCGGGTTGGAGCGCACCCGGCGGGCTCTGCATGACGGGGAGCTGGTGGAGGGCACGGGGGCAGGGGGGGAAGGGCAGCCGGGGAAGATGGCCGGGGGCAGCAACAGCGCCATGGGCCGCAGCACCTCCTGACGACCTTTGGGCGGGACAGTGGCCATGGGGGGAGCAGGGGGAGAGGGAAGAGCAAGGAGGCGGTTGGGGTGGATGGTGAAGGTGGAGGTGTTTGTGGTGGAGGAGGTATTGAAGGAGATCTTGGAGGAGGTGTTGGAGG
The DNA here is from genome assembly GCF_017589495.1 of Alosa alosa. NCBI lineage: Eukaryota > Metazoa > Chordata > Actinopteri > Clupeiformes > Clupeidae > Alosa > Alosa alosa. The sequence goes on along the minus strand of NC_063209.1, from coordinate 7,842,085 downwards.
AGGTGATGGAGGAGGTGTTGGAGGAGGTGATGGAGGAGATGTTTGAGGAGGTGTTGGAGGAGATCTTTGAGGAGATGTTTGAGGAGGTGTTGGAGGAGATGTTTGAGGAGATCTTTGAGGAGGTGTTGGAGTAGGCTGTGGTGCTGGTGGTGCGGCCCATGGGCTTGCGTGAGGAGCTGGACACCATGGGCCCAGACGAGCCTCTGTTGGGTTGGACACTTTTAGGCTGCCGCTGCTGGGACGGGAGTTTGATTTTACCTGAAAGAGAGAGAGAGAGAGAGAGAGACTCACACTATGGTGTTCTATTACCACTGACTATAAATCAGTGAGTAGTCTCATTTAAAGGTGCAGGTCCATAATTCTGCTGATATTTGATATTTGAACTCAAGAACCAATGCAATTTACATCCCTCCTTTCTGTGGCCCCAGACCAGCGTATCGATCGGCTTGGTCCAAGCCACTTTGTTTTCCATTTAAGACAGGGTTATGTATAAACCCCCGACTTTTTGAGTGCGCACTCAGAATAGACTACTAGAAGCTCGACAAAACGTGTACAGGTCTAGAATCTCTGCACCTTTAAATATGATGTTGTCCTGCCTTCATTTTAAGCACTGATCACACAAGGAATAACAAGAGACACCCACTGACAATTTACTAAGATGTACTTTAAATAAGCACTCTAGTCAGCAGACTATTTCAAATTTCCCTTCCTCCATCTACAATTGGGCACTAATCTCACAAGGACTGAGAACACCCACACACTAGCATCCCATTACTGCTTGCTTAAGAGCAGACGTTACATCTTACGGTTCGTCTTGCCTCAGGCGCGGATCTAAGGAGAGGATCTTAGGAACGCTCAATGTCACATGAGTCATTGCATCATTAATGATCCGGTTCCACGCGGATTTCACACGGGCTCCGAGAACATTAATATTCCTTCACATTGTACTTCAATTTGGTGCCCAAGGAAAGGGCCCATCCTTCATGCGCTCAAGCCTCCAACAGTTGGCTCATTTAATAGATCAGTGCCTTTGAAGGACGCAACAGAAAAGCAGCGGCTATTCCCATTGGCCGGGAGGAAGAGAGAGCGAGAGACGTAAAGCGGGCGTCAGAGAGCGGGGCGGAGGGAGGGGGGGGGGGGACGTCATCAGCTCACCTCCGGAGGCCAGTGCGCTCTTGCTGCCGTAATTCCCCACCGCTGGATGCCAGAAAGCTGGCCTCCGCCTGGCTGGGCGCGAGGAAGTCGGGAGATCGCGGCCGACTGGCTGCTCACGGAGCCGTGAGGCCGCGGGTGGGGGTGGGGGTGGGAGGAGCGGCCCTGGTTGGCTGGGCCGCCGGGCCGGTGGTGGGGGTGGTGCTGCCGGGCACGCCTTTCCTTCTTGGGCGGCGGGTCGGTCTGGATGCCGTCCAGCAGGCCCTTGGCGGCGGCGCGTGCCAGCACCTCCTGGGCCGTCTCCGTCGCCTCCGGCTCCACCTGCGGAACAGAAGAGGGGACACGGGAGAGGTGGAGGTCAGAGAGGAAGTCAACACCACAGCACGGGGAGGTGGGGAGAGAGGAGGGATCAGTTTGCGCTTGTGGTTGAGTAAGAGTGAGAGAGTGTGTGTGTGTGTGTGTGTGTGTGTGTGTGTGTGAAGCAAGTGTGGGATAAAATTAAACATGGGTTTCAAGTTTGCAAGGGTCCTTGGGTGTTCGTGTTCTTCTTGATTAATTAACATGCTAATTGCCTTGATCTGATTTCTCAGCAGAGGTCTGGGAACAGACGCGAGGCAGAAAAAAGAAGCAAAATGCGGCAGTGCTTTGTTTCCATATGGAAGCTTGTTCTGAGGGTGTGTGTGATTGTGTGTGACTGTGTGTGTGTGTGTTTGTGTGTGTGTTTAAGAGTTGCTTTGAGACTGTAAAGGCTCTCTCCTGTGGACTCACGGCAGTGTCAGCCCTGCTGGGTCACCTGCTGCCTCAGCAACAGCCCACACACTCACACTGAATAATTCACACACTCTGTGTGTGTGTGTGTGTGTGTGTGTGTGTTCATGCGTGCGTGCGCACACAGGTTATTGTGAGTTTAAGAGGGGGGGGGTTTAAGGGTTAGTGTTTGTTTGTTTGTTTGTTTGTGTGTGCGTGTGTGTGTGTGTGTGTGTGTGTGTGTGTGTGTGTGTGTGTGTGAGAGAGAGTGTGTGTGGTGTCCATGTGTGTGTTCGTACGCGTGCGTGCACGTGTGTGTGACGCTTTGGCAGTCTTGAGGGGTTTGCCCTGCTGACGCTAACGTGCACAGACAGGGGGCGCTGAATTATTCAACACTTCCTGCTCTGCTCTGCCCTCGCCCACCCCCCACCCCCCCACCTCCTCCCTGAATGGCCATAAAAAACACAGCACAGGTCTCCGGTTATCACCGGGACCCAAAAGCACTGCAGCACAGATTTCACCGCAAAATGTCATCCAAGTCACTGCGCCAATTCCTAATCTAACGACTCCACATTTCCTAATCTAACCCAAGCCACGCTTCCAATCTAATGCACTCGGTGGCGACGAAGCGAGAGGGTCAGCCAAACCTCAGCAAAAGGTCCATCTGCATCCAGAAATGAACAAGGTTGTGAGACATCGCTAAGTGCTTTTCGTAGGTTGGTGTCAGAGGGCTGCACATGAACGAGCACATCACACTCTTTCTATTTGCTGTAAATATGTTTGAGGCTGCATCACATGCATGCATCCCACAAGACTGCATGTGTGATACTGTAGGGAGTTTTATATGGCCCCATAAAAACCTTTACTGGGCCCATATGTAGCTAGCGGGGAGCGTGGTAATATTTCCCGACACACACATCTAATTGCCTTTTTACGGCAGATTCTTAAGAGTGCAACAATAATCTTTATTAGTGTGGTTTATTGAAAGGGATGTGGAGGTGGAGGTATGTTTGCGTGTGGGGTGTGTGTGTGTGTGTGTGTGTGGGAGGTGTCGCGTCCCCCATTGCAGAGACGTTATTTGGGCTTGATTATCCTCTCATGTCTGTCAGCGGACGAGTAAAGCTGATGGATGGCTCTAATATAGCGGAGGGCCGCCTGCGGCTATGACGGCTGCCATCGCCTCCCAATACCTTGCCATCCTTCCCTCACACACACAAACATATATACACACATATACACACACACATATATACACACATATACACACACACACACACACACATATATACATACACACACACACATATATACTCACATATACACACACACACACACACACACACACACACACACACACACACACATATATACACACATATACACACACACACACACATATACATACACACACACACACATATACACACACATATACACACACACACACACACACATACACACACACAGATCACATCATGATCACACTAGACATATACACATACACACACATACAGATCACATCATGATCACACTAGACATACAAACACACAGTATCTTTAACCTCTGTTGTGTGAGCATCAAGAGGTGTGACTCTTACAGAGAGAGAGAGAGAGAGAGAGAGAGAGAGAGACAAAAAAAACATAGAGGGCCAGATGTACTAACGCCAATTGTGCGCAGTAAAATCATTAAGCAGGTATGTACAAACAGGCAGCGATGATGTAAAAGCATAAACTGCCTGTCACGGAGCTGAAACTGGCAGATTAGATTGTCATGTCATGCATATGCATTCATGGGAGGATCCAGGGAAAGTGGGAGTTTAGCGAAAAAAAGATGGGAGGGAAGAGTAAAGAGCCTAATTATTTATTCCGCAGTATGTACAAAGACTGCTCCTGAAAGCGCACCTCTATTCTGCGCCTAAACACTTCCGCCTTGTAAAAGCAGGTGTTAATCCAAATTGCAGTTCAATGTGTCAATAAGAGAACCTTTCAAAGACAACAGAATCGCTATTTAGAACACCAGTTTTTGTGGTGAATATATTTGTACTACCAAAAGCAACCTTAACTTTCATTGGCCTTTCGAATGTCTTACTTTCACTTTCACATCATTCACTTAAACTTTCCTACTTCCTAGATTTGACCAATCTTCCATAGCCTATGTGCACAAGTAGTTTGAGTAGAACTGATCTTCATTATCTCCCTGCTTGTTTACGTCTTATCATGTATGGCAGTGGTCGCCAACCCGTCGATCGCGATCGACGAGTAGATCTTTAGGACTTGCCCAGTAGAAAACAGTCACCAAATTCCCACATGTTTGCCAACGTTTACAGGACGTAGCCTACATTTCAGCGCGAGATAGGATAGCGCATGATTTATTCAAGACCTAGCCATCATAATGCAAGAAATTCCTGCATACATTTACAGTGCTGTCTGATAACATTAATCTAATAATGGAGCAGCGTGAATGCGGGACCGGACGAACCAACTTCTGACTTGAATCGAACGTAACCCCATGCAGACACACACGCGCACAGTACCACTTTGCAGGTGCGATCTCTCTCTCTCTCTCAACAGGACTTGTCACTGCTGAAGTCAAATTATGCTAGGTGTTTCTACATCAACTGCTAACTGACAGAAAATAAAAAACTAAAGTTTAGCGATCAGGAATTTGTTCTCCATTTGAAGAATGTGATCGATTGCGGACCTGCACAGACACGGAGTGCATTGTAGGCCTAGGCTTAGGTTACTTTCACTTAGAGTGCGCATTAATTACGTGAAAGATGCTTCATACCAAAACAGCGATCAAACATCAAATTGATCATGACGTATTGTCACAAACACTTACTCCAATTAGAAAATCAAAACCAAAATCATGTAAGTAAAGACTATGTTAAAGTGTTGTTATCTCATTGACAAGAGAGAGAGACAAAACAGAGAGAGAGAGAGAGAGAGAGAGAGAGAGAGAGAGAGAGACAAAAAGCACAGATACGAGTGGCCACTCACTCCAGACAATGCAGACAAGGACCCGGGGCGTCTCTGACCGAGTGTCACCCAAACAGGACTGGTTGAGAGATGAAGCGTGCTCTTGACATGGATAACACTTGCTGGTGCGACAGTGTGTCTCCATGAGATATCAGGCTACAGAGGTGTGTGTGTGAGATGGCTTGTGTAATGGTTGTTTTGTAACTGAACTATAAATAAGACTGTGCCGCATGTTATGGTCACGGTTTAGGTGCATGCGAGAGACTGTGTGTGAGCGTGTGAGATTGGGGAATGGGAATTAAGTAAGTGTGTGTATGAGAGAGAGAGTATGTTTGGGCTCTGAACAGAATTTCATCATCAGCCCATGAAGCTGAACATTTCTGAGCACTTAAGCTGTCGTGACTCAAGACCTGTTTACACCTACATACAAGAGCAAGCGAGAGAGAGAGACAGACAGAGAGAAAGTGAGACAGATAGAGAGAAAGACAGAGAGACAGACAGAGAGAGAGAAGGAAATATTATGGCAGTGAAGTTGAAGCAAACGCAGCGCAAGAGAGAAGGCAACCAGCTCTGCTCTACTTTCCAAATCACTCCATGCCAAGACAAGACGTACTTTCATCTCCCTCTGCAACGCGTCTCCTGTGCCTCTCCTGCTCACTCTCCACTCCTTCCCCATCTTCTCCCTGTATGCTCTCCATCCCCCCACACACACACACACACACACACACACACACACACACACACACACCTCCTGTCTGTGATGTGATCTAAGGTCCTTGCCTCTTAACTCAAAGGGGTGAAGACCCCGGCGCTCGTCTCTTTGACCTCACAAACACTCAGATCTGCCGCCGCCGCCTCCTCCTCCTCTTCCTCCTCCTCCTCCTCTCCACTGGTCTGAAGGTTCTCTCTCCAACATCCTCTCCCCAGTCCCACCTTGTGAGAGTGATCCCCCTCTTCTGAGTGCAGCACGGTCTGCCCATCTAGATATGTAGTGCTGTCTGTCTGTCTGTGTGTAGTGCGGTCTGTGATCCAGGTGTGTTGTATCCAAATGCTGTATTCTCATGCCAGGTGAGTGCTCACAGATTACACAGACGTCAGGGTCATGCCGATGAGAGCAGCAGATCCCGCAGACCTCAGGGTCATGCCAATGAGATTGGCAGACTGAAAGGAAGCACACACATTCTGTCCAGTCCTGTCCTGTCCTGTCCACACAGACGTCTCCATCACGGTGGAAAACTCTACGCTAGCAAAATCTTTCATCTGCCTGCCTGTGGGTCTGTCACGCGTCTGGTGATGGGGCTCAATTCCACAGGTTGGGCTAGACAGCTGTCTCATCATCTGCTGTCTGGCTTGAGATGTGCGGCAGACGTCTTCAAGACCTGCCTGTCTGTCTCTCTGTTTCTCACACCCTCCCTCTCTCTCTTTCTCCCTCTTTCTCCCTCTCTCTCTCTCTCTTTCTCTGTAGCTTGTCAGCTCTGCACCTCTCCACCTCTGCTCCCAGACTGCCATCCCAAATCAGCCACAGCTATCGCTTGATGGGTTTGTCAGGCCCCCAGCAACCCTCTTTATCTTCCCTTTTCTTTTTGTCTCTCATCACCCCTTCCCCCTCTCTCCTCTCCTCTCTTTTCCTCCCCTCTCCCCTCTCCTCTCCCCCCTCCCACTCTCTCCTCCCCTCTTCTCTCATCTCCTCTCCTCCCCTCTCCTCTCCTCTCCTCCCTCTCCTCTCCTCTCCCCTCCTCTGGTCTCCAAGGCTGGCTCGTCCTGACAGGCGAGTGGCGTGAGCGACGTGAGGCACAGTGCAGGACACGCTGGCGCTGGCTGTCTCGGGGACACACGCTGGGCTCCGCCGCGGCGGGGGGGGACACATGGAGCCGGTGGCACTTATCTGGGCCACAAGAGAGCAGGAGGAGGGACTCTACAGCTCACCACGGGGAGGATTAGACGCTGGATATACACGCCTCAACACATCAGAGAGAGAGAGAGAGAGAGAGAGAGAGAGAGAGAGAGAGAGAGAGAGAGAGAGAGAGGACAAAAGAAAGAAGGACATTACAAAGAAATGTACAAGAACAAGAAAGGGTGCACAAGAGATAAAGTAGAGATAAAGGGAGGGAGGGACTGAAGGAGATAAAAAGAGAGGAGAGAAATGTGTAAGAAGAAGGGATGTATGATAGATGAGAGAAAGAGTAAGAAGGAGAAGAGAAGAGAGGGATGGGGGAAGGGATGTATAAGAAAGGGAATGGGTGCCCAAGAGGAAGAGAGAGAGAGAGAGGAAAGGGGGAAGACAGCTGCAGACCCTCAGAGAACAGGACTCAAGGGGAAGTCTGGAAGCGAAAAGCTTTGAACATGGGCAGGCTCTGGGAAAGACAAACAGTAAACACAAACACCCATCTTTCATCTTCCCCATCCTTTCTTGCACAACTCTTTCTGCCTCTCTCTCTCTCTCTCTCTCTCTCTCTCCTCCCACCCACCCACAAACACATACCCTACCACTCTCTCTCAAACACCCCCACTCACTCACTCACTCACTCACCCCTTCACCCCCTCCCTCCCTCCCATAGCTACAGTAGCCCTAATAAAGCTCAGAAAGCCTCGATCTACTGCACGACTCCACTGGGAGACCGACGGAAAGAGGCCATGAGAAAAGCCCACGTCCGCGAGCAAGTGCGCGCCAGAGAGAGAGAGAGAGAGAGAGAGAGAAAGCGTGCGAGGGAGAGAGAGTGAGTGAGAGAGAGAGAGAGGGAGGCTTGGGAATAAATTTCCTTTAAAAGAGCCCGGCTCCTTTATCGGCTCACCACTAAATGAGTCTCCAAGGTTCCCCCGTCTCGCTGATGCTATCACACTACTCCACCGCACACACACACACAAGCACACACGCATGCACACACACGCAAACACACAAAAGAACAACAAGCCTTCTCTGAGCAGTATTATAATAGCCTAGGAGCTCCAACACATACGCTAATGGGATATGGCAGGACCTTATATGATGGGCATGATTACAATTGACTTTGCTTTGGTGCGGCGGTGGTGTGCCTTCATGCGTGCCCTTCCGTGCATGTGTGTGTGTGCGTGAGTGTGTGTGTGTGTGTGTGTGTGTGTGTGTGTGTGTGTGTGTGTGTGTGTGTGTGTGTGTGTTCACACCCGCGTGGGAGTTTTTTGGACTGTTGTTATTCCAACTTTAATGAGTTTACACCAGTTGGAGAGCGCTCGAGTGGAAATGTTGTTTAGCCGCTGAACTGCAATTACTGGCCAAGAACACGGGTGGACATCAGGTAATATGACTGTAAAATGGCCGCTGGGTCTGCGGTTATATGACTCGCAGAGTGGGCATGTGGAACTTGGCCTGAGTCGGTGTGTGTGTGTGTGTGTGTGTGTGTGTGTGTGTGTGTGTGTGTGTGTGTGTGTGTGTGTGTGTGTGTGTATGGTAGTGGTGGTGGGGGGTGGGGGCTATTTTTGTTATTATTTGGTTATGTGTGTGTATCTGTGTATGTGTACTGGTAACAGAGCATATGGTTGTTTGACATGATGTAATACTGTGTGCATATCTGGGCATGTGTGTGTTTGTTCTATGTTAATGTCAGTGTATATGTGTGTGTGTGTGTGTGTGTGTGTGTGTGTGTGTATGAGTGACCTCTCTGGTCAGCACAGCGATGAAGCAGCCGTTGCTGTCCTCTGAGGGTTCCAGTTTAAAGAACCTGCTTCCCCTCTCCTGCCCCTCCTCCACTTCACCCATGCACATCTGCTGGGGTAGCGCTGCCGTGTTTGGCCTGGGAACACACACGTGCGCACACACACACGCGCACACACGCACACACACACACACACACACATACACTCATTGAAATGCAAGCATGCATTTAACACACACACATTCATCATTACAGTAATCATCATCATAATTGCAGTAATCTCCATCATATCAATGAGCCTGCAAATTATCAATACATACATCCTGGTGCCGACATACAGCTGGTCAATAGCAACATTCACATGTGCAACAGACAGAAGGAATTCTCTTGGCCATGCATTAGTGTGCATAGGAATCAATACAGCAGCACATTTATAATCACATAAGTTATGGTTTCGCCTTGGTGCACGCTGGACACACACACGCACGCACGCACACAAACCTGAAGGGCGGTCTGTCCTGATCCTCTTGTCCTGCTGCCAGCACTCGGCTCACCAGCTCCTCGTTCTCCTCTGGGTACACCGAACAGGTGCAGTAAACTACCGACTGGACTCTGGGGACTGCACACCCACACACACACGTACCCACATGCACACACACACACACACACGCACAAGCACGTTTGCCAACGCCAACACACACACACACACACACACACACACACACACACACACACACAAGCACACGCACGTTTGCCAAGACACACACACACACACACACACACACACACACACACAGAGGGAGCATAAACAATATATTCCAAAATACATAAATATAATCAAATATACAACAAAGAGAAGTCATAGCGGGTGAGATCCACAGTTGACAATACCTAAGAGATTACACACACACACACACACACACACACAGAGGCACACAAGCACAACACACACACACACACACAAGCACAAAACACACACACATACACACACACAGGCACAAAAGCACAACACAGACACACACACACACCCACACAGAGATAAACACACTCACACAGGGAAAAAAGCATGAAAAAGTATGACAACATCAACCCCCTCATCTGGAGCATTAAACATGCAGTGAAATCAGGCACAGAGTCAAAAAAGAAGAAAGAAATGCACACACACACACACACACACAAGCAAACCCAGCAGGTAGAGACACCACCAAAGGCATTTTCAGCACAAACACTCCAAACATTCCCAAAACACACCTCCACGTGCCTTACCTATGGAGACCCTGTCAAGAGAGAGACACACAGACACACACATACACACACACACACACACACACACACACACACACACAGACACACACACATACACAGAGAGCGAGTATCTGTCATCCTTTCCTCATAATTGCTATAAAGAATGTTTGTGAATGAGGAGGCGTCTCTCTGAGAAAATGGAGCATCTGCAGGAGAATGACAATATGACAAAATAACAGACACAAGTTACTAAGCGAGGTGGAAATATGTCTTGTTGACGCTGCACATGTCCTTAATATTCTTCCTTTTCAGTCCCTGAGAAATGGCGGGAGAAGGCTGGGAGAAGGCTGGGAGAAGGCAGGGAGAAGGCTGGGAGAAGGCTGGGAGAAGGCTGGGAGAAGGCTAGGAGAAGGCTGGGAGAAGGCAGGGAGAAGGCTAGGAGAAGGCTGGGAGAAGGCAGGGAGAAGGCAGGGAGAAGGCTGGGAGAAGGCAGGGAGAAGGCTGGGAGAAGGCTGGGAGAAGGCTGGCTACTGCTACTGGCTTTGTTTGCTGTTGCAACCTTAGCGGAGTCTACCACAGTATTGACTGTAATGGATAGCTGGTTTGTGGGGACACAACTTTGATTTTGCCATCCAGATTAATTACTGTGGAATCCAGTTCAAAATGGAGGGGAGGCAGAGGGGCGGTCTACTGGTGCAGCTCCTGAGTGGACCGGGCATCTGGAGTCGCATGGACGAGGTGCTAACTAAGACCTATGCTAATGGCCATCACCTTAACACCGCAGCCGAGGTAAATACCTGCCCTTAATGATCTCACTGTTGAAGGACAGCCCAGCAGCATGGGCTGCCAACACACCAGTCATCACACCCACACAAGACAACACACACACACACGTTTGCATGGAGAACATGTTTGAAGATAACTATGCAGTAAGCCACCGAAGGGGAGGGGAATGAGAGACAGAGAAGCAGACAGAAAAAGAGAGACAGAGACACGGCTTCAGCAAAAAGTCTGTGGCTTGACGAGAAGAATTTGTATCCATATCCCCACACACACACACACACACACACACACACACGCACACACACACGCACACACACACACACTCAAACTGCAGCCACGGCATCAGCAACCCCCCTCCACTCTAGCGGACGGGCGTTCCCTCTCGTCCATCGACTGGGCCGGAATCGATGCCCACCTGCCGTTAATTAACAGCACACGGCGAGGATCTGCAGCATCGGGACGAGTGAGAGTGGGCCGGGCCGGCGTGGGGGGGGGGGTGTGGGGAGTCTTCTGGCCTCTCCATGCGCTCAATAGCTGCCTGATTACCACACCATATGAGCCACCCTCTGGGTCCATGCAAAAGGCCAGCGTTATTTCATTTGATTTTTTTTTCTTCCCACAGCTGCGGCAACAACCAACAACACAGCAACCAGGCGGGCCCCACGAGGATCAAACGGGGAAACAAAGGTGGTTTCTGCTCAATAACACTAGTGAGTGTATCTGATATGCATGAATTTATAACCTCCAACAGGCTGCCGTTTTTCCTGCATCAAAAGAGAGAATGGATAATAAGCGTACTGGTATGCCGGATTCATCTACATTCTAAATGTATGAAAGACTGACCAAAGAACGCAGGGATTGATCTGTGTGTACTTCACCAACTGGCTTCTTTGATCTTGTGTGTCATGACACAGGCATCTCAGATAGTGTGTGTGTGTGTGTGTGTGTGTGTGATCATATCTATCATTTACTGTTTATGTGTGTGTAGGCCAGTGCAGGATACTTACAATTGAGGGCATGCTTCAGGTCCTTACTCTGCTGGGCCACCAGGGCATCGATCTTCGCTTGGGCTATGGAACCTTGGGATAGGTCTTGGAGGAGCTCTGTGTCTAGAGAGGGAAGACACTCATCTCAGACGGACCTCAGCCAAGGCTGCGATGCTCCCTACAGCCCAGCAGAGAATTGTGTACTGCTGCAGATCTTGCTCAGCACAGCAATGTGCAACAGTACGTCCAGTTATGGCAGCAGTACGTCCAGTTATGGCAGGCCCTGACACTGTTACGAGTATCAATTCAACTGGGAGTTTGTATCGGAGGGGTTTAAAGGCAATTTTTCACATAGATCTCCGTTTCTCGAGGTCACCGAGTACTGTCGATACGAAATAAAAATGTGAATAAAAAAAATCGGTGCTACTGGAGTTTTTGCAGCCAACAGCTAGAGCTGCCAGGCAGCTACAGTGCTACACTCTGGGGGCATCTTTAACATCTTTACTGACACCGTATTGACAGTATTGGGTGACCTTGAGAAACGGAGATCTATGTGAAAAATCGCTGGAATTCTCCGATAACGCGTGCACTGCACATGCAACCCTAGACAGAAAAGAAGCTATACAGTACAACTATTTTGCAAATGAAAGACCATTTAGGCAAAAAAAGTACCTCACCAACCTCCATAATGTGTTGAAAGTAAACCCTAAATACTGTAGGCTTATACAAGACTATAGAGCCGTACTGCCTGCCAGTGTGTCCTATGGAGCACGCCTTCATGATGGGCAGCATACCTCCATTCTCCTGCAGCAGATAGCCCACAGGGTTGCACACGGCAGAGACGGAGCACTGGGGCGTCAGCAGGATGAGCTGGGTCCTCTGCACACGCAAGTCATTCACATCCAGAGCCTGGAAGGCCTCAGGGAGAACCTTCACATCTGATAAACACACACACACACACACACACACACACACACACACACACACACACACACACACACACACACACACGCACACGCACACATACACGCACGCACACACACACACACACACAGACAAAGAGAGAGTCAGTCTGTCTACCCAGCTCAGTGTTAAAAGCTCAGGATGATGCCGTGGCATTAATATATTATTGTATGCTTTCTCAAGTCACACAAATATGATCGTAGCACAGCACAGAATAGGACACTGACTCTGAGATTCATGTCACTTGCTCTTCTGAAATACAAATTCAACTGCAGTTGTTTGCCGCAATAGCTGATGCTGTGGGAGGACACCAGCTGGGGGGGAAAAACCTTGGAGGGGGGGGGGGGTAGTGGACCAGAGAAAACCCCTGTGCTTCCTCACCAACTACCATCAAGGTGCCCTTGAGAAGGGCTCTAAATCCCAAACTGCCTATTGTACTACAGTGGAGGAGTGTCCTGCGGACTATCCTGTGATCTCCCTCCTGCCAACACTGTTAACATTGACAACATCAACACTGTGTCAAACAGGGGCAGGAGAGTCTCTCACAGTGTTGATGTTGTCCATTTTGACACAGTTGTTGAAGTTGTCATCAGTGTTGATGTTAAGTATCTTCAAGCTATGCTCTCTGTATAAAACTTAAATAAATCAGGTAAGGTAGAACCATTCTTTTGATTTGTAATCCACGTCTACTGTAATACACATGCATAATTACCCAATGCACGCACACACACACAGAGACACACACACAGAGACACACACAGAGACACACTCACTCTTGCAGCCCATGTTGACGAGGCTCTCCTGCAGCTCCTCTCTTTGTCCAGGCTGGAGGTCTCCTCCGCAGACGTACACTCTGCACGGTCCACTGGAGCTGACGCTGCTGCTGCTGCTGCTGCTGCTGCTGCTGAGGCCAGGCCCCCGGGGGCCAAGGGCCACGATGGCCGCCACGTGGGCTACCGTGAGGACGGACGGGACACCGGCCATGAGGATGTCCCCCTCCGCTACCAACAGGCCCCCTGCCAGCCACGGGCCCACACAGCAGGACTTGTCCTGCAAGCAGAGGACAACACAGACCCTCCATCAGCAAACAGAGAGTGGACATTACAGACCCTCCATCAGCAAACAGAGAGAGGACAACACAGACCCTCCATCAGCAAACAGAGAGTGGACATCACAGATACTTCAACACAGCAGCTACATCTATACTGCATGGACCTGTCAGCTGTCCTGATCTACTCTATGAAATGCTGTGAACCCTTAAGTGCACTAGCCACTTCCATGACTTCTTTCTTGTGCACTTAAAATATCAAGGCTTTCACTTAAGCTTAATTTAGACTCAAATGCAAATGTCTTTGATGAAGTTTCAGAGCTTCAAGATGACACGAAAAGAGGGAAGTGTCACGTTATATAGTTCGCAGTATAGCCTTTCTGAAACAGAGCAATTAGCTTGCAAGTGCAGGGGGCATACACATTCGTAATCAGCATGTGTGCTCATTGAGCATCCAGTACAAGTCCTTGGCATCCCTAATGCCTTACCTTATCAGTTGCTGAGCAGGAATGGAAAAGTACTGGGTCATAACTTTGAAGACCCACTATGTTTATGCATGAAGCCAGATTATTTCACATAACACTCTTACCTCTATGTTAAGGACTACTTGGGTAAATTGCTATAAAAAAAATACTAGAAAAGATTTGCTTAACTTTCTTAAACTCCTCTCATCTGCATCTTTGAGATGGATCTGTGCCAGGCAGATCTACAATGCTGGGGCTTTTGTCCCCTAGAACTCTGATAAGGAAGACAAGGAGAGAGTGACCCTTTAATATCAGCGGTTAAAGGACTACACCGTGACCAATATTTCCAGTTGTAATTTGATTTTCATTTGAGCTTAATTTGGGCTCAGTGTAAATGTCTTTGATGTGGCAAAGACCACAAGGTCGTTCTCATCCACAGGAGAAAATGGAAAATATAAGTGGGGGAAAATGACAGAGAGATGGAGTGCAGAGAGGGAGAGAGAGAGAGAGAGAGAGAGAGAGAGAGAGAGGTGGAGGGTATGAGATAGAGATGATTAAGTTAGAAAGTGGTTCTGAATGCTTAATTGAACTGAGCCTGGTAATCAAATTTAGACGGTTTGCTTCGCATTGCGACTGGCGAGTCTTTTAGTGTGACCAGACAGAGTGCCTGAGTATTACAACACTACAGACTGCGACTGTCACACCATTCAAATCTACGCTTGTCGTTAATACACTGTTGTCACTCGAAAAAATGACACATTTCATTCGCTATCAAAACACATAGCGCAAGTCCATTACCAAGGCTGTTTTTCTCCTGTCTCTGAAGTCCAAGGCACAGTGGTGGTGTCAAGGCCAGTGACTCCATCGTCATAATGCTACACATCAAAGACCTCGGGGCAGACATGGCCTTCATGCCTTTTCAATTACGGGAGACTATTGTAATGTTCCACATTTACAATCTGTATGCATTTCACACTGTATCCCTTTTGAACCTGCCAACACAGGAGCATTCTCCAGAGATGTTTGTAGACGTGTGTAGAAATATTGGATGAGACATCTATCTCTCCGCATAGTCGGACAAGCACATCAATTTTTCAGCACTAACAAGAGGCTTAAACTGAATCTGTCAGAGGCCAGTCAGTGCTAAATAAAAAGGGAAAAACAATAAGCTTTAAAAGGAAGCGTTGTTAAAAAAAAAGTGAAAATAGGGAGCATTACATTAGGGACTTTGATTCATTTTCTATTGGCTTAACAATTTGGGTAGTACCTGAGTTACTGTTTTATTGGCTGGGAAGTTAGGGCCGCAGTTGACTCTTAATGAGTAATGAGCTTGTATTGGCTGAGACAACAGTGAGGCACCTGCGTAATGACTTAAACAGCTTGGCCGGAGTGGTACCTGTGCGATGAGCTTGTACTGGCCGAGCAGCTTGGTCCGGTACAGCTCGGCCTTCTGCTGCGGAGGGAACGCCAGCAGGTCCTGGCAGTGCGGGTCCTGACAGAAGGTCTGGCCGTCCAGCTGCCTGGACGATTTCACCTGCGCAAAGCCCTCCCTCATCAGCACGTCCAGCACCTTTGACAGGCTGGAGAGGAGAGAGGAGAAAGGTGTGTTGAGGTGAGAAGTGTGTGTGTGTGTGTGTGTGTGTGTGTGTATGTGAGGGGTGGGGGTGGGGGGGTTGTAACGGGGGATTTGAGCCGTGCTGTTTGCGGTTTCTCACAATAATCAATCCAAACCATCTCAGCATTTCTTCCTCCAATGTTTCCCCCAGTAGCCCCTGGAGGACTGACCTGATATGCAGATCTTCGGCTCTGACCCTCCACCCGTTTCCGTGACAGTGAGAGAGAGAGACTGATAGATACGGTAATATTGACAGCGGGGCTTCCCAGGCCATTTTTAAACGCCTCACATCCCACACACACACACCCTTAACTCTCCCGGTGTAAAAGTGTCAAAAGTGACCATAAGTCAAAAGTGAATAACGCTCAACTAGGTGAATACCTAAACGGAAACGAAAACCTTTTTGCCACACGTGAATATCTTTAAACGAATGAACTGGAGGAAGAACATTTAATATGATCCATGGATATGCAGGGATTAATGTATATGTGACCATAAGGATGTAAACTGGCAGAGTCAGCAGCTGTTACTATAGGAACCATGACAGACCCAGGAGACGCTCCATTCCAACCATAAGATTTTTATGACACTGCTGTCATGTCATAATGGTTTTACGATTTTAAATGTATGGCACATGCACATTACATTATCAAGTGTTCTTTTATAATCTGTTTCACAAGGACATGCCACTGAACCCAATATTTCACAAATGAAATATTTATGGTTGCCTAACTGGAAACAGCCATGCTTTTAAGGTTTCAACCACCACCAACTACACGGCAGCACCATGATCCAGGAAAAATGCTCCTGTTCAAGGAGGTCTGGAATCTGTTTTTAAATACACCTTCTTTACTTTCTCTGTGGGCAGTTGGGGGACACAAACTGATCCCAGATGCTGTTTGAGGTAAAGAGGTGAGAGAGGAGAGGAGGGTGAGTGGGCTTTGGCTGGGGCTGGTCTCCTCTGGCCCCTGTGTGGAGGCAGCGGTGACCTCCAGGGTGCACTCCAGCGAGGAGGGAGCCCTGCTGCGGCGCTGATTGGATCTGTCCAGAGCTCAGTGCCAGCGATTTACTGCCCCACTAGCCCGCCTGTCTGCAGTTTCAAACGGGGCAGGAGAGCGCCGCACACACAACACACACACACACACACACACACACACACACACACACACACACACACACACACACACACACACACACACACACACACACAAACACAAACACGCACACACACGCTCCAGCCATGCACTAAACTACACATCCAGCTGGTGTAAAACAAGGCAGATCACACAGCTATAGAGGTTAAACAGGAGAGAACGGGCTTAATGGGATGTCAGCAGGACATCTGAACAATAAACTATCACTGACATATACCCTCTCTCACACACACACACACATGCACACACACACACATATACACACACACACACACACACACAGAGCAGCAGACATGCAGCCCACAACTCAACACACACACACACACCACCATAAAGTATGATGCAATCAGTGACAGAAGACTAACTAAGCTTAGCCTGGCTTTAGCCTGTTCTCAGGCCCACACACAGACACACACGCACACAGACACACACACACAGACACACACACACACACACACACACACACACAAACAGAGGAACAAAGGTGGAGGAATACAATTGCTCCTGGAGCCAAAAAACCAGGCGGAGGAATACAATTCATTTCCGCCCAGTAAAGAGTTAAGTGAGCAGTAGCTGTGGGGTCTTGAGGGGGGAAAAAAAGGTGGTTTTCACACCAGTGGGCTGAAATGGTCATGGGCAGTGAGCGGGAATGGCTGTGAACCTGGGCTTAACCTCTGCAGCTCTCACACACACACTCACACACACACACACACACACACACACAGGTTCTTGATCACATGGCCTGTATCACAGAGCAGATTGATAATATCCTCCTCGGCTACTCTGCCACCGATAGCTATCTGTGTGAGGGAGTATGAGTGGACGATCATTTGTGTCTGTGTGAGTGTGCCTACACTGGCAGAATGGTGTGTGAGCATACATCACGTGAGTGTGCATGCATGTTGGGTAGGGCACTTTGTGTGTTCTCTAGACCTCTGCTCAGGTGCACTGCTTATGATAACCTTGATTAGGAGCACCTGGCCAGGTCATTGATCTGGAGTTAATAATCGAGAATAATCCTGTTCCTGAAGTGTTCCACACATAAGCGCCGACATTCGATTACATTAGATTTCATTATTTTCAAAACCACTCCACTCACCAGCGTCAAACTTTGCCGCCCCCATCATGTAGCCTACGATTCAGTTCTTTTTTGTCTGCACCACTCAATAGAGAGACTTCCATGATAAGGGATCAGATTCCAAAAATAATTCCGTGGAAATGCATGGATTCCAGTTGCTGCTACTGGAAGAAACTGGAATCCATGCATTTCCACTGAATTATTTTTGGAATCTGATCCCTTATCATGCCTGTTCATTCTTACTCGTCGCTCGACTTATCGTGACTAAATTCAAGATGGCTGCAAACGCTAAACTTCGTGAAGATACTGTCTGTATAAATCGTCTTGTAAGTAAACTACCAGTGCTTCTTCAAAGTTCTCAATGTCTCGTTTTAAATGTCAGGGCCCTCGGAAGTTTACCAATGAAGTGTGGAGATACATTGAGCCTCGTGAATGGTGTAAAACAGTGATTTATTTGCATGGCTAGCCCGATGCGAAGCACCACCATTGAAAAAGCTGTTGGTAGCATCGCTAACTAGCCAGATTTTGGAGTGCAGGGGACAAGCCGAGATGGGCTATGAGACATACGTTCACACTCGGTATCATGTTTCAACACACTTAAGGTCAATATCACACCGGAATTCTCCGTTAAGGAAGTGCTATGTTATACAGGTTTAATGCACTCGCTAGCCTAGCAGGTTTTATGTCAATTTGGACAATGCTAGCACTCGTTAGCCAAGCTAAGTTCATGCCATGAAGCTAAAATTATCCAAGCTGTCATGTTATGGAGTCCATGGTAGAACTCCAGACATTACCACAAAGTAATGAAACACGTGTGGCAGGGCACCTTCAATAACTGAATTGGTTTCAACTAGGTATGAATATAACTGTAATAATAACCGAGTCAATGAGCTATGACTGTAATAAAAGCTGCAGAAGAGCACCTTGTCTTGAGCGTGTTGACCCAGGCGTAGAGGGGCTGGCTGTTGGCCTTCTCCTGCCTCTTCCTGACGCTGTCGGGCAGGATGCAGTCGATCGTCAGCAGGTCGTGTTTGATCCTGCAGCGTGCCAGCGAGGCCGCCAGCTTTGTCTTAAACCTGCAGGAGATGAGCAAACATTACTCAACAAACACACACACACACACACACACACAAATATTCACATGACCCAAGGACAAAACACACTCCCTCTGTCCATCTGTTGTCATTTATTTTTCATATGCCCTCGAACCCTCTCTATCTCTCTCTCCAGCACATCCTCTCAATTGGGATCCCTGAAGACTCTCTGCCCTAAAAAAAAAAAACACATTTCTAGAATTTTGTGTGAGATGTTTCAAGGCTCAGAAGGTTTTGGATACTGGAGAAAGGGTCTGACAAGTGTGTTTTTTCTCTCCTTTCCGAGAGAGCTTTATGTCTGCTTTTTGCTGACAGCTGCTGCATTACCCCATCAACTCCACTGTCATCCTTCCCATTGTTGGACATCAGTATCCTACAAGCTCAGTGCAAATACCAAATTGGTCTGACAGATGAGATGGACCCTTACAACATTGACTGCTCCTCTGTTCCTGTCAGTCAAAAGCTCAGACCTCAGTTTAAGCAGCCAAATAAACTCTACTCTGGACACCTTCTGTTCAGGATGGTTTCAGGCAGTTGGTCTGCTTCTGCACTACAGTATGTAAGGGATAATGTATAGAACGCTGGTCATTATTGGGAAAATAAGTCCCGACAGGGCGAACCGGTCTTGCTTCGCCCTGAAGGGACTTATTTTCCCAATAATGACCGGCGTTCTATACATTATCCCGCTTATTATACGGCTACTTGCCCAAACGAAAAAATAAACTCCATGATATGTCTCTTTACACTTATTTGTTACCATTTCGTCGTGGCTTTTGCTGAGAAACAAATAGTTCTCAACACACGCTGAACTTGAATTTAACATTCTTTAGAACACAGCTGATCAACCGTCTGCTTTCACTTTTGAATGAAGTTCCAATGCAAGAAGTAACCGGACTACTTGCGGAGTGATATGAAAAATTTAAATCAGCAGCACAAAACCTGTTGCCATTGACAGCGGTAATTATATGTTTGCAGCGGTAATTACATGAAAATATTTTACCGTAGAACGTTGGGAAATCCCATTCAAGTCAATGGAGCGTTCTACTAGCATTGTGAAGAGTGGTGTAATAAACTGTAGTAACATGGCTGTGGATGTGTTTGGTGCTGATGCCATAATGGGATGGCCAGTCTAAATCCACTGGCTGAAAGTTGCACTGAATATTTTTCCAAAAGGGTTCTTCAAGGCAAAAGAAAAGAAACGCTTCACATGTTTTCACTGAAACACATATGCAGTAAGAGACTTCTGACCATGCCTTGATTACATGTAAGATAAAGCTTTTTGATCAATGTGATTCGTGCCCAGCCATGAAAATGGTTTCACCTTCCTTGAACAAAGCCTAGATAATATCTTAGATGTCCTCTTAAGCTGTGGTCAGACACAACATATTTAACACCCCTGAGGTGAAAAATGTATTCACTTTAAAAAGCCCCATTTGGCACATCTTCTTTTGTAATAGTAACACATCTCATAATACAACGTCCTTCATAATAGTTGCTTGCATGCTGCACCTACTTGAGCAGGCACTTCTCCACCTCCCTGACCTCCGGCTTGGGCTCTTCCCTCTGATTGGCTGGCCGCTCGCGGGGAAGGAACTTCCTGTCTTGGAAGTCATAGAGCATGACAGCCACCAGACTCATCAAGTCATCCGGCTAGAGAGAGAAAGAGAGAAAGAGAAAGAGAGAAAGAGAGAAAGAGAGAGAGAGAGAGAGAGAGAGAAGGGAGAGAGATAGAGAGAAGTGGGAGGAAAAAAAGCGATGGGCAGATAGAAAGAGAGAAAAATGACATGAAGGGTGTGATAAGACAGAGAAATGGAGGAGGAGTGAAGGAGATAGTGCAGAGAGGTGATGGGGAATGAGAGATGATGGGGAGAGGTGCAGAAGAGGTGACAAGGGTGCGAATACCGAGGTGTACAAGACAGAACAAGAGTGAACAGGAGAGAGAGACAGAGAGAAACAGAAAGACAGAGAGAGAGGAGAGGAGAGGGAAAGAGCAAAAGTACAATGTCACAACCATAGATTTTACCACCAGATTTGTCCACCCCGCAAAGCATTATCAATATCCATAATTAATAGATGCTCCTCCAATAACATTGTTATAATCTAATGTCATAACGTCTGTATCAGTCTTTGTTATATTGCAGCCCTTCCAGGGCTAATGATCATCGACCGCCATCTGTTAGAACGCCCTCATCAGTTGACGGAGTGAGACATCAGGAGGCGGTGCATGGGTGATCATGTGTTGTGCTGTATTGATCAAGTGCCAGGCTGATGGATGGCAAATCTGTCAGCAGCGAGGGAGACATAGCTCTTTCCCATGCAAGATATGGCCTCCGCGTGTGGCAACGCCCATGCGCACAAGCGAACACACACACACGAACCCATTGACATGCACATCAACACACACACACACACACACAGTATACACTGTCTTTTTTTCTCTCAAAACACACAAACACAAACATCAACACACGCATGGCGTGTTAATATACAAATAGAGACACATGCACACACACGCACGCACGCACGCACGCACGCACGCACGCACGCACGCACGCACACATACACACACACATACACACGCGCACACAGGTATGGTTGTGCACATATGAACGCAAATTCGCACAAATACAATTTTTTCACAAATACACACATGCACTTGCATTGTAATAACATACATACAGACAAAAAGGCACACACAAACATGCAAACAAACACTAACAACAACACAAACAAATACACACACACACCCATTTGGAAGGCATCCTGCCACAACCCACATACTCTCTCTTAATTAAACTCAGGAGGAGGGCGTTAATGTCTGCGACCGCCGACCGACCCTCCTCCCTCCTGCTCAGCCATGGCTGCCACTTCTCCAGGCAGACAGACAGAAAGAGAGAGAAAGAGAGAGAAAGGGAGAGAGAGAAAGAGAGAGAGAGAGAGAGGGAGAGAGAGAGAGGGAAAGAGAGAGGGGAGGGGGGCATTACCAACAGATGGTGCTGCTCAGTACACACACACACACTTCCATGGCATCACCACAGGTCTAATGCTAGCTGATGCAGCACACTGATGGGAAATGGACGTCTATGGGAATGGAGGGGCATGTCTCTTTCCCCACCAGTTTTCCTACATGGAAACAGGGAGTGGAGGGGTCTGGGTTATGCGCTAGGAAGAGTGGATGGCTTCCCTTCCTCCTCTCCCCTCCTCTCCCATTCCCCGTTTTTCTGTTTTTTTTCTTCTTTTCGTCCTCTGCCAAGGTTGGAACCTGGGGCCCCGAAGTTCTTTTCCCACTGGCCGTCGCCCGACAACAGCATCCCATGTGGGACGGTGTCCGAGGAAACCAGATCGCCCCCTGCCGCCGCATATTGCTCGGGAAGGGAAGGGTTACCATGGGGACAGCCCACGGGGTCAAGCGCTTACACAGATTTGAAGTTAAGAGCGCTCGGGCGTCAATTGTGTGTCTCAGCATGTTAATTGACACGTCGGCAGGCCACACATGCATGTTCCTCTGTCGTGCTGTCAGGAAAAGCCTTTTTTTTTGGTCCTAATTCTCATTTTCTGCTTGACTGAGATTGAAGCCCCAATTTACTTCACACATGTTCCACTCAGTGAAGGCCTTTGTTTTACAAGCAAGTAGTCATTTTTAACACCCTACCTCCCAGGTCGGTCCCTAACCTTCTCTCCCTCCCTCCCTCCCTCCATCCTCCCTTTCTTTTACATTTTTTCTCTTATATCCTCTATCTCTTGCTTCTTCTCTCTGCTTCTCTCTCTCTCCCCTCTTCTCTCCCTCTCTCTCTCCCCTCTTTATCAAGGTTGAACTTTATAGATGGCGTGGGTGGAGGTGCAGGGGCAAAGTGAGTTCTAAAGAGCGGTTCATTGTGTCTAGAGTTTATGGTCTCTCTCTCTCAGGATGCAGAATAACGACCTGCCAAGTCGCCAGCACAGCGCCCATTCATCCTTCACTGCGGCCATATTTTACGCTCGCTCTGTGAGTGTGTGTGTGTGTGTGTGTGTGTGTGTGTGTGTGTGTGTGTGTGTGACTGTGTGCAGGCATACACACTGGTGTGTGTTTCTGTGTGTCCAGACTCTGCATGCCTCTACAGTGCATGCTTGTGTGTGGACACTGTGTGAGTGTGTGTGTGTGTGTGTGTGTGTGTGTGTGTGTGTGTGTGTGTGTGTGTGTGTGTGTGTGTGTTTGCATGTTTGCACAGACTTGTGTCTTTGGTAGGCCTCCTGTTTAAGAATGCTACAAGCATCTCTACTCTGCCAGAGTATCAACAGTACATTACCGTGCAATATATTTAATGTCCCTCATGTCTAATAAGAGCCAACGAGGAAGGCATTTAAAACCAATTAAAATGATGCAAATAGAAGTAACTGTTAGATTTTAATTTATTAATACTTCACCCAAAGTACTTCATTTAAAGAATGCCAAATGCCTCCGTTTTACAAGTTGTCTGGGCACAGCGCTGTACAGAAACATGCAGCACAGGCACTTTAGTGGGAGTTCAAGGCTACAACTCAGAGGACCAGCAGTCAACAATGTGTTTACATTCCGTCCACACTAAGGCCAGCCGCTCCCACACCGACCCGGGGTCTGTGCTGTCAGGTGATTAGAGCGAAGGGTGCCACACAGACACACACATATGTGCGCACACACACACACACATACACACACGCACGCACACACACACAAGGCCAAACACAGAGGGTACAGGATGGCGTCTGGCATACCCGCGTCCTTATTAACATCATCCATTGGCTGTCAGTGGCGCACAAAGCATTAAAACCTAAACTCATTCTGTTTTCCACCTTCAACGTCCGACGCTATCTAAGTGGACGTTCAGGTGGTGCTGCCACGGAGGTAGCGTTGGCCAAAAAACACGAGCAGAATTGCTAATGATGGATGAGGGTTGATTCCTGCAGGACGGCAAATTACAATGTGGGGTTTGTGATTAACTTCGCTGCTACCCACCACCCCCGCTGAGTCGAGGCGCTCGCTTCCTGCTCAGCATCGAGCAGTATGATGCCGGGGTTGCTAATTGTGCTCACCACACTCTGTACATGCTATCGCTATGTTGCTATTTAATACAACTGCATCACATTTAGGGGGGAAAAAAACGTTTATCGCAACTTTTGTACAAAGTTACAGTGCTTTCCAGAAATACATGTTAATTTGTGTAACATTCCCTTTGGTATTAAGCCTACGACCTTGGTGTCTGAGTCCCTGGTTGAGCCAGTCAAGCTACAGGGATATTTTATGCAATTGAAAAACACAGTAAGTCTGATTCAATATTTCTGTGCATATCTTTTGTATGAAAGAAAGTCCAATTTTGTTTTGTGTGACAAAACTCACTGGTCGTCGTGTTGGCTTGGCACTCACCATTGGCTGAGAGAGGTAAAAGCAGCTGTCAATCATGATGTCCTCCAGCAGCTCTTGATCTATGGGGGTGGAGAGCAACAAGACAGTTAAGTTCTGGCCTCATCATGATACCGCGCAAAAGGTAAATCTTATTAGACGGAGGTCCCTGTGACCTTACTCGTCTCTAATATGGGCTCCTCATAACTCTGGGGTCAAAGGTCAGCTAGTCATTCTGACCGGGTGTGTGTGTATGGGTTGGGACAAAAGGCGGGTGGGTGGGCGGACGGTGGCCCCTGAGGAACACCTTTAGATAAAATTCCAATCACTCTGCTTTCATGGAAATAATTACTCTTATCACAGAAATCACTACATTCAATTATATGGCCAGAGAAACCCAGACAGGTTCATTTAAAGCACATGCCTCAGCCGAGTCCGCCAGGACCAGGCCCTTTAATGAAGGCGAATTAATCAGGAATTTAATCCTGATTTTATCGAATAATGGGAGTCGGGATTATGGGGGACACTTTTGAAAGCGGCGCAGGTAATCCTTTATGAAGGAGGATTTCTATGCAGGAAGAGAATCTTAATTACAGTACTTTAACATCCACTAAACTCTGGCCGGACACTATGAAATGTTAATCAATTTTAAACACGCCCTATTTTATGATGTGTCTGATATTTTATGAGGCGGCAGAGACTAGCATTCACAACGTACAAACACAGGGATTCACAAAGGCAGAATGTGTGCACATAAATCAAAACTTGCTGCATACCTGATCCGAATAGCTATCCAATCTGATATACTACACACGGACAGAAGATTGCAATGCATTTCACCATCAAAACCTCAACCTTGGAATCAGATTTCCTCTGGGCAGCTATCATAAAGAGAACATCTGTGTGCCAGAACAGCAGGTTCCCTCAAAAGCCCAATACCCTCTCAAACACTCTGCACAGAAAACTGAATTTTTATGTATGAACATTGAAGGAGGTGAGGGTAAAAAAAAAGTAGAATGACAGAAAAAAAGGAAGAGCAAAATCCATTTTATCCAGGTAGGATTTAAGGATGCCAATCCCTCAGACCTTCCAAGATGTTTGTCCAGGGAATTCACTCAATATTCAGCATTAAGGAGGATGCCTTTAGCCAATATTCAGATGCACACATATTTGCAGCTTGTGTCTACTCTAGCAAAAATATGAAATTGGGTCTCTCTGCAAATGCCAAAATGAAATGTGTGTAGGTTAGGGGGTACGCTTGTGTGTGTGACTGAGAGAGAAAGTGTGTAAGTGTGTGTGTGTATGTGTGTGTGTGTGTGTGTGTGTGTGTGTGTGTGTGTGAGAGATTGAAGGCCATCCAAAAACCTTGGTGTCTGAACTGAGCAGATTAGCCCATAATCTTGAGTGACACACGGGATCTCCCCACCTGTCCATCACAGGCGGATGACTACAGAGTGATTTCCATGGTCATCACAACATCACAACATTTTCCTGTCAGCATCACAGGTAAACCATAGTGTGTAAAGTGCCACCTTTAGCCTTGGTAGCCTTTGTTAATATAACTATGCATATAGACAAATAGACATAGACCTATATAAACAAAATACAAGGATACAACATAACCTCACGGAAGACCATCTTTCAATAGTGTCCTTGAGTGAGGAGCCCCCCCCCTGACTAGCATTAATGATAGATGGCGCTGGGCTTTGCTATCCAGCCAGTCTGCTCACAGTCATTAACGCCAACACTGTGGTCATTATTAGCTTTATAATTGCTGAGGTAGAACTGGTCGCGATTGCATTACGGAGTCAGTGTGCAGTCTGGACTTTGGGTGGGGTGAGGAGCGGGGGGTCGGACAAACGCTCTCAGCATCACTGCACACGGTCATTTGGTTTCTCCTCCATGAAATCCCATGGGGTCCTGGCGCCCAGCCAGCCAGCTCAGGTAGAGAGGGAGATAAACGTGGAGTAAAAACGAGGAAAGAGAGAGCGAGAGAGTTAGAGAGAGCAAAGAATTGATCAAGTTTATGGAGGACGTTCTTCACACC
This sequence comes from Alosa alosa, assembly GCF_017589495.1. Classification (NCBI taxonomy): domain Eukaryota; kingdom Metazoa; phylum Chordata; class Actinopteri; order Clupeiformes; family Clupeidae; genus Alosa; species Alosa alosa. Next base: position 7,815,746 of record NC_063209.1, on the reverse strand, counting down.
TCCTCAACATATTTTTATGACAGAGGGGGCAAAAAACACGATGTCTGGCCACGCTAATGGATGAGCGATTGAACCTCACTCATCTGTAACGATCAACACACCTGGAGAGGGATTTATCAAAATCACCACAGGACACTCTCAGCTCTTTTGCCATATTCAATGCCCCCTCCACATCTCTATCTATATATCTAGCCCCACTTCTGCACCTCTCGTTTTTTCGCAGGGCCCTTCTTTCCTTTTTTAAAGTGGTTGAAGAAATAACACAAAACAGTGGGAAAACAACAACACACAAGTGCGTATTGCACAAGACACACACTCTCAGACACGCCACAAGCACGCCTACACACACACACACACACACACACACACACACACACACACACACACACACACACACACACACACACACAAACACAAACACAAACACAAACGTCTCAGCCCGAGCACACACGCTGCCCTTTTCGAGGCAGATCAGGACTTTGTGGTGATGTCCTCACTCCTGGCCCAGGTCCTGCTCCAACACAATGGCCCATGATAGATGACCACTGAGAAACAAAAGCGCAGGAGAGCAAGAGAATGAGGGAGGGAGGGGAGGAGAGGAGGAGAGGAGAGAGAGAGAAAAAAAAAAACGCTGACAGATGAATACATTTCACTGAGCTCCTATTTCTCCTTTTTATCGGTCTGTGTGCTCTGCCTTCTCTCCTTCCAATTACACATCCATCATCGGATGAGGTCACTGCCGGGGAGACGTCCCCACTTGGCGACGGGTTTTAATCAGGGCGGCGGTAGATGGCTTACATATTATTCCGCAACACAGGGTTGATATTTACTTCAGTGTTTCGGCCAAAAGCAACCATTAGTCTACCTCAAGGGCAACATGGTAATAAAACATCTTGATGTCTTTTTTCTTTTTTTTTTCCTGTTTCTTCTACCTTTCCTCATTTGTGTTTTTTTTCTCCATTTCTCTCTTCACAAGAAAAGCCCCGTCGGTCACGAGTTCAGTTGTTTCTTAGCCCTAACCTCTCCGACGCAGTGCTCCGATCGTGCGATCAGATCGCAAGGCCCCGTTACGCATTTCCAATTGCCCCCGCAAGTGTATCAATGGTTACAAATTGATTGCGCGCGCCAGGCGGCATGAGAATTACCTGCCGAAATGATCATTAGGCCTGGCCCTTTGCTGCCAAGAGATGGAGTGGGGAGTGTGTGTGTGTGTGTGTGTGTGTGTGTGTGTGTGTGTGTGTGTGTTATCACCCCCCTGGGGACGGCATTGTCCTCCTGCCTGCAAGGTCATCCCACCCAGTAGAGTTGGTGCCCTCCACGTTTCACACCTGGACTCATTTACATTGAGTAATTCTACCTAATGTTGGAAAAGGGAGGCGCACATGTGTGTGTGTGTGTGTGTGTGTGTGTGTGTGTGTGTGTGTGTGTGTGTGTGTGTGTGTGTGTGTGTGTGTGTGAAGCAAAAGAGGGGAAAAAAGGCCCAACATATTTTGTGTGGTGTGATGGTGCGAGGGGTGGAGAGGGAGACGCAAAATGCCAAGGCTACATGGGCTGTAAATGGAATGAAAAGCAGGAATCAAAAGGGCAGTAAGGGTCAAGGGCAATACGTAAGGAAAAAAGGAGAGGAGAAAAAGAGGAGAGGATGAGGAGGAGGGTGAGAAAGAACTGATGGAGAACAAGAGACGCGGAGAAATGGAGAATGGAAAAATGCATGGGGTAGTCAGAAACATGCAGGATCTGATGAAGACAAAAGGGGAGAGGGAGAGAGAGAGAGAGAAGAGAGAAAAGAGAGATACAGAGGTGAAAGGGGGAAAGGGAGAATACAAACACTGAACATTGGAAAAGCTGCAGAAAAGCAGAGCAAGATGGATGAATAGGGAAAAAGACAGGGTGCTGGAAAAGAGTAAAGTAAGTAGAAACGAGGCAGAGATGGCGAGAAAGCGAGAGATTGAGGGAAAGAGAGAGAGAAAGAGAGAAAGATTGTTGACAAGGGGAAACAATAGGCAGAGATTTCTGGAGGGAGATTTATGGTTATTCATTTTGAGGGTTGTAAACACTTCCTCATCAGCATCTGCATCCCACCTATGAGTGCGCTCCTGTGGCACAGGGCAGATAAGGGGAATAATCAGATAATCCATACAAATACTCTGCCATTTTCACCCAGCCTTGTTTTTGCCACTTAAGCGCTTTTTACACAATCTACCTCAATTCGATTTTGGATCATTGTCATTCGCCTGCAAGGTATTTGACCGAGGTCTGTCTGTGTGTGTGTTTGTGTGTGTGTGTGTGTGTGTGTGTGTGGTATGCTTGCATGTGTCAGACATATTGATCCAACCCACGGACTGGCCGCTTGCAGATATAGGGAGATTAAGAATCTCCCTCCCAGGTGTGTCATGTCATATACATCTGTGGGCCTCACACCGAACACACACACACACACACACACACACACACACACACACACACACACACACACACACACACACACACACACACACACACACACACACACACACACACACACACACACACACACACACACACACACACACACACACACACACACAAGCACGCACGCGCACACAGCGATGAGACAAAATCAGGCCAGGATCAATTCTAGTCTATTCATTGTTGTTTGTTCATTTCACAATATTGATCAATGCAATTAAACTTTCATTAGACTCTCTAGTGTGTTCAGCAGTAGTGGATTTGTACCATCTCTAGCTATGACAAATATGAGTTACCTAAAGAAAAAACACTGTTCGTTTTCCTGAAAAACAATTACGTTCTAAGAGATTTTCAGTAGGTTGAGTCTGGCGTATAGAGGGGGCTGTACCGAGAATACTGAGAGTGTCAGCAAACCAAGCAAGGTATCATGGGAAACGTAGGCTTACTGTTAATCCAGCACAATGACACTGATGGATAGCACAAACTCACTTGCTGTCCTCGCTTGTCCTACAGTACATGTGCCCCTCACATAGGGAGAGAGCAATCAATCACCCCTCCCCCACCCTTCCCCCGACACACACACACACACACACACACACACACACACACACACACACACACACACACACACACACACACACACACACACACACACACACACACCGTCCCCTGCCAACGGTCCCTCCTGCCTCCTGCAGACATCATCTAATAACCTCTTATCGCCTGGGCGACCACCCTCCTGTGAATCGGAGCACCCAAAGCATTTCTGGCCCCTCAGATAAGTGATTATGGGCTCAGCTGATTTGTGGCCCTCTCCTCCTCCCACATGCCTCCTCTTTTTCCAGCCGTCTTCAATTCCATTCAAACACTCTGTTCAGTTCCCCTGAGCTGTCTATTCTCATTTATTTTCAGATAGCCATCCGTTTGCTATTTGTTTTTCCCCCTCTAAAATTGTCCGTCATTTGAATACAGAGTGGAGGGGATGCAATTTTTTGGGTGCTTGACTTCTAGGACAAAAATAAAAGAGTCCAAATGCAAATGCAAATACATATGTATGTGCACACGCGCGCGCGCACACACACACACACACACACACACACACACACACACACACACACACACACACACACACACACACACACACACACACACACACACACACACACACGTTAATTTCGTCAGACGAGACGAGAGGAAAAATGTTTGTCAACAACCTTTTTTTTCATGACTAAGACGAGACGATGACGAGACGGCAGTAATGTCCTGAAACACTGACTAAGACTATCTTAAGATGAATTATTGTTGACTAAAAAGACGAGACTAAAATGTTTTGCATGAAATAAGAACTAAGATAAAATCTCTCTTCATTTTCGTCTACAAAATGAGAAGACAGAATATCTAGCTGTTATGTTTTCAAAATATTCCGAATGAGTTCATACGCAACAGCTTTCCTGTAGGCTAGTCTACGTGCTGTTGCTGCAACCCTGTGGCTGCAACACGAAACTACATGGAACAAGAACACTGGAGATTTCTGCCAGAGTTACCAACTAACTACCTAAGCTTTATGCCACAATGCTACATACCCAGAAGTTGAAGCTTCTCTCATACAAATTAACATCCACCAGAATGTCCATACGAAAAATGTTCATCATGTAATGTCAACTATTTAACTAGTTAGACTGATGATGCAAAGTTTGCTAGCAAGTAAGCTAATATGGAAAGTTAAGCTAGCAAGTTAGCTATGGCTAAGATGGAGAGTCTGTTTGGGGAATGTGTTGTGTTTGGGCGATATAAGCCATCTAGCGAGGAGGAGTAAAACATTAATACTTTGGTCTCGACAGTGTTTCTCAAACTTTTCAGTTTCAGGACCACTTAACTAACCCTAGCTAAAAAAAAAAAAAAAAGATTAGACCTACTTCAACAGTAGCCTATAATTAGTCTACACTATAGGCCTACTCACTGAACCACCTTGCTTTTTGTCTTTGCACTTTGCTTATTGTGTGGATTCATACTGTATGATTTAAACTGGCATATCTTACATAGACAGTGTTGCAGAACTGTTTTTACATACAAGTTGGTTCAATATTGCAAACAACTCATCTATATTATATTTTACCACGCCTGCTCACGGACCACTTGAGATAGCTTATGGACCACCAGTGATTCCCGGACCACACTTTGAGAAACACTGGTCTACTTAATAAGACAGTGGTCCAGTGTAATCTTTACTGTCTATGGTCAAATCCCAGCCGAGCTATAACTGTAGCTCGACTTACCTGTGCATGTAAACATACTGACTGACAAAAAATCAGAATGAGTAATTATAACAGACGAGTAGCCCTGTGGACACACAATATTGTTGGAAAATTGAGATGTGTGAAACACTATTTGACTCAAATGGTAATCAGAAATAATTTGTTATAAAAAAAGACTAAAATGTGTTGACTAAAACTGACTAAGACTAAGATACCTTTAGTTTTCTTATGACTAAAACTAGACTAAAATGACGAGACTTTTAGTCGACTAAAACTTGACTAACAAAAATGATATTTGAATGACTAAATATGACAAAGACTAAAAAGGACATTTCGTCACAAGACTAAGACTAAGACTAAATTAAAAAATAGGTAACAAAATTAACACTAACACACACACACAAACACAAACACAAACACACAAACATTTGCTTACATTTGAGGGCGTTGAAGGCGAGCTCATAGGCACAGCGCTGCGTCACATCGTCTTTGGCCACGGGCATGGAGCCGCTGGTCTTCTTGCCAAAGCTGATGAGGCGGTGGGCGGCGGGCTTCACTACGTGGGTGTTCTGGAAGATGGCAGCGGCGAGGACGTACACCCTGTCAGGAAAGCCCTTCCAGCCCACCTCTCCGCCTGGGTGAAACACCGGGAGGCTGCCCGAGGCACTGCCCGCTCTGGACTCTGACTTGGTCCTGTCCAACAGAGTCAGGTCCTTCAGGCTGGAGATCTGGGAGTTCCGTTTGGAACTCCTGGATAGGGTGCGGCGGGGGGTGTCCTGTTTCACCATCTTCCTAAAGTTCCAATCAGCCCCTGGGGATGGACAGATTTGTCTTTGTGCCCGAGCACTACCCCAAAAAAAAAAAAAAAAAAAGTCAGACGTTTCAGGGGTTAAATGCAATACACAGCCAGGAAGTTAACTTCACAGAAAACTTGGTTTAATGGATGAATGCTCATGACTGTAATTAATGGTTCAACAGAGGCCAATAAGTCTCTTGCTGAGAAAAAAATAAATAAAATAATGTCACCCAGCATATTTGAAACACTTTTGAAAAATGCACACGCAGGTTAAAACCTTATTAGGCTATATGGCACTGTATAGACCCCATCAGTGTATGGTTGGCACTAGTTATTGCCTTCCAAAGGCTTATTGTTTTCCTTTGCATTTTAATAACTTTACAGCTACTGCAACATAGACATGCAGTTAAGCATTCTAGATTCGACACCATGCAAACAAAATCTAGTAAAGCCAGTAAAACATCATCATGAGAGATGTGGCCTAAATGTGCCAAGTTACACATTCCTTGGCATTGTGCTAACACAATCACACATGGACAATTATTAGACATCAGACATGGACTCCACTCTCTTGGTCACTTTATTCATTATTCACTAAAAAAGACGTTAGAGGAGATCGCACACAGAACAGCACTGAGCAATACAGGTTAATATATTTTCGTTGAAAAAGTAGATGTTGTGACTGAATGAAATAAAGCAAGATCAGTGATGCCTTTCTATTGAGCACGTGACGTGACCACCTATCACGTAGGCTAGTCTATAACTTAAGTTACAGTAACTTCACAGTTTCTTGGCATTAACGTTTGTCATGGTTTAAAGTTTAAACCTTTTAATGCAAAATGTTGCCAAATGTTAAGCTAACAACGTTTGGATACTAGTAAGTCCTATTTATCGTGGCAAGTAACGTAACGTTAGGTAGGCTAGGACAACAACAACACCTGGAACTTTATCAAGTAACTTTGACTCAAATCAGTGCGTATGTGCAATAGTCTAATTAGGTCAATCTCATTACTGAATAAGAGTACATTTTCTTTAATATTTATGCATTAAGTTAAGGGATTCCAGTATAACGTTACAGGCAGGCAGCTTACCCAACTTTCACCACTGCAAGGCGTCTTCAGTGAAAACTCCCGCAGACCCGCTTCTTTGATTAATTTCCATTGGTCGTAGATCATCAATCTTAAGAGTTTTTGTCTATCGAAAAACACATTTCACCATCAGGCCATCAACTTCAAAATAAAAGCTAACTTGTCTCGTTGATATCTGACGTAAAGGCTAACTGTCAAACTTGCATGCCCAGCTAACTTGTCATTTTAAAGCACTGCAACCCCAGGCTTACCTTGGGCGGGCACTGTGAAAAATCTCTTATCAGCCAATGACCGTGAGAAAAATCATGTGTAGCGTATAAGGTCACTTTATATAAATTACACAGGTCAGTGTCCAGTAGTGTTACGATCTTGAATGCTTCTGCTAAATTACCTTACCAGAAACTTTGCTAATCATAACATCTATTACATTGGGAGGAAACCACGGTCACCATGGTAACTATATGCAAATGAGCTAGTACCTCTGTCATGAATTTTGTTGAATATATTTTTGCAAATAATCAGTCATTTATTGAGAAAAGGGCGTTTAACTTACTTTTATTGGTAGGTGCTTTTGAATACTGTTTCAACATTTTCAGAAGTGTCTCCAAGGCTGTCCGTGAATTATTTGGGTCTTGCTGCAACATAGCCTAGGCTACATAGCCTATCATATGACTATTATTTTACTTCCCCGTAGCACCCCTCGAAATGAATTCTGAATTTTAGATTTAAGACTGAAGACTAAAGAAAAACTATCATTTATTAAACAGGTTATACAGCCAGCATTTTGTATAATCTATGGGACTGGTATTAGTGTCAATGGTTAATTCGGCTACAAATATTGAATATAGACTTGGAAGCAGTCACTCACAAAGATTTTAAAGGAAAGACATAGGCTACAAGACATAGGCCTAAGCTTCAGTAGGCAACTATATTTTTAGTCATTCTCTAAATTTGGCTACTCTTTATATCCCCATGCAAATAAGCCTAGGATAGGCCTACTGGATAGCCTACACTAGTCTAACTTCATTATCATTAATCCTTCATTATGACAGCTTGATTGTCCTAAATACTGTAGCCTTCACTTATTCACCCAACAAATTTACTTTCACTGTGAAAGCATTTGTAGCACAGGTGTGATTTCACTCCTCGGTTTGACCAAAATGTCAGATGGGAATATTTGCATCTAAATAATGCCAAAATGAAAGGCTTTGGGTAATTTCACCACTTTTTTCACCCCATCTGTGCAAATGATTACTCTGCATCTACCTGCCACTGTAACTGATTACAGCCCACACAGGACTCCCCACTGTTTTCCATACTGATGGGATAGTAATAACCCTTAAAAACAACTCACACTCTCTCTCTCTCTGTATTTTGCTGATACAAAACACATCCATAGAAATACACACACACACACATCCCAGTTGAGACAATACACCTAGGAAGATGATTATAGGTGACTTGTCTTACACTGTTCAGGATTTGACCCTCGGTCATGGCAAAATGGCCGGTTCTCCCACACTGTGACAGGTAAGAGATGCTACTCAGGTAAAGTAAATAAGTGGTCCAACAATTTCAGTCACGCTGACTTAAGGTCACTCGTGAAGCCACTCAATTTCATACACGGCCGCACTTTACAACAGTGTCCAGACCATCTTGACACTGCCGAGGGCAGTGTGTATCTCTCTATCGGGATGACTTGCCTGCAAGGCCCACAAATAGCAGCATACTCTAAAACGCATATAACCCTCACCTGGTGTGAATTTAAATGAGACCAGAGGCAGATTTGTGAGGAGTCTACTGCCAGAGCACATGAGGAGTTGCAGCCTATTTGTCTGCCTTTGGTAAAGAGCTTAGTGCCCCCCATACCTAAATGCTTACTTTTAAACAAATAGAAGGGCATCAAGGCCAAATGCAATCCATATCATGCAACGTTAGCGAAAGTGAAACTTGAAACGTGCCATGTTGCCCCATTGAACATCTCCAAAAGGCAATGGGCTCTTCTTTGCCAGATGCTACAGCTTTCCCCCAAGGTTCCTAAAAATCGGACCACTTGTTTTTGCATAATCCTGCAAACAGACAAACCATGACATAATCTCTGTGTCAGAGGTGGAGATCAAATGTCATCACTTAAGAAAACTGTGGACTGTTGGCAGTGTTCAGGTTTCAGGCAGCGTCACTCATGTGAGGCCATGGGTGGTTGCTGCCCTCTGCTGTACAAGTGAGGGTAACACATTCTCAATCTTATTATGAGAAGTGGTTATACCCAGGTTACTGTCAATGGAAGTCACACTAATGTTAAGTCTTTCTAGTGTTGAAGATCAGGATCATATTTGAACCCAGTCTGAAAAAAATATATATCTTCTCGGGATGAAAATTATATTTTGTTCTCGTATTGGCTATAACCCTATTACCTCAACCTGTTCTTGCACTGAAATAGTTTTCTATTTTACCTTGTCTACATTATACTTTACTCTCCTATTTGTCTATATTATTTATGCTGGTCTCTAGACCTTACTCTTGCACTGTTGCACTGTTGGACTAATGTTGGACTACTTTTTGCACCTTCACCATGACACTCACTCTCTTGAGCACCTTGCCAGGCACACATAACTAAGGACTATGGTTGGACTACTGTTTGCACCTTCACCATGACACTCACTCCCTTTAGCACCTCACCAGTCCCGGCCCTGTCACTACAAGCGTCTTATGCTTGATCACCCTCAAGCACATTGGACTTTCCTAATTTAACTTACAGTATATAGTGTATTTAGTATTTTGTTTTGTTAGTCTTCTTATCTTTCTTATCTTCTACTGTCTTTATTGTACAGTGGAGTTTAGTTATATGTTCATACTTATACTTATGTTTACCATTTCTGCTTAAAGTGCATGTTGTGTGTTATGTCTGTATGCTACTTTGACCCTTGAATTTCCCCTTGAGGATCAATAAAGTATCTATCTATCTATCTATTTATGCAGTATGTTCATGTGACAGGCATGAGTGTTGGTTTTGGAAAGTTAATCAGTTTAACACATGAGGTGTAGATCTGTGTCCAGTTCTGTGTTGTCCTTATTAGTCAACTCCTGAGGGCATGGCCTACTTAGAAATCTGAGGTCATTAGCACCTACTTCTGTGACATTGGTAGCACCAGGCACACTGAGTCGCCAAGAGACAGCAGCAGTGACACAACAGAGGGCAGAAGTGTTAAATACATTAATAATTGAACAGGGATGTGGCAGTACTCATTTCCCACTAATAAAATGAAGATAAATGTCCTCCAACATACCGTTAGTTGGCATTCTAACACAGCCCTTGTAATGCATGCATTACAACATATACACCAGGAAAGAGCACATACTGACCTGTACCTAATTGAATTCGCATTCGCCACTGCCACACAAGGGTGGCATACGTCACCTTGATTGAGCTAGGACACGGAGGGGCTCTGAACTGCATAATTGATGGTCCTGCATATTACCTTACATCTTCCATTTGCCTAGCCGGAACACCAAGTCATCACCAATCATTAACAATGCAGCTAATTATTTTGAGAGAAAAATCATTCCTGGCTCAGAAGGCAGAGAGAGCCCTTTGTAATCCAGGGTTGGTGTCTGATTTCAGACAGAGAAATGAGATATGGCCGTCCATCCACAAGTCATATTTTACAGCCTCCCTCTTCCATGCTATTAACACATGACTAGATGACTGAAGAACAGTCTACGTGCACAAAGTTCAAAGAGAATATCACCAATGGTAACAAGACCAAGGATGTTTGTTTAGATAGACAGTTACAAGATGGATGGTTACTTTATTAATCGCAAAATAAATGTTTGTTTGTATTTGTGTGTTTGTGTGTGTGTGTGTGTGTGTGTGTGTGTACACTCCTGAAGAAAGAAGAATGTTGTTGAGTAAAAAGTATATTTTATTTACTTAAAACTGAGTGAAAATATAAACTTTCAATTATATACAATCACTCTGTACACATACCTTACATTTGCCAATAATAAAAGAATCTTTGGTGTTTTGATATTTCTAGGTGAACTGTAAGGCACACTCAAAGTAAACATTCAAAACATAAATATGATTAAGACAATAGAACATGAAAACAATAGAACATTTTCTTAAGGAAGTTCTTGATTAATTTCTTAATCAAGATATTGAAATAATCAATTTTGGGGGGAAAAAAACTAAACCTAAAAAGGTTGGACCGTCTAAAGGACTTTGTGGCACCACTTTAGTTTTAAGCACAGAAGGCTAATACTTATGCTTCCACAAAGTGAGTGCCAAGTGTCAGAGCACAAAAGGAGGGTACACTGTACTTACCATGTAGATGAGGTTAGATGTTGTGTGGGGCTTTGTTTGTACAAACTAGGCTTTCAGGGGCACTAAAACATGATGATAATGCTCATGAGGAAGACCATGGCGAAGAATATCCACATGAAAACCCTGTCCATCACCTTAGCCACCTTCTTCCACTCGGCAACCTTGATGCTGGTGGCCCGCTGCTCACGGAAACAGTTGGCGATGTATTCCACGTTGCGCAACAGCTTCGAGTCATCCCCCGGGAGCAGCCCTCCATCTCCGCAGTCGTGGTGACAGCGGAACTGGCAGGAGCGACAGGTGGCGAAGGCGGCAGGCTTCTCCTCATCGGGACAGCATGGCGGTGGAGCCTCCTTCAGGCAACTCTTAGACTCCAAACCCTTATATGTCTGTGAAACCTGGGGGTTAGAATTGGGGAGCTCTTTGTGCTCCTCAGGGATGTTGGGGAGAGGTTGAGAGCAGGACTTTGGGTAGCGTCCTCCACCCTTGCCATAGGGCTGAGGGCAAGACTGGTTGTTCTGAGTCTTTTGCGGCTGGTGGTTTTTCTGCTTGTGGTGCAGCCGGTTGCGGTAGTGGGTTTGGGTTTGGGTGTGGTGGTGGTCATCCTGGGCCTCCTCCTTCGGGGAGGTACAGCTCTCCCCTACTTCATACACAAAGAAGATCTTGGACATGTAGTCTATAATGAGGACTTTGGCCCACTGAGGAACAGGCTTGGCTTCAGCCCCACAGAAGTGGATGTTCATGATGAAGATGGTCAGTGAAGTGGACGCTGTTATCATCGTCATGGTTGCAATGTAGTATTTCCCTGTTGAAAGAAACCACAACAAACAGAGGAGCAGGACGCTGTATTTCCGCCTGCCCAAACACATCCCTCAATTATAGTCAGATCACAGTCTAAATCACTATTTATAACTATTAATGGATTGTTGCAAATGTCACTGCATGATCATCTACTAATAAACAAACAGCTTATGAAACAGATGTCTAAATAGTTAAGACTCTAAATGCATCATGTTTTTAGAGACTAATGGTCAACCGCACGCACACGCACACACACACACACACACACACACACACACACACACACACACATGAGTGGCATGCTCTCGGCCGGCGGCATGCTCTCGGCCACCATGAGCTGGAAGACGGTGAGGGCCAGCAGCACGGTGACGCCCAGCGAGACCTTCTCCCCGGAGTCGGCGGGCAGGTAGAAGCTGAGCGGCGCCAGGAAGGAGATGAGGAAGCAGGGCAGCAGCAGGTTGAAGATGAAGAAGGAGGAGCGGCGCTGCAGCAGCACGGTGTAGGTGATGTCCGGGTACGGGTCCGCGCAGCAGCCGTACATGATGACGCTCTTCTTGGCCGGCATTCCGTGGCACTCCCACTCCACGTTCTCCACAAAGTCGGACAGGTCACCGCTGTTCATCCCCATGATGATGTCCACCTGTGACATGTTGGGGTTTCAAAAGCCATTCTTTTTTTAACAGTTAGGAACAATTAGGAATATCTAATACAACACATTTGTATGTGAAATTACACATTTGTGTTTGACCACTTGAACGGCCTCAACTCTAGACAATAGGGGATGTCAAACACCAGTTGTTCCACAACGTAATAGTATTACAATATTTTCAGTAATTTGATTTGATGTGATCAACATAACCCTGCAATTTCCCACTTTTTAATCACAAGAAAGTATTTTATTTATTAAAAAAGTTTTGTTCCTGCTCATCTAACATACAGTATAATGTTTTTACAGTTAGTGTATTATTGTATATATGTTGTAAGAGTTTGGGCATTTCCTCACTTGGTTTCCATTGTAAGTCCATGATCCAAAGGTCAAATTGCACTGCTGATGGTCAAAGGGAAAGTAAGCGACGTCCACGACACAGGAGCTCTTAGTGATGGAAGGCGCATCCCAGATAATCTCCCCATTGTATCTCAACTCCACGTTGGTGTCCACTGGGCCCGAGTCATCGTCTGCCCTAGGGCCAAACAGAGCCAGAGCGTGAGTGAGTGAGTGAGAGAGAGAGAGAGAGAGAGCCTGTGGGAGGGCTGGCCAGCCAGCAGAGATTCCAGGCTATAAGCCAACTTATCTGTTACAGCCAGAGCAAAGATCTTTATGCGCGTGTGAATATGCGGTGCATGTGTGTGTGTGTGTGTGAGTGTGTGTGTGTGTGTGTGTGTGTGTGTGTCCAGACAACAGAGCATAGGCAGTGTAACGAAGCAGACAGAAATGACAGGATGATAACAGTGTGGACTGTAAACAGATTATCTGTTTTGGCACACAAACAAATCCTTTTAAGCCATGTCAAGTGTCTTTCATTTGTAATGCGGAGAGGCGCTGGTAAAAACAGCCTAACCATTAGATGTTTGTATTTACATCAGAAAAGAAACCTGGATTTAACGTGATTTAAATATAAGGAGGAAGAAAAGAGAAGATGCAGAAGGAAATTATAATAATAAGTGTAATAGCTTGATTATGGGTTTGTACCAACAGCATTTGTGTGAGTAGGTGTATTTGCAGCCTACAAAGTCAAGCATTTATAGAAAATAAATATTAAACGTAATTGGAATATTTGCCACACTTGGAGAGGTAAAATACATTAATACATAATCAGTTATAGCAATTACACAGAAAAAAAACTTTAGCTTTTGCACAAACAAGTTCATTTAGCCTACTATTTAAACTTATAAGTGATTTTTCTTAAACGACAGGCTTAACGTTTTTTGTCATACCTGACAGTTTCGACTGCTGACTCATCTTCAGAAGAGTCAGGTATGACAAAAAACTTTAAGCCTGTCGTATGAGAAAAATCACTTAGAAGTTTTGTACTTGTTTATTCAAAGTAATTTGAAAAGTGTGTTTGTGTTTGAGAAAGAGACAGAGAGAGAGAGAGAGAGAGAGAGAGAGAGAGAGAGAGAGAGAGAGAGAGAGAGAGAGAGAGAGAGAGAGACAAAAGACTAATACAGAGAAATGCACAGCATCTGAACGTACTGGCGTACTTGTTATAAAGGACTATGTCGGGTCGCCACACCAAACTGCTGGGGATGCGAATGACCTCCAGGCCATCATACTCATCTTTGTCCCACTTCAGGTAAGCATCATGCCACGTCTGTCTGATCCACAGGTACGCTATCAGTACCTGGTTCCTTTCATCCTAAACAATGCAAGGGACACAGACAGAATGAGACAGAGAGAGAAAGAGAGGGAGAGAGGGAGAGAGAGAGAGGGAGAGAGAAAGAGAGGGAGAGAGGGAGAGAGAGAGAGAGAGAAGGAGATACAGAATATCAGTAAAACAACAGTCCTTAACATACAAGTTTGTCAGAATGGTTGCAGGCGTGACTATCAACTGTAATCTCAAAGCCTAATAGATACTGTACAAGTGTATCAAGTGACCTGCATCACTCACACACACACAGATACACACACACACACACACACACACACAGAAAGTTAATCTTAATCTTGACGTAATTGAAGTCTCAGTATGAGGTCAGACAGACGAGAGTGAAACTCAGACCTAGCTCATATTAGGTGGACAAACAGACTAAGGGAAGGGGGCATATCACTGTCAGAGGCTGACACAAAGCTTAGCAAGGGCAAGTAGAGAAGGACAGTCACCCCCCCCCCCCTTTGCTATGCCTGCGTAATAGGACACATACAAACACACACACACACACAAGGTCAAGCTACCTGAGTATGCACAAACACATCAGTAATGAGGGCGTCTTCTCAACAGAATGGCATCAAATCAGAAAAACAGACCCAGGAAGAGGAGAGAGAAAGAGAGAGAGAGAGAAAGAGAGAGAGAGAGAGAAAGAGAGAGAGATAGAGAAAGAGAGAGGGGGGCTGAGAGAGTGATGGAGCAATGATGGACTGCCCTGAAGGACAAGAGGTCAAGAAAGCAGAGATGATTATCAAGAGCAGTGCTTTGTCTACAGCACCCTGTGACCGTGTGTGATCGGATCCCCTCACCGTGCCGCAGAGAGAGAGAGGGGGGGGCCACAAGGTTATCTAGAACACTGTGATGGCGGCGATCTAGCACACTCACCATGTCTTTGATTTGGGACAGGGTAATCTGCAAAGTGACATTAAGTGCCTTGTCAGTGTCCTCCACTGGTCGCAGAGCATTGGAATAGTTCTCCATCAAGTCACTCATCAGCTTCTGAGCATACCAGCCCTTTGCAGAACTTGCCACTGTGCATGAGGAAAGAATTAAATACTTATTTTCAGAAATCCCAATAACGGAATGTGAGCCTAATGGTATGTAACACGTTAACTTGTTTTAATTAATCATGACAGGTAACCAGGCTTTATCAAATATGCCTGCCTTGTTCAGGGTAGGCAAACACAAGATTGTCACACTAAGGGATGCTATAGAGATTCTGTTATAAGAATATCAAATGACTTTGATGGGGAACTTTATAATCTAGCCTCCTAATCAGTGTAATAAAAATGCATCAAAAATGCATTTGTTCATTTTCTTTAGGCCTACATTTGTATTTACAAACGTGTAAAAAACACACAATAAAGAGGAAAATCTGCTATGCAGCTTGCATTTTTAATATGGACTATCTATATTTGCTATTGTTTTGAACTATAATAAGCAGCTATAATAAGCAGCTAAGCAGCTAGAGGCAATCATTCATAATATAACTGTAAGCTAAATTAAAAAGTTCTACATCACACCATTATCTTGCCAATATTTAACTACTTTTAATGCATATCCACTACAAAAGCTTAACACATAGGCCAACACCCAATAGAGCAGACAGCAGATTTAAAATGCTGTTTCTTCTTTTCAAACAATTATTTTGTCTAAACACTAAACAACAGTGCAGTAGGCCTACATTGCTTTTCATTTACTGTAATTAGCATGCAATCAAAGGAGGCCAACAGAGGCCAAAAGGGGGACCCTGGCTTTTTCATATCTTATAATGAAGACTTACCTTCCAGCATCATCATGGCAAAATAAATATACAAAACAGTCCCTTGCATTTTTTCTTCTTAAAACCACTCTTCAATCAGAATTTCAACGCCTACGGACCGTTTTACAGACTCCCGTGAGAACAGCCGAACTTCATGCTGCGCGTTCAACCCCAATTAAACTCAATTCCCTCCTAAATCCCGAAGAGCGGTTTCCGTTTGCCTCTGTCCGCGCGCTCACATGGGCCGTTTTTAACGTTTGGCAGTTGGTCCAGCCAAGCTGGGCGCAGACACGGAACAGGAGCTCGGGCTATCACATACCATTAGGAAACTAGACGCCCTTGAACCACATCGCCTCATCGAGCATTGCGGCTATTGAGCTGTCAGTCAGCCGCTTGGCAGGTGGGCTAACTGCATCAGGGAAGGAGCTAATATAACAGATGAACTGATAAGTCGTTGACACTAATGATGTCAGAAAAGCCATATTTTACTGTCGAGCCATTTGGATGCCTGGTGGTGTAAAGAAAACCGGGTGTCACGTGATAATTACTCGAGATGCCTCAGCAATGCTTAAATAACACTTAGCTTTAAGTACACTTGAACGTGATATCTTCTATTGTATGGGGAACACAGGGTTCAGAAGGGGTCACACACTTTACCTGAAGTAGGCTATGGCTATCCAACATTGCAGCCTGTCAAGTAGCTAGATCTTCATCCAACAGTAAGGCTGGCAAAGTCTTCTTCTGAAAAGTGACATTTATTATGGTGCAGTGTGCATTGACTATCTATTCTTGAACCCATGCATGATATGAAGTTTTATAAACCTATGATATGTTCTCCAACCTGGCTGCTCTAGGCCTATTACTGTGAGCAGAATACTAAAACAATGGATTTCATTTATCAATGTTAAAGCAACATAACATAGTGTGTATGTCCCATGATATTCAATCCATATACCTTTTCTCTTTTTTTAAATTAGTTTACATCTAAAACAGAAATAGGCCTATGCATAAAAACTGCATGAATGCCCCACAGACTGCACAAGTGTTGAGAAGTATTTGTAATCATGTTTTGAAATAAATGTATTTTTGCCAAAAAAAAAAAAAAATTACATCTTCAGGTCGCCTTGCTTGAAAATGCAAGGAATGTGTAAAGGCGTGACAGACCTCCCCAAGCACTTTCCAATGTCTCCGTCACCACTGAGATTAAAACCCATCTGAGCGCTGATCCAGAGATACTCATCACCCAAAAAGAGAAGGTACAAAACGGGCTTTTGTTGCTGTAGGTGTTGGTATGTAACTCGAGCCCAAGCTGGGCAGTATCACGATAGCAGGTGTTTTATCAGCATTGGATGGCAACATTGGGCCACTGGGAAGTCTTTGGAGCTCTGCCCTTCCTACTGCATCTCACCCTCTCTCTCTCTGTGTCCCTGGCCAAGCCTGCCGTCGTAGAGAGACCATAATGAACCTGTTAACTCTGGGTGGAGGTGTTTGTTCATTCCCTTTGCATTCTATTTTTGTCTTCCTGCCTGGGTGTAGAGACGCTCCGTAAATATTACATCTAAAAGATATTTGTGTGCCGGGGCAAAAGTAGCCTTTACATTTTACATTAAGGCATCATCCTACACCTGCGTGATATTTTATCTTGCCAGAGGAAGGGCCGGGAATGACTTATGGAAGCGTTTCAAGCACAACATGCACCCTAGCACAACCATCTGCTACTGGTTTCCTTGAATCAGTGTACAGATGAATGCATATGCAACAGCACTTTTCCTCTTTCCTCTGGTCCTCTTCTGCCTACAGACAAATAGAAAACAACTGATCCCAGATCATTTTTTTATCTTTCAGCAATTATTTTTCCCTATCAAGACATTAAACACTGCACACACAAGCAACTTTGCAACACGGCCAATCTATTTCATGCTTGCTTGCTCACTCGCTCTCCCTTTCGCTCACGCACACACACCATGCCCAAACTCTCTGATCTTCATTAATTTGCTTGTTCTACTTTCTCAGGCTCAGCTGCAACAGAAATTCCCACTGGAATTTCATTTCCAAACCCCACATTAAATTAGCCACACTCAAGCTCTAACCGGGAATGCCACAAGCACACTTCTTTTAAAGACACACACACACAAATACCACAGGAAGAGAGAGAAACATAAACACAATGTATGCAATCGTCATTCTCTAAAATATTTATGTATATTCCATATACATACCATTTCATGATAACGATGAAAGGAAATTAATTCAATGAAACCA
Source organism: Alosa alosa (assembly GCF_017589495.1). NCBI lineage: Eukaryota > Metazoa > Chordata > Actinopteri > Clupeiformes > Clupeidae > Alosa > Alosa alosa. The sequence continues at coordinate 7,797,647 of NC_063209.1, read as the reverse complement.
AAAGCAACCGTTTTGGGGGTCTTCCCTAACTATGCTGCTTTCAGTTCACACTGCTTCTCTTCACAGTCTGAAGATCTGGGGGTCATGAAACTTGTAGCACTACAATCATCATTAAATAGCGGCAAGGGAGCGTAATTTGGCATCCACTTATTTACAATGTTCATACTACTACTAGAAAGGGCAGAGGAGGGCAGCCCCTCTTCCCCAGTTGGTTTCCCCAGAGGGTTTCGCCCAGTCCATTTTGTTTTAGCCTTGGTCACCAGAGGCTAGTTCTTAAGCAGTTCACGCTCAGGAACTCCAGTAAGCTGCTTTGACACAAAGTCTCTTGTAAACAACGCTGGGCAAACACAATAAAACCTGAACAGATATACATGGAACTATTTTAACCAATGATTTCCCACATATCCTTGTTTTTCATTTATACAGACTTTAATAGCATTATTTACAGATGAAATCTTTTTTTTTCCTTAAGACATAGTTCTGTGGGTGTGAAATCATTACTTTCTTTTTTTTTTCCTTTAATAATCCAGTCTTGGTTGGTTCAGGCTATGCTGTTGGTGAACAGTGGGGATGATGAGATATAATTTCTTTACATTATCTGTTTGCTTAAAAGGGGGAGTCCAAATTCTTCCAAATAAAAAAAGGGAGTTTGGGGGTAGATACTGTATGGATGATTGTGCATAAAAGAGGTAGGGAGAGGAGGTCGAGGGGAAATGGGAATTATTAAAAAAAAGAGATGCCTGGTGAAGTCACCTGACAACAACACAAAGGTAAGAGGAGAGAGTGTGGTTGGAATGGAGAAAAAAGAATGGAATAGAAGAAGCTGCATACTGGAGAGGAATGGTTTCAGAAGAAAGCAAAAGGCAATGGCCAGTCCAGGTAAAATCAGGAAAAGTGGAAAACGGAAGAGACTGCATTTTGGAGTGTGAGTGTGTGTGTGTGTGTGTGTGTGTGTGTGTGTGTGTGTGTGTATGTGTGTGTGTGTGTGTGTGTGTGTGTGTGGTGTGTACGTACAGGGGAGAGCGAAGCCATATCTAGTTAGGGAAAGGTGTCAAATGCCCATGTGTGGGGATATGGTGGGAGAAGAGGGAGAGGAGGAGGAGAACAGTAGAGTCCAGGGAAGGTGAACACTGGAAGATGTATGCTGGTTGGTGAGTGTGTGTGTGTGTATATGACTTAATGTTGACACTGCAAGATTGTGAGAATGTGGGGGCTTTTGCCTTGGGACCTGATCAAGGGCTCAGACAGTGGAAAGACACAGAATGTTTGTGTGTTTGTTTGTTTGTGTGTGTGTGTGTGTGTGAGAGAGAGAGAGAGAGAGAATGACAGAGAGAGAGAGTGACAGAAAGAGAGTGAGAAAGAGAGGATTGCATATGGCAAGATGGGAGGATGTTGGAGATGAGGAGGATGGTGGTCTTAGGGCAGGTGCAGGCAGGTAGACTCTTAGACTGGAATCAGTTGCTAAGCAGGAGTTCTGTCGCCGTCTCAACATCCCAGGATTTCGATGACAGTGCCACTATTACTGCATTCTGCAAAAAGGGTGAGAGCAAACAATCTTCAAATCAGCCCGCCTATAACAAACCCCCCCATTTAACAACTGAATACACCTTTGCTGAACTCAATTTAGTCATAAGTTTCTTCAAACTGTTCTGTAAACACACTCACTTTGTCAAAGCCCATTGCACAGAGTTTATCTATTTTGCGTGTGTATTCTGGACTGGAGACGGGAGCGCCACCGTATACGTGCGACCAGAGTTTAGCCGTCTGTTTGAACATCTCTGGATTCTGCTTATACTGGAGACAAAGGAGGAAAGAAAAGGACACGAGGTAAAAACAACCAAATGACAACAAGCATGACAATCATCATATCTGGCTCAGAATCCATTCCAAAATTCAAATGGAAACTCTGAAAACCAATCTCTTCAAGCTGGCATTTTCATTTAATTAGTCACATGGCTACTGTACTTTAAGAAGTGTATTTGTATGTATTTTGTTGAAATTGTTGGATCTGTTTATTTGTGAAGCCACCTTGGCTGTCATGAAAGCCACTTTTAAATAAAATGTGTCATTATGTAAATCGCGTCTTGAACACTCATATTTTCCATAATCCATTCACATAAACTGTTTGGTTTACCACAGACTCAATTACATAGGCCTAACTCTTGAAGTGTACAGGTCACTTAATCATAGCAAGGCAACTGACCTGATTGGCGACCACAGCGTCCTGTGGGTCGTCTGGCTCTGCTGCCGCCAGTAAAGCCTGTAGCGAAAGCAGCACCGTTCGAAGTGTCATGGCTGCCGCCCTGCAATCAAACAACAACATGAACCCCCTGTTAATTACATCTCACTAGTCCAAAGGAAGCACACGTTACTATCAACATACTTCATTAGGTGCTCTTGTGATATAAAAAAAAAAAAAAAAAACATGATAAGATCTGCTTAAATGTGTGGAAACTGGTAAGCATCCACTCACCACTGGTCTTTCAGGATGTCCAGGCATATGGCACCGGTGACAGAGCTGATGTTGGGATGCCAGATTTTTGTGATAAATCGCACCTAAGTAAGAGGTGGAGCCGGGTTAAGGCAATGACCATGATTTCATTACTTCATTCTTATAAAGACTCAGAAGTTAACTTGGATGTAGCATTACACTAAATCCTATTTAGAGTTTCAGCTGTGCTGGAGCTAATTCCCTTGTGCAATCATACATCTGTAAATCAGGTCAAACAGGAAAGACCACACATACCACAGACAAAAAAGGCAAGCCTACCTTTGGTGGATTGAATGGATACGTTTCTGGAATTTTGATTTCTAACTGAAATCTACCTCCTAGAGACAAAAAAAAAATAAAAAAATAGGGAACAAGAGAGAGGTTGGACCAGACCAAGAATAATGCATTAGTATTCATACTGTAGGTTTACCACAAATGAATCATATAACTGTAACGGCAAACACGTTGAACAAACATTCACTAAATAAAAGATAAAGTTTATGATGGCTTGGGTGTCCTGTCAGTCTTTTGAACAGAATGATGTAATTGAGATCCCTTTACCTTCATAGGGTGTGTCTGGGGGTCCTGCTATCTCTCCTCTAAGTTCTGTGAAGTTCTCATCTACTAGGTCCACCTTGATCTGGTTCTTACTCGTCTATGCAAAAAGAATATAGGAAATATAATGTTATGAAGTGAGCAGACAGGGAAACTACAGTAGTTAAAATGTGAATGGCCATAAGTAAAAGCTATTTAGGAACCTTTACTTCAGGGTCAAGTAAATGTTCCTTGAATAAGACTGGACCACATGTAAACCCAGTGTGTTGAGCAATGAAACTGAGTGATAACAACTGTGATAGATCACCCATCAACAACAGTGATTAAATCTGCCTTCTGGTCAATAGAATCACAATCAGTGGGCTACCTGTTCTGTGGTTTAGGGGCCAAGGCCCCCCGATTGTCAAGTAGGCTACATCGTGACTTTTCACAAACAAACAAAAAAGTTCATTGACTACTCAAAGTAATTCCAGCTAACAAAGACTGCATAGTACAGGATGGATGACTCTCGCTAAAATGTTTACATCAGCCTGCTAAACTTGTATTATTACAGCATAACAACGCAGGCTGGACTAGGGCCACGTTCCTCGAAAGTGATTCTGAAGGATTAGCCAATCTTTGCAGCACTCCATGGTAACCACATTAGTGTCATGTGTAAAGACTGATACAGTGACATACTAGTACATACCATAGATTATGTTATAGTTAGCTAGCAAGGTAATGATGGTATAATTACAAATAACAAGGAATAGGTTTAACTTAACATTGGATCTTAGCATCAAGCTAATGTCAACGTTGTGTTAATGGTATTCGTATGAAGTTATCCCTTTCTGCAGTGAACATTGCGAAATTCAATTCATTCAAGCAAGTTATGCAGAATTTTGACATTTGAATTAGATTATCCCGACCGACCTTCAGTAGGCCTACCTTACAACACTGTGACAGTAAGGTTACGGATACTTTTGGCTACAATGTTGCAAGTTGAAAAACATCGGCTTTTTTGGAAGCGCTAGCTAGCTACCTAGCCATTTAGCAAACAGACACCATAGCATAGCGTTTGTTTTGGAGTCAACCAAACATGGCCCATGGCCAATGTTGTGCGGATGTTGTGTTCCACGAGATACAATCGCTGTCTTACCTCTTCGCTTTTCAGGACCTCCTTAAATTCCCTTTTTATCCTTTGGACAGCGATGTAGGCCATGATGCCGCCGCGTAACGTTATTTGATGTGTGAAATCAGAATGGAGTCCGCGAGTAGGGCGTCGTTGGAATTCGGCCTGAAAACACGTTTAGGTGACAGACCAGGAGGAACCCCCCTCTCACTTTATCTCTATCCAAGTGTCTGCCACCCCTTGTGTCTGTCACCGTAAAATCACCGAAGATGCAGGATTTCTACGTTTCGCACCCCTGTGATACGACCACTTCTTCATTGGTTTCGGTGAGTGTGAGAAGGTTAGCTGAAGCAAAAACAACAGCGCCCTCTATTGTAGTGGGTGTCACATGGTAACACCTCTGCTACCTCCTGACACCCCTCTGGCCTAAATGTTGACTCTGGAAAGTCCAGAGTTTTGTATTGTTCAAGTTCTTCCAAGAAATTCTTGCTAGGTTCACTGTAAATGATTATTACGTGCACATGGAAAATTGTATTTTGACATAGATCTGTAGTCACGTCACCCTCAAAAATAAAATCAGAACGGTCATCTCGCATTGCATACCCTGAGAGGCAATAATTATAGGCAAGAATGGCTGAAGACAAGGCCTGAAGACGGTCCTGGAAAGGACACGAGTCATCCAGGAAAATATGAGGAAGTGTAGGTGAGCTTGACTGTCTTAAGCTAATCTATGATTTTACGTGCAGTGTGTGTATGTACAGTATGTGTAGCCTAGCCTATGTGTGCTCGCTATGCGGCACAGACATCCTAAGTCTCAAGAGCGCGCACGCATGACCGAGACGTCAAATCACGTATGCATCGAAGTTTAGCGCGCACACGACAGAGAGAGAGAGAGAGAGAGAGGAGATGGGGGGGGGTGGTTCCTGAATCAAGACGAATGGAATGTTTTGCTAAATCAACCAATCAGTTTTTAATGTAGTCAGGCTTTTATGTCTTTTATCCTGAACGAAATTAATCAGTTCAGTGTATCTAGGAACAGGGGAGTCAGAGTGTCCCCCAAAAATAAACATTTAAGACCCATTTCACATCAGACCACACGATCGATGTGTAGGCCTACCCTTGTCTCATAGCGAAGCTAGCGAAGCGGTCATATAGGGATATAGGGTTTTTTTCGTCATCTACTTCCTGAATTTTTGGTCAACGATACCCGGGACACCGAACCACTGGGGCACATGAAATTTGGTGGGTATGTAGCCCCACTAGACTTTTACGGAAAAATTTCGTTTCGCCCCCGGGGCCACTCCCCGCAAGTTGGGCCCCCGGTTTGCCCGAACCGCAAAAGCAGTTTTTCCTAAATAACTACCTGAACCGTGGCACTGAGGATGAAGAATCTTTATGGTATGTTGGTCTCAAGGGCCCACATCAATCTGGCCCATAATCACTCATTTGTGATTTGCACCCCCGGTAAAAATGAAAATGCAATATTATTCTGCTTTAATCGCCTCTATCTTCAGTTAAGATGTTCAGAACTGCACCAAATTTTATGTGTATGATTGACCTGGCATTCTCTGGGGTTACGCGGTACATTTAGTGACTGTACACTCATTGGCTCAGATGGCGGTGCACACATATACACATGCACACACACACAGGCACCCACATACTATCGGTATTAGGGCCTGTCCACACGGAGACGCTTTTTAGGTTAAACGCAGAGGTTTTGCTTCGTCTTGGCCGAGCATCCAAACGAATCCTGTAAACGCGACTGCCCGAAACCGCGACTTTTTCTGAAACCTGGTCCCAGAGTGAGAAATCTGAAACCGTGAGTCCGCTTTGAGTTCGCTTAGACAGCTTAAACCAAGACATCCTGCTTGGCGTATCGATGATGTCATCGCTACACCTCAGCTGCCCTGGACTTGCACTTATAGTATTGCCTAACAATACTAGTTTTCATACATGACATTACCTACGATTACACTCTGTTAAGATAAATATCACAAACTGATGCTGCAGCAATCATAGCTTATGACTTGGTGGACTGAACACTGTTTTTCCCGGTGTTTTATGCATTCTATACTGTCAGTGACGCGAGAACTTAAGTTATTAGGAAAGTGCGTGTAAGTTTAGGCTACATTAATTTGTGCGTAGTGCCAGTGTCATTCATTTATTTTACATGTCTTACAACATATATACATGCATTCACAGTCGAGTGAAATCAGATATAAGCATACAAAGACGCTTAGAACTCACGTTAAGCTGATGGTAGAACGGCCGATACATAATTACAAATTCAGTAGGATTAAGGCCTAGTCCACACGTACCAAACCGATCTTTTTGTCCTCCGTCTTCCCTGGAACCGTATCAAGAATATTTGCGTCCAAACGGATCCATCTCAACACGACTCAAAACGTTACTTCATACCCCAGGCCTATAGGAAAATGAAAATTCAGAAACAGAAATTCACCAAACTTGCAAAACTTGCGCTTAAAAAACAGACAGAATAGGCTACGGCGCAATGGCTAGTGCAAGGAAACCAGAATTGTTTGTGTGGACTGATGGTGAACTGTCAACTGTAGCCAACTGTAAAACTAATAAACTTTATTTTACGGTTTGTGAAGGGTGCAGTCCCGTCCTTTATTTGGCTAACGCAGGTAGGCCTACTAATCACCTTTACTTTCTTTGGTTGTAGGATAGTCCGATTCACATTAGTTTTGGCTATCACTGCAATTAGGCTACTAAATGCAAGGCTTACCCAAGTTCTAGGCTATTCTGTCGCCACATTTATAATATTGCTATAAAACCTTCAAGTAGTAACAGTCAATACTTTTGCCTGCATCAAATCGCATTCATCTCGCATTCAGTGTGCTACCATCGGCTTAACGTGAGTTCTAAGCGTCTTTTTATGCTTATATCTGATTTCACTCGACTGTGAATGCATGTATATATGTTGTAAGTAGGGTTGGGTATCGTTTGGGTTTTATCCGATACCGGTGCTAAATCAATACTTTTAAAATGGTGCCGGTGCCGAAACGGTGCCTGAACCGGTACTTTGTTTTTAAAATGTTTTAAAATAAAATGGTCTAAAGCATGAATTGCTTTTTTTTATTGATGAGAAAAATTTGAACATGAAATTGAACTGTTATATTCAATTTACTATCAATATCTCATTGCTCCTACGAATAATACATTTAATGTTAAAACAACTTGCCATGCATGCACACACAATGGTGAGCTCTGCTTTCAAGTTTACCCAGTGTAGGCGGTTTGCCATAATGTATGTTAAAACCGCTTGCCATAAAACTGCCAGGTCATGACTCATGGACAATGGCATTTGCAAGCAAGCTAATCTAACAGGGACTCTATTTTCCAGTTAATTCCGTGTGTTCCCAAATGCTTCAAGAAATGTCTTGTCTTAACCCATAACACGCAGTAGTTTTGAACATGTTAGGCTACCTGTCGGTGTTGAAGTGTAATTAGCGATAACGTAGGCATACGGAGATGGTTTCGTAGCCTCTTTGACAGCTCAGTGACATCAGGTATGCACCTACATATTTATGTTTTTGCCAGCTAACTTTTAACATGATCTTCATATTCATTGTGATGCTATATGGGCCTCATGCACATGAAAGATTAATATCATTCCATTATGTTGTTTAACACACCGTGAAATAAAGTTTTCACCTTACAACTTTGCTGATAACATTTCAAATAAATGTCAGTTAGCGCATTAGCAAGGATATTGTGTAATGTATAGGCTAGCCTACTGTTGATGTTGTTTCATAGCCTTTTGCTTGTGTGTAGTTAGGCCTACTGCTAGATTTTGACAGGAGCTCGCATGTCGCTTTATAAGCTACTTGGGCTCACGCAAGCTGTCAAACACTGTCCACTCGCCTATGTGGTGCACCCCTCTGGTTTATACATCCAGTGTTTATCATATGTTAGCTAACTGTATCTGGATGTGTTGCTATCAGAGCAAGACGTTAGAGATGGCGCATGACATGCAGTGATGCCTCGTATTAAAATAATTAAATAAATAAACGCTATTTAAGCACCGAAATGAGGCACCGAAATCCACGTTGTTATTCGATGCAGTTACTACCGTTTGTGTCGGCACCGATGCCATATTAGAACTGTGTTTCGGTGCCCAACCCTAGTTGTAAGACATGTAAAATAAATGAATGACACTGGCACTACGCACAAATTAATGTAGCCTAAACTTACACCGCACTTTCCTAATAACTTAAGTTCTCTCGCGTCACTGACAGTATAGAATGCATAAAAAAACACCGGGAAAAACAGTGTTCAGTCCACCAATTCATAAGCTATCGGTGCTGCGCAGCATCAGTGATATTTATCTTAACAGAGTGTAATCGTAGGTAATGTCATGTATGAAAACTAGTATTGTTAGGCAATACTATAAGTGCAAGTCCAGGGCAGCTGAGGTGTGGCGATGACATCATCGATACGCAAGCAGGATGTGCGGTTTCGCTGTCTAAACGAACTCAAACGGGCTACGGTTTCAGATTTCTCCACTCTGGGACCAGGTTTCAGAAAAGTGCGGTTTCGGGCAGTGCGTTTACAGGATTCATTTGGACGCTCGGCCAAGACGAAGCAAAACCTCTGCGTTTAACCTAAAAAGCGTCTCCGTGTGGACAGGCCCTAAAAGAAAGCCAAAATATATATTCATCATCATCATCATCATGGCTGCATTTCCAGTATTGGCGATAAGTAGTCGTTTGTCCACTAGATGGCGCGTCGTTGCAGTGAGACGTAATTTTGTTGGAAGTTAAAAAGTGGGTTGGAAAAACAATGGACGCTTCATACAAGGAGTGTAGTTTACCGCAGAGAACGTCTAATAAGGATAGGATGATGTTCACATGAAATGTAATTTCCATTTCTTCTTGAAGCCCGAAATAAATCTGAGGATGTTTATCGGACATGCTTGGTTTTACTGCAGGCACGTTAATCTTATAATATCAGTAAGGACCTAGGTAATGTTACCGTTAGCGTTGGTTGAGTGATGGAGGCCAATTTGATTGATTGCATTTGTAGAAAACTATAAATGCGGTTATACCAAGCAAATTGATAGCAGCACTGTAATTGTATCTTTCGACTGTCATTTGTTGCACGTGCTACAAAAAAATCATTCTGTGCAATGGAAGATTTACCAACGCTACACGGTCTGATACAGTTTTGCCTATACATGTCGTGAGACTGAGACGCCTGTTTATTTGTTTTAAGTCGTGCAGGGTGTGTGAGGGGAATCGATGTGCTTTGATTCCAGCTTGGTAGTTGTAGTCTGTGAAATTAAAAAGCATGTGTGTGTGAAGTATCCAATGACACCTTCATGTCATTATGGCTGCTTTAGCAACACACCTTAAGCTACTGTGTAGTGGGTCCCATTTAGAAGTGGCTACTTCATTCGCGCTTTCCTTGACGCTGCGTGAATTTTATTACAACTTTTCGCCACGATATGGCAATTTAAGTCCGCTTGATACTGTAAGGCGTAAGCCATTGGTTTCCAAAGGAGATTTTATTTGTGTCGCCAGCATAGCCTATTGACAATTTATGTTGCTTAGGGAAGCTAACAGCTTTCTATTAGGATCTAGTTTGTTAGTTACAGTTTTGTCATAACTCCCTGATGCATTTTTGCATTTAGAATAGCCAGAGCGTGGATATCTCAATCGGAAAATTAAACAATATCGGGTGCCTATGGACTGTTTTCCCTCTTTACTTAATGTTAGTGTGTGTTTTCTGTTAGTCAGTGTCATATTATGTATGGCCAATGTGGTTTTCCTGATGTGTTGAGGTCTTGTCTACTCCTGCCCTCTGTCTCATGCTCAGTAAGCCTGTGCCAACCTGCCATCTGTTAGGAGTGTCTGAATGTGTTTGCCAAGTGTCTTAATGAATGGCAAAGAGCCAAAGATACAACCTGACACTACAATATGTTTGCTTGATCTTTTCTGCTGTCTGCATACCCCTGACAAGCAAGAAAGGGTGCCAAAAATGACAAGACATGGAGACACTTGTCCAGCATAAAATCATGATGCATAAGAGAAAATAGTATATAGAATATATGTGATGCATTACTGTAATGCAGCAATGGGATCAACAGATGTTTTTGATAGCCTAACCTATGGTTGGTCATATCATTGTTTGATCTTTTCTGGTTGTGCAACCCTTACAGGCCAAAATACCTGTGGATGGCAGGGGGCACCATCATCCTGGACAAAAGGGAGAAGTGTTAGTGAAATAGAGAAATATACACAAATATGTCAAAGAGACATGAGGCCCTAATTTAAATGCTGGTCTAAGTGCAAAGGCTAAAGGCTAACTAATGCTAGCTTAATAGCTATACATTATCTGCTTGCAAATTTGATGCCAAGAGCAAGATCCCAAGCACAAGTGTTACGCTAAAAGCTGCCTCATAGTTCATGCACGAGAACTTTACTCATCCATAGACATGGCCTTCAGTTCCATCGCCTTTTCTTAATATAGTTATATATATAGATATATAGATATATATTACATTTATTCTTGTACTGTTGCACTGTTGGACTTACTCATTTGCACCATCACCATGACACTCACTCACACAGAGCACCTTACTTTACCTTACTATGCACAGAGAATCACAGGCTCAGTCCCTGCCTCAGTCATTGCAAGCGCCTTTTGATTGATTAATCACCCACTATGTGGATACTGTTTTTAGAATTGATTTAGATTAAGTGTTATTTAGTATAATTTGTATTTTAGTATACTTAGTATATTCTCTATTTTCTACTGTCCTTATTGCTTAGTTGTGTTTTTTATATTACATACCTTTAATTACTTTTTTCTGCTGTTAGTGAATGTGTGTGATGTCTGTATGCTACTGAGACCTTGAATTTCCCCTGGGGATCAATAAAGTATCTATCTATCTATCTACGCAGATGACATACAATTATATCTCACTACATCCTCCCCTCTTCCCAGTTCACTCACTGACTGCCTATCTGACTTAAAGCTCTGGATACATGATAACCTTCTAAAACTCAACTTAGATAAAACATAAATCCTTCTCATTAGCCCCAAATCTCTACTGTCCAAATCTCATAGTTTCCGTCTGAACATTGATGGTGTCAAATCCACTTCTGTTGTCGGAAACCTCTTCATACTGCTTGATCTTATTTCAAGTACATGGCCGTAATGTATCAAATAGCCAGTTATACGTCACAGCAACCTTTATATCAAAGATTCTAGAGCGGTTCTAGAATTTTTGCTTTATATGTATATTAGTTATTAAAAAAGGGGGTGGGGAATGGACAGCAATAGAGACAAGCATGCAGATTGATGCATGAACCTGACTACAACTCCTGTGTTGTATTTTACATTCATTTCCAGCAGGGGGCCTAACTGTAGCGCAGATGAACAGCACCAAAGGTTTTTCATTTCTAAAGAACACAATGTCTGACTCCATACTTTTCAAAGGAACATTGAAATTGTATAATGAATATGTGTCATAGCTTACAATACAACAGTGTAAGCGATCACAGAAAATTATAAGAAAACAGGTGATTGTTGTAAACAGGTGAAATGAACGATGGCTACAGGCTATTGCAATACAAAACACAACTGGAAAACCACTGATAAAACATTGATGCTAAAACAATAAAGTGCATTGTTGAAAACATGTATGCAAAGTATGCAACTAGCTTTGTTCCCCAACACACACACACACACACGCATGCACGCACGCGCCCACACACACACACATACAATACATACAATATCCATACAAGTAATCAGTCCATTCATTTGTCAGATGACTGGTTTTGCTATAACAGTCTAAAGTCAGAACTCTCCTGTACATTCTCATGCAAAAGAGCCAACATTGAGGTATCAACTTCAAGAACAGCAAGTGAAGCAGTAGGTGAAAGTGCCACGGCTATTGATAGAACATGAGTCATTTACATTACAAAGCATTGCACGAACACAAAGACCAAAATCACCAAAATGATTGGCCCATTGTCTCTATATTAAACCTATTCATCAGCATGTAAAAGGCTGTGCAAGACAGCTGTGCAAATAGTCTGTCCGTCACAGCCTGCGCACGACGCGCTGCATGGCAAATCGCTCCCAGTGCTGCTTGGTGACTCGCTGGGGGCTCATGGGGCGTGCCGCGCGTCTTCTCCCCATGCTGAGCTTCCTCCTGAGGGTCCCCACTAAAACTCCGCTGAGAATAGCGGCGCTGACCAACATGCAGAAGCCGAAGAACAGCAGCGGCTTGTTCTCAGACATCTTTGTGCAGACTGAGCAGCTGTAGGCGCGGGCAGGAGGCGGCTGGTGGCAGGACTCTTGCGTTCCTCCGTCCCCAGATGGGAAGCCACGGTGGGAGATGATTTCCTGGTACGTCGTGACGGAGCCCTTGGGGTGCGACTCGTAATGTGTGGGGGCGAACAGGCCGAAGTGAAAGGTGCGGCGGTCCTGAAGGTTCCAGATGTAAAGTCCCCTGAGGTCAACGCCATCTAGCTCTCGAGCTACAGGAGGGACAGATGGAACAAGCAAAATTGAGTTCCCAGAAGCAGAATGTTTTTATGTTTACAGATGGACTGATGCAGAGCCACAAAGCATACAGATGCAGAGCTGTGATAGTGGTTGTGTGCATTCATTTACTGAAAACACAGTCATTTCTGTATTGTTGGCACACACACGTTGGAACTGGTTCAATCAAAGCAAATACCACAGATGTTATTTGAGTTGAATTAATGTTTGATTAGCATGTCCATGGTGACAAAATAGATTTTTCAAAAGGCCAGACACTAAATAATATGGGCTGTTTATACAAAAAGGTCTGTCTGCACTCTAAACAAAGCACATCAAAAGCGTTATCAATGTCTCAAGTGTGTGTTCAGTTAAGTGTAAATATCCCACCACAAACACCTATAACGTCACTGTGCTTCATTTCATTATGCCCACAAACCTGGTCATCCTTTTACCACGAGGCAGCAACATGTACAAACACACTATCAGTGAAAAACAGTCCTGAAATTGCTCTCGCCTGACCCAGCATGGAGTTCTCTATTCACATTTTATGATTTCAAAGGTCCTTCATAAATCAGTGTTTAAGAGCTGAAGCATATGATAAGACGTTTGAGCTGCGACCGGTGACAGTGACCATTGAACATGATGGCTGATGAATAGTGAGATGACATGCATACTGAACCACAGTCAAAATGATAAGAAGCCTACCTAACTGAGCACTATAGAAATGCTTGTAAACTGATATGATATACAAATTCCGGCATGAAGTCCGGAAATAATCTGTATGTTAATCACTGTTAATGATTGAATGTAGATATGAGACAAAGATGATTAAAATGTTAACATTGCTTCAGACAGCTGTTCAGGAGATTAGACAGTGTGTGAAGTACTTCAGAGCAGTTTGAAATAGAACACATGTGTTTAGTTTGCTCTACCAACCTTTCAGGGCCTCTTGCAGGTACTCCCTAATGTAGGTTTGTCTCAGCTGGTCATCATGGGATGCCTGGTCATCCACCCCTGAAGCCATGACGACAATGGGCCGTGCGTCTCCATAGCGACCCTTCACCCACTTGAGGACTTTCCGAAGGCCCCAAGGCACCACAGCCTGTCCCAGATAAGAGACGTGCCAATTGGGGTCATTGAAGAAGGAACAGCCATGGATGGCACCATGGTGTTGATTCGATCCAGCCTGGGCATTTCGGTGTAGGGAGTTTCTAGGAGAGACAAGGCGTGTGGTGAAGTGGTTCAGAGCAATGAAGTCTAAGGCTCCTCTGAGCTTCTGCTGCTCCTCGTCTGTAAAGTGGGGTAAAGGAGAGAGGCCAGCTTGACCAGGCGTCTGGACCATGTCCTCTGCGTACCCGCGCACCTCATCGGGGTGTTGCCCTCCGCCTTCGGCCAAGAAGGGATCCAGGAACCGTCCGACCTCATACAATAGGAAGCGCCTAGCGGTAGCTTGGTGGGACTCCAGAAACGGGTTGGCCGGCTCCACCCAATCAGCATGCAGAGTGAAGGTGACCTGTGCGCCATGCTGAGGCCGATAGAGGTCATTGTAGACGTGCCACACGTGGGCGTGGGCCAGGAGAAGATGGTGGGCTGTCCGCCGGTGCACCTCTACGCTACCGTTGTGCAGTTCAGCAAGACGATTGGGCTCATTGATGGTGATCCACGTGTGGACCCAAGGGCTCAGCTCTTGGAAGCAAAAGGTTACGTAGGCCTCAAAAGCCTCGACCGTGCTATGGTTCAGCCAGCCTCCGGTTGCCTGCAGTGGCTTAGGCATGCCCAGTGTTGGGGACCTATGGCTGGAGTGGTACAGCGTGACCACTGCTTTGACTCCCAGCTTGTGAAGCTCGATCAGGAAACAGCGGTAGTACCTGAGCGCCTCTTGGTCCACGTGTGAGGGATCTCCGTCGGGGAGAAGGAGGGACCAGTCCAGGGCAAAGCGGTAGTGCGTGACGTGGGTCGTCTCGAGAAGTTGCAGGTGGCGTCGGATGGACAGGAAGTCAGTGCACTGAGCGCCACGTGTGCGGAGGGTCACCCCGGAAACCGGGCGCAGACTGCCATCACCTGAGAAGTTCCAGCGATAGAGGTTGGGGTCAATAAACTGAGCGGAGTACGGGTGGAGACGAATCTAATGGAATAAAATGGGGGAAATGGTGACAGTTCTAATCTGGCTAGCATGACCAGACAAATATTGAGTTCATGTTCCCATGACAACTGTGTTATGGACCAATAAGATGGCAGTGTTAGGCTAAAGAATGTGCTAATGTAGTACAAATTTACTATTATAAGTTCATAAGTTCACAGCTACATAACAATATGTCACATCAAGTTTTTGTTAAAGACAGGAACACAATTATCTGAGAAATATTAGTTGTATACTCTCACTGCATATGTACTTACATGTAGCACAGGGTCTGCCACTCCCCATTGGAAATCACAGGGGAACTCTCCATGAATGCTCTCAGAGCTCTCTGAGTCAGAGAAGCCATTGTTCAGAACAACTTGCCTGTAGAACTTTGCAGAGGTTTTGGGGACCCTGCTCAGGTCTGTACCATTGAGATCCACATAGAATAAACCCCTCCTCACTGTGTAGCCAAAATTCCACTCAAATCCATCCACCAGAGACCAAGCTGTGTATCCAAAGACCTGTGCATTGTCATATGTCACAGCTGAAAGGGAATTTAAATAGTGAGCATAACATGAAAGGTAGACATTGAAGCGCATGGACATAACCGTAAATCTACATTCTCCTCACCTTCAAGCACCTGGCCCAACAATCTCCTCATGACATATATGGCCAGAGTGTCTTCCCATCTGACCGATGCGTCAGTGAACCAGTCACTCTCAGCCACCAGCACCGCGGGGTTGTCATACTCCAGCCGAATCCAGCCAAGCACCTTCCTCAGATCCATGGACAACACCTGTCCAAACAGAGGCAGGCGCTGACCCATGCGGAGAGTGTCCGGCCCGAAAGCCAGGGAGAGGAAGTCGGCTGTGCCCTGGACAAAGGCTGTCTCCTCTGGGGAGAACTCAGGGATGAGCCCTCGGTTGGAGTCTTTCAAGGAGGCTGGGTAGTCGCCAGTGCCATGAATTGGACCCGCAAACCAACCAATTACTGCCTCCATGGATTTCTGGCAGAGTTGGACACTGGCAGGTGTCGACTCTCCGTTGAACGGCTCTATCCAGTGGGATCCCAGTGTTAGGGAAACCTGGCCATTTTGGTGTGGGCGGAAATGGGTGTTGTACACATGCCAAACTTTAGCGTGAGCCTAAAGATAGAAAAGTACAATGTCAAGCTTCAGCGTTATATACTGTAGACATTAAACACTGATTGAAAACAAACAGGTATATAGCATACTGTAATATATTGATGGCACAGGTATGTGAGTTGAGCATCATTAGCAATTATCTGAATTTATATACACACTAAAGACAACAGGATGTCAATTAGTGTCTAAAATCATCCTAATGACACAGTGTGAAAACCATCTCCTTCTCTCTCTGACACGTTTTGTCTGGCACCTGTTACAACATATTTTGGATGTGCGCACCTGTCTCTACAAATAAAATCATCCTAATGCAATAATTTACACAATCATATAACATCTTCAGTTCAGCACTTCGGCACCTAAACATCTTTTGGACAAATTGGTTAGAGATTGCAACAGTGTAGAGTTGCGGTGGATATTATTTATTAACAGCTCTAACTGTCCTGCAGTAATGACCATGCTAAACCGACTCCCTACTATATGTGGACTCTGACCTCAGACCAGTTCTGTTTACTCATTCACATTAACAGTGATTAATCTGCCATTAAATGCAGTTCCAACTGCAAACAACCCAGGTCAGCATGGTTTGGAATGAGTAGGAAATGAGTAGAAAATGGCATGTAAAGTGATACATTTCCTGCAGAAACTCCACAAGACTAAAACATGACAGAATTCAGAGGCATTTTCGTTATTAGCGGTGGCCGTATTCATGCTGTGGGAAAAAAAAACATTATTTTTCACACAGTGAAAATAAACACTTAAGACTATGGAAAATGCTCTGTAATGTACCTTAATGTTAATGTTACCTTAGCAGTGTGAGGCTTATGATTAAACTGCTACTCAATACTACCATCAAGTAAACATTGTATATTACCGTCAACACTACTGAAAGCTTTCATTGTGGATGCTGAATCCTCCATTCCCATTTGACCCTTGACCCTTGACTCACCCTAATGAGGTTGTGACCAACAATAAAGGTGGCAGCCGGGTCATGGCTTTCCCCTGGCGCATGAACTCCAGTGCCGTAGCCTTGCACCGCAATCAGGTACGGATTATGCATGGTGAGCCAGTACTTCACCGAGCCTCCAAACGTCCGAAAGCAGAAGGTGGCATACTCCACGAAAGCCTCCACGGTGCTGTCATTCTTCCAGCCCCCGTAGGGCTCCTGCAGGGCCAGTGGCAGGTCCCAGTGGTAGAGCGTCACCACTGGCGTGATGCCCTCGGCTTGAAGCCTGCTGATCAGACGCTGGTAGTGGGCCACCCCCTCAGAGTTGGGGTCTCCGACGCCGTTGGGAAAGAGCCGTGGCCAAGAGAGGGAGAAGACGTACGTTTGGGTTCCCAAGTACTTGACCGCCTTCACGTCCTCTTCCCATCGAGTGTAGCTGTCAGCAGCGGTATCTGCTGTCCCTGTGCTGGCTCCCCTTGTGTGGGTAAAGTGGTCCCAGATGGACGGTCCCTTCCCTCCTTGGTCCCAGGAGCCCTCCGTCTGATAGGCAGATGTCCCCACTCCCCAGAGAAAGTTAGAGGGGAAAGGTGTGTGCAGATAGAGGCTCTTGTTTTGGTGGCTGGTGATAGTTGGAGACTTCTGCCACTGTTTCAGTCCTTCCCCAGGAGAACACAAAGCTTGGTCCCAGAAACACACTGAGAGAAAAGAAAACAGAAGGAGAGAGACTTTGGCAACCAACACTAAATCCTGAGCAGTGGTCATCTTCGGACGAGAAAGGTGGGTCTCTGTTTCGGGTGAGAGCTATGCCAACTTCAGTATCCTCCGCCTCCTCTGCCTCCCTACCTGCCTTCTCTCTGTTGCAAATACACACACAATCTCTCTCTCCCTCCCTCTCTCTCTCTGTGTGTCTCTATCTCTTTAGAACTCTCTGAACGTAAGGAGGGCTTTGTCAATGATTAACGTGAACTCTGTTCCCAGACTTCAAGACTTGATCTCCATCTCTGCTGCTGCAGGTTCTCTCTCTTCTCTCTCTTTCTCTCTCTGCCCTATTTGTTGCCGATCTCAAGGGTCTATTTGTGGTTGTTACCATTGTCCTTCCCTGGTTGACTGTTGCTAAGATGATAATTCAGTTTTTCCATTTGACACGCAGCTACATGTTGAAAGACAGCCATTACATTCTATTATAACAATCAGGTTAGACAGGTTGTTTTGACATTTATTTGTGAGTTCAATCAAAGGTCAGTCTTTCTAAATGTAATTTCTCCAGAGGGTTTGACAAGGCACAACAGAGGACATTCACTAATACAGTTGGTCTCAAACATAGCACTTTACACATGTTTTATGAAGAGATCTGTCTTAGATCTGTCTTGCCCTGGATATTAATCTTATGGTGGAGATCACTGGAGGATGTGACAGGTGAAAGGAGAAAGGAGGTTTGATCTAGATCTCTTACAGGACGGGGTAAGACAAGTGGCTAGAGGTGATGTCAAAGCAAGCACTTCAGAGATTTATGTTTATACTGTATGTTGTAATGTACGTGTTTGCTTGTGTGTGTGTGTGTGTGTGTGTGTGTGTGTGTGTGTGTGTGGTGAAAGATGCTATGTACAGGTAGATTTGCCTGAAGTAGTTTCATTGGTCTGGGGGGTTGAGTTGAGTCCTGAAGCTTGTGTGAAAAGCACATTTACAGATGGAAATTATAGAGAGGATTTCGCATGAGAAATGCATCATGGCACAGTAATTCAAAAACATATAACCTCAGTTATAATACTCAGTTGCAGCTGAGTGATGACCTATATTTTTACCCTGCAGATTACATCAGGTGGAGGCTATGAACGTGCAATTCCACAAATGCCATGTGGGATGAGTGTGGATCTAATGAATAACACTGGCTGAAGATGGAACTGAAGTAAACTGCACTAGAAAGATTTCATATTTCTCTTTGTTGGTATAAATTCATAAATACAAATGCCTATACTGTTGCTATTAGTGGGGCAATTCCATGGAAAATTAAGTTTTTTGTAACATCCATAACGCCAATAAAATTTGATGGTATGATATGACGTGAATGATTACATGAAATTTGAGCATTTGCTATTTTTGGCTGAAAAATGCACAAAAAATGAATTATCATTCACATCAGACAAATGCCAAGGCATTTCACTGGCGTTTTGGATGTGACAAAAAGTCAATTTTCTGTGGAATTGCCCAGTGGGGTTTAAGGCGTTGACATTTTTTAGCATCTTTTCCTACAGCATTTATTCACACTCTCACACACACTGAGGCAGGTGAGCTAATTTTGTCATAAATTCACATAAAGTTTTAAATCTGAAATACATTTGTATTGAATTGTAAGATGTAATTTTAAGAAATATGTTTGAAATGTTTAAAGACACCTCAAATGTTAATTTAGATTCCATAATTAAGATTTATTGGACAGATTTGGACACCAGTCCAAAAAACTAAATTCTCATCCTGTACGCAAGAGGGCGATACAATTTGCTCGACTAAAAACCTCCCGAGGCGGCAGTCGGTGAACTGATTGGAGAGGAAGATCAAAACAAGCACATCGGTTTTCCTGTCTGGAAGACTGCTTGTTGGTTATAACTCTATTACATAAAGAATTAACATATAAACATACATATTGTAATACATAGTGTACTTCTTCGTGGTTTGTGAAACGATTGTTTTGCTCATAGCATGTCAGTAGTGTAGGTGTAGACGTTATTGTCTGCTAGCTAGGTAGCTAGATGCTAGAAAGGTTAGCTTAGCCTAAACAAAGTGAATATCCTATTATTACAACAAGAAAGGTACATTGGTGGTAAGTGGACCTATTTTCTGCATTCATAACAAAGTGTACAACGTCTTACCATCCCTTCCCACTCTCTGTCTCTGAAGTATTATCCTTACTCATATTAGTTATGCTAGCATGCATTTAAAACATCAGTGACAAATGCTGAGACACTTAATGTAAACGTTAACGTTGTTTGCTATGTGTATGCTTATATGCTTGTATTCATGCAGCATTTGAATGACAACTAATACTATGCTGATTTGGATAGTTTGTTGAAAATATGTTCGTATCACGTCAGGAAGCTCTTGTGTGCGTGTGCCGTTATACGTTTGTGTTATTGCAGATAGGAACCGTCTGCCTTCATGCAGAACAAGAAGACCAAGATGACTTCGAAAGTTAAAGGTCTGTTTTGCTGTATCTATCTATTCTTAGCATGAACACGTCGTTACCAATTCCTTGTTAAGATCTATTTAACAATATTTCTGTCATATTTACAGTGGGCAAGGTGGGCTCCAAGAACAAGGAAGACGCCCCCCACGAACTGGAGAGTCAGTTCATTCTTCGTTTACCTGCGGTAAGGTTTTGAGCAATGATTTTCCACCGTGCCTGTCACATGGCAGGGTCTAGTACCTGTCTCATCTTCGCTGAGATCACCACGGCTGTGTGCCACCAAATGAAACCCTCCACTAGCCCACTAACCGCCTTTTATCGAGTATATTTGGAATGCAAATGCACTGTTATAGATGTTTGCTACACTGCGTTGTTATTGCAGTAGCAGTAGGAGCAAAAACTGTACTTATACTGGTGGTGCGTCTTATCTCCTACTGCCCCACTCACCTACTGTCTCGTGCCTCTCATTCTAAGTGGAAAACGATCTGAAAATCATGAGTAGATTTGTCAGAAATGCAAAATTATGTTTTAAGTACAATTTTTGCCATTTATACTGTACATATCCAAAATACAATGCAATACAAATCAACTAACACAATGCAAAGTCTAATGTGTCACTCCAAGGCAACATAGAGTAAAGTTGACCCTCTTGCCATCATTTTTGCCTTATAGGAGTATGCCTCAACGGTCAGAAGAATTGCCCAGTCCAGTAGTATGAACACAAAAGACAGACTCACCATTGAGCTTCATGGTATGTAAAAGAGTGTTATTACATGGCTGTATAAATTATTAGGCTGTGCTTTTCACTTTTTTTGCCAAACATGTATGTCCATTTTGTCTGGTCAAAAGTTTGATAGAAAGGAGTCCAAGAAATGGTGCCCAAATAGGAATAACTTTGGCACAATTCTGTCTGTGGTAGCTTGGTATTTCCTTTCTTCTGTCATCATCTCCTCAAAGCAAGGTAATAACAAATCAGTGGAAATGTAGTCACTGTTGGGTCGTGAAGCGATAATGCATTTAAAGCAATGTCATCATGTGAGCCATGTCATCATGTGAGCCAGAGCCGATATGGCCAGAGCTGCTTGCTCTGTAAAGGTATTTCTGTCCCACCCAAATTTGCTGAACTACTTGCAAAGTAGCCTATTCATCACAGACATCACATGCATCACACGAAAGAGCTTTTTCTCAGCTTTTAAACAATGTTAGTGGTTAGTTGTTGTGGTAAACGGTTCGCGAGAAAAGTAACTTTAATTTAATCATGTTTTCTGCGCCCGTCTCCCTACCCATTCATCTTGGTGGAATACTTCGCGAACTTTCCCTCAACACATGACAAACCATATATCAGAATAAACAGCAGACCTTACCGAACACAAAGGTGTAAAGCATTCCCCTGTACAGTTAGCCATTCCAGAGTAATCCGGTTTTAAATTTGCAGCAATGTCTATATGCATGTCTCCAACTTTGGGGTTCACAATGTGTTTAAATTGTTCAATGCATGATTTTATAACAGGCCAAATACAAAATAAATGTTACAAATATTGCCTAGATATCTGTAAACATTACAATCAGAGGATGTATACAGATAGGGCAGACAGACGCTCATGAGTTCATGCTTTGTTTTATCGCTGGATTTTAGGATAGCCTATTATGGCAACCGATTGCATTTCGAGCTTATCGATTCGGCAAAAAGTCTAGGGTGCTTGGTAGTAAATTTGGCGAGACACTTCGTCTATGTGAAAAGGACAGGCCCTCCGCGAATTTGGTACATAATTTTGCGTGGATTTTGGCAGTGTGTAAGGGCCTACTATATGTGTCATATAGTATGTCACAGTGGAAACACTCTGCATGGCTTCATTCCTAGTTGACAGGTGTGTGTCTCCTTTTTGTATCTTTGTAAATAACATGCATCCTCTGCCCCTAAAGCTGATGGTCGCCATGGCATCGTGAGAGTGGACAGAGTGCCTCTAGCCTGCAAACTGGTGGACTTGCCCTGCATTATAGAGTCACTGAAGACCGTCGACAAAAAGACCTTCTACAAAACAGCTGATGTGTGCCAGGTATTCTCCCTTAATAACTTATGACCGTCTGTTAAACTCGCCGGGAGTTCTGTCTGAATTAGATTCCCATCTAATTAAAAATTCATTATCAGAATCAAGTGTATGTTGTTGAGGCTCCGGCCATTGGTGTCTGTCTCGCACACAGTACACAAAAACGGTGCACAATATACAGACCATGTGATTGTGCATCTTATTTCCAGACAGGTCACAATATACAAGTAAAATGCACACTAATACACAAACACACACAACACAAACAAAACTCGTGTCTCCGTGAGAAGAGGCTGTGTCTGTCTGACTCATTCCAATGTGGGTGTGTAGCTGTTGCTTTGTCGCTGAATATTTCATGCTTTTTATGCCCCGCTGTGCAGATGTTGGTGTGCTCTCTGGATGGGGACCTGTACCCCCCTCTAGAGGAGCCCACTGGTACAGCAGACAAGAGCAAGAAAAAGGACAAGGACAAAGACAAGAAGTTTGTCTGGAACCATGGCAGTAAGTGTCTCTCCAGTCAGATATGAGCAGGGCTCAGGCTAGCTGTTGACATGCGTAGAATTAGCACACACCCTGTGCTTTGAACCAAGAGTGCAGATAATTATGATGTCACATTTTTCTTAAAGTTTCATGAAGAGATCATTGAGATCACATGAATATAAGTATATTTCAGCATGTTCAAAAGTGGACACCATTTTTAAATACAGCTAACGTGTTTTTGTTAGGGTGAAGAAGCCATTCCTGAGATAGAAAATGCATTTAACTCTCCAACAGTGTAGTCTGATGCCTGTCGATTTGTGTGAAGAAGTAACTAAAGGCAATAGCGGTCTTACCCACCACTATATTACAGTAACGCTTCTTAAACAGTACATTTGCTTGCTTAGACTTTCCTGTGTGAAACAAGTGTAAGTGCAAGACAAGTGCTCAAGGCTGTACTGTAGGATGAAAGGAAGATGAATGGCCTTGCGATAGCCACGGCACGCTCAGCCTTGTGGATGCGTCAGCTGCTGCCGCCGTTGCTGCCATGTGCTGTTGATTGAGCTGTTTAACACACACACACACTCACACACACACCTGTCTTGCCCTTCAGTCACATTCCCCTTGAAGAACACGCGCAAGAGGAGGTTCAGGAAGACTGCCAAAAAGAAGGTGGGTTGCGCCTTGACACTCTTTTGTTACTCGTTTGTTCTTCACCTCCGCCGCACTTGTCTGTAACACCTTCTTCATCCTCTCGTCTGTCTTCTGATGAGGTTATCAAATCCTACACAGGTCTTATTTTGTTTGTTTGAAATAACAGATTTACATTTAGAACTGAGTAGGGAGGTTGTGGGGGTGGGGGTGGGGGGGGGGGGGGGTGAGGAAGAGAAGTGAGCGTGCTAGGAAGTAAAGAGTGGAGATTTACATATAAATAAAGTCCTCCATCTTGATGCGCCGACCCCCCTCTGGAGGCGCAGGGGGAGAAAAGCTATTTGCGGCTGCAAAGTGGAGCTTCTGCAGCGGACGCTTGGGTGGTGGAGGAGGAGGTGGAGGGGGGATGGAGGGAGAGGTGGGAGCCCGGGGCGGAGAAAAGGCGAGCCGAGGAGTAAATCACCTGTGAAACCCAGCAGGCCGGGATCAATCCAGCCCCCTCTCCCACCACCACCACTACCACCACCCAGCCCAGTCCACAGAGCCCTGTTTTAATCGCTAATGTGCTACCTGGCTGGAGGCCAGGAGGCTGCGCTCAGATCAGTGGGAACCGGGAAAGATGGGGGGGGGGGGGGTAGCCCACCAGGGCTGAGGCTCAAAAGAGTGAGTGATGAGATGGAGATGGGACGGTGTGGGTGGGTGAGGAGGGAGGGAGGGAGGGATGGTTAGAGAGAGGGAGTGTGAGGGCAATAACAGGGTTGTGTGAAGGAAGAAATGGGGCATGGATGGAGAAAAGTGAATAGGACTTGGGTGAATGAGACGTCAGCTGCAGTACAGAAAAAGCCAGGAGCTCCCATACTCGCCCTGCATACTTTTGTTGGGGCATTTTGATGGATAAAGACAAGACTTTTCAATCATTAATTTTGCTTGAACTGAGGCGACTCTACCTAACTACACAGTAGAAAGAGTCCTGCATGCCGACATGAATTTCTGCCAGTTTCTGGCAGTTTATTTGCACAATGGAGGGGCCATAAATGAGCCATAATACTTGAGGGGGAACAAATGAATGATGGAGGCATTGGATGATTGAATGGATGAGTGACATGCTGTGTGTGTGTCCTGCAGTACATCGAGTCCCCTGACGTTGAAAAGGAGGTGAAGCGACTTCTCAGCACTGACGCAGAAGCAGTCAGCGTCCGTATCCTTCCAGAAGCCACCCACACACACACACTCTCTCTCTCTCTCTCTCTCTCTCTCTCTCTCTCTCTACCTCACTCACTCACTCACAATCTCTCTGTCTCTAACACTCTAACAGATATAAGCTCCAGTACTTTAACACATTTTAACACGTCACGCAGGCTGCAGAAGCAGACTGGCGCTTGGATAAACTTGTTTACAACCCTGCACATCTCTCTCCGTCTTTTAGTCTGTGATTAAAGCCGCTCTGGTTCCATCTCCCCTGCCTTGTGTGCCCCCCACACACACACACACACCCACCCTCCCACTCCACCCACCCACTCCAGTTATAGCATCAGAGAGCAAATGAGCCCACTTATCTCTGTTCTGCATAGCGCTGCCCACCAACATCTCAGCACTCCCAGAGAGAGAGAGAGTGTCAGAGTCAGAATAGAGAGAGAGAGAGACAGAAATAGGAAGGGGGGGGGGGGTTGCTGTGCATTAGTATTCATAGTGCAGTGATGAGCCATCATTAACCAGCACTTGTTCCAGACGAGAGATTAGGCCTCAGCTCTGGCCTGGCTTTGCACCAGATTCTCCACTGAAGAGCGCCTGATGTAATCCTGGATGAAGATTAATATGTGTCAGTGCTGTTGTAGCTTAATGAGTGGGCTTAGCACGCTAAATGTCAGCAGCAGAGACTTGGAGGAGAGTGGTGTAAGTGAGTCGTAGATATTTTGTGTGTGTGTGTGTGTTTGCCTTGACCTGGTGACCAGGGTGGGAGATAATCGCTGAGGACGAATCCAAAGAGGCTGAGAACAACGCGCTGGCCAACCTGGATTCCTCGCCTGGCACCTCGGGGAACAAGATGGGCCACGGGTCCGCAGGTAAGGACACAGCTACCACCGGGGGGTGGCCTCCACGCCGCCTGGCCTTACAGTCCGCTAGTGACCAGTGCGGTCTCATTTTCACCCTGCTACTCTTTTGAGCGCCTTCCTCTTGGGTGTCTATGTCCTTCTCTTTTCTGTCTTTTTCCTTCACTCTCTCTCTCTCTCTCACTCTCTCACTCTCTCTCTGTGACTCACTTTGGCACTTGGCCATCTCATTCAGTCTCGCACCACTTCCCACGTCTGTCACACTCTCACCCTTTCTCTGTGTCTCACTCTTTTCTGTGTGTGCGCTCTCTCTCTCTCTCTCTCTCTCTCTCTCTCTCTCTCTCTCTCTCTCTCTCTCTCTCTCTCTCGATCCTATAGCCCAGCACGACGAGCTGAGAGAGATCTTCAACGACATCAGCAGCAGCAGCGAGGATGAGGAGGACGAAGGGGACCGGCACGAGGA
The DNA here is from genome assembly GCF_017589495.1 of Alosa alosa. Lineage (NCBI taxonomy): Eukaryota > Metazoa > Chordata > Actinopteri > Clupeiformes > Clupeidae > Alosa > Alosa alosa. The sequence continues at coordinate 7,771,881 of NC_063209.1, read as the reverse complement.
TGAAGATCTGAACATCATGGACACGGAGGACGACCTGGAGCGCCAGCTGCACGAGAAACTCAACGAGTCCGACTCGGCCCGGGACCAGAGCGACAGCAACAGCCAGATAGGTGAGATGTGTGCGTGCGTGCGTGCGTGCGTGAAATTGGCAGAAACAGTCTATGTCTATGGATGCAGATGTACATGTACACACACACACATACACACACAGAGAGAGGCAGACACTCTCAATGAGAGAGGTCAATGAGACAGGTGTGTGTGTCTTTTGTAGCACACGCTTGGCCCTGAGGCAGCCTTGTTTGTGCGTGCATCTGCATGTGTGACTAAGTGAGTGCTTTAGCTGTGCATTTTACTATTCTGGACACACGCACACTCCCAGAGCCTATACATAGTTACTCATATCAGGCGACAGAGAACGGATCCTGGCTTCACCCTGCGCGGATCCACAGCGGGTGTGGCCCAGAGTCCCACTCGGTTTTCATTTGCGGCTCACGCGGCCCAATGAGAGCGCTGCGTGGGTGGTGACAGTGTAGTGACATCCCGCTCCCATTACCCAATTTGCCCCCCTTGTCCCCGAAAAACATCACTTCAGCAGAGGAAAGGGAACCCCATTAAAAGTAAGGGCACGTCTTGATCAGAGACAGTGGGAAGGAAAACAACCCTCTGAAGTGCACAAATGTGTTGTTTTTTTAACTCTCTTTCTCTAGCTTACCTCCCTTCCACACACACACACACACACACACACACACACACCCCACACACATACAGACACACACACACACACACACACACACTTATAACTTATATACACACAACAGGGGGGGCTGTGCAATTGCTGTCAGAGGTAGATAAAAGCCTTTCCTGCTCCTCTGCAGCCTCCCCCCCCCTTCCTCCCATCTAGGTACACAAACAGCCGTTTCCTCCCCAGTCGCTAACACACAGCACTGCAGCTGGGCCGCAGTAGGCCTCTGCTAAGCTGCTCACAGCCCTGCTGCTGCTCGGCTCGCGGGCCACCCCCAGGTCTCAGCAGCGCTTTGAAGACCCACGGCCCGATCAATAGAACTAATCGCTCTGCCAGGAGCTCGGGGCACCAGGGACTGGCCAGCTGGATTAAAGGGTGCAGATTTGGAGGGGTCTGGGAGAGCAAAAGGGTGGCCTCAGGTTTACTAACTGTCTGTCTGCCTGGTCTGTCTGCCTGTACTGTAGTGATGGAGTACCAGGTGCAGATCAACAACCTGAAGGCTAAGCTACAGGACACACGAGCCCGCAAGAAGCAGCAAGAGGAGCTCATCATGAAAGTGGAGAACCAGGCGCTCAAGGTGAGTCTATTTATAATACTCTTGAAATCAAACAAACACACACACACACACACACACACACACACACAATGAGTTAATTATTTCCATGGTTACAAAAGGGTGCATACAGATTTTCACATTCAAGCACACACAGATGTATTCATTTGCATACACAGAACATCATGTTGTGTATGAGCATCCTTAGGAGCAAAGCTAACACAGGGAGCTCATTATGAAGCTGGAGAACTGGCCACTCGATGGGGACAGCTGGGAAACATTACAAATGCCATTACTGCCCCCATGTACACATTAGCATTACTTAGCAGTGTTCCTGGGCACTAACATAGCCACACACATTTTCACATGCAAATACGCACACAGACTAAATTCAAAGTCATCTCCAGAAGAGAAGAATGTGTGCATTGAATATACGTATTCTATAGACACAATAACACACATTGGATGCATACATATACATTCTTTTTTGCACATATTTGTATGTGTTGCTCAGGACAAATGCAGTTGCATACAGACACACCTGCATCTATATTCACAAGGTCTCATGCACGCACACACACATGCACACTTAACATATTTCAATCCAGCAGGGCGCCTTCCAACCACACAATAGTCACATTCCCTCCCACCCAATCACACATCAACGCACACACACACATTCTCGCCTTCCGGTGATGTTCAGTGATGTATGCATAACCTTTTAACAAAATGACGATGCATAAAACATACCAAAATCTCATCGCTAGGCAACTTTTAAGACAACCCCTTCCCTTTCTCCCTCTGGCATAAATATTGCATTTTTGCCATTACCCCTTTTTTTCGCAAAATGCGCAGAAAACTCAGGGCATAAAAATTCATTGGCGTGCCAAGTGCTCCTTTGGGAAGATTAACAGCAGGCGAAATATCCACAGACATCCCTGTGCCTCCCCTTTGTCTGTCTATTTGTTCTTTTTTCATTCTTTTTCACTCGTTTTTGACTTTTTTTGAAATCCCCCCCTCTCCCCTCTAGTTTGGTCCAGTGCAGTTCAAGGCCCAGTCTTTTACTATTAGAGTCAGCGAGGACAGGGAAAGGTCATCTCCGTCTCGTTGGCATTCGGCTTGACAACTGGAGGCCCTTATCACAGAGATACGTGTACAAGGGGTGACCTGCCTGCGCACATCACAACTAGGCCCAGGCAGCTGCAACAGATATACTTTTTTTCACTCTACTCATCTCTCTCTCTCTCTCTCTCTCCTCCCACTCTCATTCTGTTTTTCTCTTCTTCTTTTCCACAGAATCGCTTCCAGGCCCTGCTGAATGAGATTGTTCATCAGGAGGACCGCGAGATGGAGCAGGTAGGTGTTACCGGCGGCTGGGAAACCCCCCCTCCTGGTTTTCCGAGGCGCTCAGCCAGCCAAGCCAAAACCCACTCACGCCCCCTTCCCACTCCCACCCCCACCCCCACCGCCTCGCCTCGGCTCGCTCTGCACCTGGGCAATTCAGCTCATCATCCTCCACACCAGCTCAATCAGGCCCATTTAAGCACTCACAATGGCTGAATTGGCACAAGTGAAATGGTCCTCAGGCCTAATCCTGATGGTCATAATTGTCATTATTGTGAATTTGGCCCCAGCGCGCACTGGCGTCGCGGTCCCTCCGGAGTCGCCCTGGCCCAAAATGAACAGCTATTTTTTATTAGGGAAAAAGGATGGGTCCGTGTCAGAGCACACGCTAATCATCACCCACTTAAATCACAATTACACCCCCGCAGTCGTTATCCATCAAGCCTCTCTTCTCACTCTTTCCTCTCTCTCTCTTCCCTCTTTCTCTCTCTCTCAACAGCTGGCGTCCCTTCAGGATCAGCTGGACTCCCTGATGGAGAAGTGAACAGCAGGTGGCAGCACTAAGTCAGGGAAGGAAGCTGGGTGACTGCCACTGTCACTGCTGTGAAATTAAATGACTGCTTTTCTTTGTTGAGATTGAAAGTTGGCTGTACGTTAATACACAAGAAATGTGTTCGTTTTGTTTTCATCCCCTGTAATATTGACCCATTTATAGTTGTTCAGTTGTAATTTGGAATGCAACACTGTAATGCTGATGTATGCTTTGAATAAACCATGATTTTAAAAATATAAATTTGCAGTGTTACCTCTGTTTAACAAGGTTATATGACTGTTGAGTTACTGCAAGCATTGCTACAGGTCTGGTTTCACTGCTGTACTGTAATGAGCCCTTGAAACCTGACATGGGTAATGAGGAGTTCAGGAGAATTCAGGAGTCCTGCTCTGCTTTGCCCCACACTAGCCCTTTCACTTTCTCCACAGTGGTGTTCAAGAATGGCCGCCCCTTCTAGAACCAACTTTCCTGTACTGGGCAGGATCCCTCCTCCCCTCCCCCCTCCCGCATCCGGGCCTCTCTTGGTTGCTCTCCTGCCTCCCAGGTTTTACAGGAGATTACGCCAGAAGATTCTAGAGCAGGTGGGGAGGCCGGGGGATTAGCTCACGCAGATTAAAGTGGCCGCCATCAACCTGGCTAATCCAGCCATCTGTCAGAGAGCAGGAGGGATGCACCTGCCCCACAGGACAACTTGGGTTCTGTCGTAACCAGAGGACCGATCCTACCACACACACAGACGCCCTGCACAGTCAGCAGACACACATACAGAACACGCAGAGTCATTAACACTAACGGGAGAAAGACATTTTAGCGGGTTTTTTGTTGTTGAAAAGAAGTCAGAGAGGGATTTAAGACTGAGCGAGCCAGGGCGGACTCACTCAGCTACACGCATACACACACACACACACACACACACACACACAGCTGAGCTACAACTTTACAGAAGCTACTGCTTGGCTGCAGCGTTCCTCCTCCGAAAGCAGGACATGGAGGAGACCTACATGCTCAGACACCATGGGGTGAAGAAGAAGATCCTGAGTGGGGGAACGGGCCGCATGCCTAATTTCCCTCCTGGAACTAAGGTAGGACACACACATACACACGGCCATGCTGTGTATTGAATGAATGGATGTGTTTTCCAATTAAATAAACTTTTAGTGGCAGTAAATAGTTTTATGAACCAGGAGTTTATGCTTGTCTGGTGGTTTAGGTCTCCCTTGCTTAGGTCTATTGGCGTCTCTATTTATTCCTGAATTTTATCGTCCCGCAAAGGTCGATTAAGTTTTGTCTTGTGAAAACAAGGCAACATCTCACTCTTGAAAGGGTAGGGTCTGGACACGGGCAGACATCGTTGCGTCAACAGTCAGGAAGCTTTAGCTGTGATCTGCAGCTAGGTGACTTTTTCACAGTCCGGCCATATGGCCGACGACGCGGCGGATGATGACAAGCATTTTCCACGGTGATGCCAAGAGTAATCTTGGTCGCCCAGCCTCCCAACCAGTCGCCGTTTCACCACCTGCGATATGAGCCCTCTGTCTGCCCGTTCGCTCTCTGTGCATAAGATGCACTTCCGTCTCCCGCAATTACAGACAGACACCCAAATTAAAATGACGCACCACCTGGGAATAGAACATGTAATATCGTGGCCACCCCACTGCTTAGACACTGAAGGGTAGAAGGACAAGGGTAAAAAGGACTAGCTCACATGCCGTAGGCAGGCCACACACAAATTCAGACAGTCCTCTCATTTAGACTGGTTACATTGGAAAGGTCTAGATGTTTAGGAATTGTGCTATATTTGCTCTACTCTTAATCCTATCTGTGTGTCTCTCCTTCCTTTCACTTGTGCTGTATTTGCTCTTCTCTTAATCCTGTGTGTCTCCTTCCTTTCACTTGGCCCATTTTCTTTTGTCCTTTCGTTTCCCTCGTACCAACGTAAAGTTGGTGTTTCACTTCCAAACACTGCTGGATAACTTTGAGAGGACGGTGATTGATGACAGTCGCAAGGCCAAGCGTCCTATGGAGATCTTCGTGGGGAAGATGTTCAAAATGGAAGTGTGGGAGGAGCTGCTCAAGTCCATGCGCATCGGAGAGGTGGCCGAGTTTTGGTGCGACGCCGTTGTGAGTGCAAGAGTTCAGATTTTCTGACACACACACACAAACAAATCTAGCCCTGCCGACGAACCCCAGCGTAAATTACGCACCGAAGCACGGAGAGCCCAATTTAGATCCTAATTAGCGTCGGCAGAATGGCAGGGAGTTCCGCTCTCATTCTCATGCAGATGAGCCAACCTCTGGTGGCCTCCTACACTATCTCTTCATATCTGGCAAAAAAAAGATGTTTCAGATTAGTTTTTGCACTTTCTTTTTATTTACAGCTAGAAGTTTTAAGAGAGAAAGAATTTGCAAGTCAAATGACTATTGATTGCACTTAGTAAGGTCAAGTTGCAGTAGAAGGGAGAACGGCAAACAGGCACACTCTTTTTGTTTCTGCCAAGTGAACAAGTATCTTACTTTCTTTTGGTCTCTGTGCACTCTCTCTTTCTCTCTCTTTCTTTCTTTCTCTCTCTTTCTCAGCACACAGGCTTGTACCCCATTGTGTCCAAGGGCATGCGCATGATTGCCCAGGGCAAAGACCCACTGGAGGGACAGAAGCACATGTGTGGTATGGGCAACATGTTCAGTTACCACTCCACCGGCTACCCGGAGTTGGATGAGCTGATGAGAGAACCCCAGCCACTGATCTTCATCATGGAGCTCATCTCGGTTGGCACTTTTTCAGAACCACGCATAGATACACACAGACACACACACACACATACATCTCCACATCATTTGCGTATGAGCATTTTAAACATCCCCCAACCCAACCGCTTGCCAAGTCCCAGAACAACAGTGGATCTGTGCAGCCTACTGTTCACAAACCACTCAAGCCTAAGAATAAACAGTGTTACGCAACCAAACATTACCACTTTATTGAGGGGGTGGGAAAAGTAACAAGTGTCCCATCTATGATCTGTACAATTCCCCTCTCCCAGCACCACCACCTCCTCGGACGCCTGTCTTTATCCCGCCCTTGTCCTGTCTTCTCCAGGTGGGTGACCCGATGTCGTACGAGCGGGAGTCCTGGATGATGGAGAAGGACGATAAACTCAAGGCGGTGCCCTTGCTACACGCACAAGGCAACAGCCTGGTCAAGCAGGGGAGCTACCGCGAGGCCGCCAAGCGCTACCAGGAGGCGGTGGTGATGATGCGCGCTGCTCAGTCCAGGGTGAGACTGGGTGACGGAGGAGGAGAGCTGGTGTTGTCTAAGATGCTGGGTTGTGGGGACTGAAACATTTGAATCCAAGTTTCCAGTTTTCTATGGAACAAGTGATTCTCTACTTCCCACTGACCTTATTAATTAGAAAGTGTGAGACATTTCCTGCAGTTATGCTACAGTATATCTGCAGTAGGTTTGTACCTGTTGAAAGCAGCTTCACGTGTGTCTTGCACTGTAGTCATTCATATTACATGTCTGAAGTCATCCTATTCATGGGTTTCATCAGGTCCCTTTTCACAGGTGTATAAAATCAAGCACAATGATTATGAATGCAGACTGCATGGTGCTTGATTGATACACCTGTGTAAAGGGACCAGATGAAACCCATGAATAGGAATTCTAGGCTGAGATGTTACGGCATCTATTGAAGCAGCATTGAGCTGAGATGGTTGTGTCTGTCTGCAGGAGATGCCTGGGCATGAAGACTACATCAACCTGGGCAGACTCATCATCCCCCTGGTGCTCAACTACTGCCAGTGCATGCTGGAGCTGGAGGAGTACTATGAGGTGATCGAGCACACCACCGAGCTGCTGGAGAAGCACAAAGGTACCAGTACGGGTGCCCGCGAGGGCCAGTTCTCATCAAATCCAACGCCACTGTGATTTTCAGCATCGATGTATACCTGATGAAGTCCAACATACATGGTGTATAGCGACAGGCTGAAGGGCTCAATTGCAGTAGCAGAGTGCATATTCTCATCAACATCAATTTAATCAGCGTGAACGTAGTTTCCCATCAGTGGAGAGAGCGGTGTTGTTCAGAATGGCGTCCTCACCTCAATATTACATTTTGGACTGCCGCACCTCAGGCGGAATAATTTCAGTTCTGTCTCGTTGTGCTGTTCGATGTCTGCAGCAGCCTATGCACTCTGTGAATTAGAAGACCCACACACAATCACACACACACACACACACACACACGCAAATGCAAATTGAAGCGCATCCACATATTTCTGAAGTTTCATTGACAGCTTTTTATTCCTCCACGAAATGCGTCAGCATCACGGAAAATGTCAAGATGACTTTGCATAGGTCAGGGAAACCACGGAGGTAAACAACGCGAGTGCTTAGAGGCAAAAATCTGTTTATTTTCTTCAAAAGCCTCGCAAACGCTCGGTGTAACACAACAGGGGCTCACTCCGTTTACACCAAATCCTCCAGGGATTTAGTGTCTCTGTGCGCGACGCAACTGGAAGTCACTATTGCACTACCCGAGCAAGGAGACAATCGTCGTCATTCAGTATTCTCTCTCTCTCTCTATCTCGTTATTTTCCTCCTCCAACTGTCATTCCTTATTCCTTCCTTCTTTCGCCCACCCAGTGGTGCCTTTCCTGCGCCGGGTGCGCTAAGTGCCATGTAGATACTGTTCAGTTGCCTATCAGACCACAGTGCAGCAGTGCTTACACAGACAGGCAGCAATCTGCAGGAGAGAAAGTGTCATCCCTTTCTTCTCTCTCCATTTCTCTCTCTCTCTCTCTCTCTCTGCCTGCTGTTTCAGTGGCCCCGTGGCCCTGGTGTGGTCGGGTGGGCTGAGTCCTCTAATGAGGCTTATGCAAATAGAGGAGTGAAGCAGCGCAGAGCCAGGCAGGCCCCAGATCCTCTTAGGCCCCGATCAGGCTTTCTGTGTGAGCGAGCGAGTGTCTCAGTTTTATTTTATGTGTGTGTGTGTGTGTGTGTGTGTTATGCTGTCATTTCTCTCTCTCTCTCCGTCTCATCATCTCTCCCCCTCTCTCTCTGCTCTTTCGCCCTGGGTCCCCTCAGCCTGCGGTGACACCTCCACCCCCTCAGACGAGCCCAACACCTCGTTCTCGTTTCTGTCCCCCGTCCCAAACGTGTCACCTCTCCTCTACCTCGCTGTCTCTGCATCTCTACTCTTCTGTCATCCTCCTCTCTCTCCTCCTGCTCTTTCGTTCACACTGTCGGGGGAGCGATCTCCATGTGAAATGTGCTCGGCGCCAGAGCATGGCACAGTGGCAGCAGCCTTGGCAGCAGTTTGCCAGGGGCTACATCTGAGAGGCGTTTGGTGATGGCTTGTGTTGTGTGTCACTGCTGTGTGGAGTAAAGGGTGTGTGTGTGTGTGTGTGTGTGTGTGTGTGTGTGTGGTGGAGTCTTTAAATGTTTGGCATGGAGTGGGATTTTAGCGTAGAGATCATATGGGAGAGTGGAGGAGCCTTGGATGGCGCTCATCGATGGCACTCTTTAAGCGGACCCCCAGGCCGCCGCCGAGGCAGCAGAGGGGGGGATTAAAGTGTCTGGCGCGATGAAATAAACAACTCTCCGACGACGTGGAAGGGAAAGAGCCCGCAGTGACTGTTTCACGCTATGACGGCTTTATTCTCAATAACAGAAAAACGCCTTACTAGCATCGACCCACGTCATTAGCGAGGCAATGTGTGCGAGAACACACAAAGAGGAGTACACACACACACACACATATATATATATGTATACACACACTCACACACGTCTTTATTGAAAACACAAACACACAGCCTGAGGCAAAAACTGTGATCACAGCTATTTTAAGGAAAGTGCAGAACAGCCTTGGATAAAAGGTATGTTTCAGATGTCAACTATTTTATTTTATTCCTTTATTAATTCATTTGTCTATTCTCAACACCCCTCACCTCCCCCTCCCTCCAGACTGTGTGAAGGCCTACTACAAACGGGCCAAGGCCCACGCGGCCGTGTGGAACGAGAAGGAGGCACGGCGGGACTTCCGGATGGTGGCCGAGCTGGACATCACGCTGGCCCGCCTGGTGCACCGCGAGCTGCAGAACCTCTCGGAGACGATGAAGGAGAAGTACTGGGAGGAGAAGGAGCAGTACTGGAACAAGCTGGAGAAGGGGAACGAAGGGATGGGGAAGAAAGGCGAGGAGGACGAAGAGAGGAATGGAAAGGGGGAGAAAGAGGGGGAGGAAGAGGAGGAGGAGACGAGTCTGACAGGGGTGATGAAGATGAAGCAGATCGACGTGGACAGCTTGAAAATCGAGGCCCAGGAGCCCGGGCACAAAGTGGGCAAAGCCAAGGAGGTTGCAGAGGAGCCAGCCACCAATGAGAAGCCAGCCACAGGTCTGGACGGTAAGACGGGTACCAATGAGAGCGCACCGTCGGCGTTAGAGGAGAAGGATTGGCAGGAGATGCTGAGGCTCACCATGCACCTGCAGAAGGAGGGGAACTTCCACATGGAGGAGAAGCACCATGACGAGGCTGCAGCCAAGTTCACAGAGGCTCTGCAGTATGTGAATTACCTTCAGACCAAGGTAGGTCCTACCCACAGTACAAATGCATGGATCTTTGGAGGATTCTGTTGGCATGGTTGATAAACATGTGGGAGATGTGTGTGTGTGTGTGTGTGTGTTTGTGTGTCTCTTGTTTTTGCTGCTTTGTGTGTGCTCAGTACAAAAATACTGCATTTATTCCACAGTGGAGAACTGTGACCATTTCACCCCAGGAAGATAAGCAATAAAGACACATTATCCTGTCTATAAAGCTTTATTGTGCGTCACTTGTAGAAAATTGAGGGTGTGTTGTTGTTAAAAAAAGGACAGACTTGTCAATCATCTGTCTGTCGTCCTCACTGAGACATTAAGAGTGTGTGTGTGTGTATCGAGGCATTTCTTTGTTGTCTCTTTCCAAACTCCCACCATCTCTCTCTCTCTCTCCCTCTCCCTATCTGTCTTCCCAGAGGGTGGCGTATAAAGGGGAGGACTGGGAGTCTCTGGAGAAGGTGCGCGTGCCGCTCATGCTCAACCTCAGCCAGTGTCGGCTGGAGCTGCATGAGTACCAGCAAGTGGTGGAGCTCACCAGCTGCCTGCTCAAGAGACACAAAGGCAAGACTCAATACAGCCTGGGCCCTTCCAAACAGCAGTTAACACATATGCATACGCACAGCATGGACGCGCATCTATGGTACATACATATGCATATGTGCAGTGCATACGGTATGTGTGGTAATGTAGTGAACACGCGAGTACAAAAGAACCCCCAGATAACACATGTTCATACATATGCATTATGCATTTGACCCAGTAACTATGCAATATGAGCACTCAAATAGGAACAAATGTACACATACATACATATATACATACATACATACATACATACATATAGAATCGAAAATAACGTTCAGACACGCATAGCAACCTACACACACGAGTTCCCACACTCTCTCACACCCTCGCTTGCCAATTTTGGAAGAGGGAGTGAGGAGGCTGTGGTAAATAGGGACACGAAGGTTCACCCCCTGCGGCAGCATACAGTGAGTACTGAGCTCCTCATCATCGCTGCTACCGAGACACTGACAATGAGCTCTCAGTGCTGCGCTACAGAACCCGCTCCTGCTCGGCTCACACTGTGTGAACAGTTCATTTGTCTGCCCCCCCCCCCCCCCCCAACCTCCACCCACCCGTCCTCTGTAACTTTGCTTTTTTAAGGAGGAAATGTTTGCATCATTCAATATAGAGAAAAACCTTTGAGGAGCGAAATTCGTTTGATTGTCTTCACCTGAATTATTTAGCGTTGGGATGAGCACAATGCAATGTGCGTCTGAACTGGCTTGGCAGTTCCATGTTTCATTAACTTTTCGCCCGATCTTTTCACATCACATCATTTTCTCACTCCTCCCTTTTTATATTCTCATCTTTTTTCTTCCATTTTGGTATGCAGGGGCATTTTCACCCCATATTTGCCTTACCCAAGCTTATTTATGAAACATTTAAGACAAACAGTGCAATTCCTTTGCACAAGGTACAGGCAAGCATTTAAAAATACATGAAACAGTCATAACAAGAATTAAATACCTGAATTAGATTTTTGAGCTAGTCAGTGTGACATAATAACTTAATGCTTTTTGCTCTGTTTTATTTGACCTCAGGGAACAATTAATAAGAAAAATAAATGTGTTTTGGCCCTGAATTTTACTGACTGCCTTAAACCTGTATCATTAAATCAATATCATGGCACTCTGGAAGTCAGCACAGAGAATTATAGAAGGTGTTCGACTCTCTAAAATCTTTGTTGGAACTCTGAAATGGAGTGCAGAGTTCTGACGAAGTCTGCCTATATACCTCCCTCCGAGTCTTGTTCAGACAGGGATTCTCATTTTTTTAGTGTGCTTTTGGAAATAATAAGCACTTGTTATTGTTGTTTTGGCGGGGTTGTCTGGATAATTGCCTGTAAATCCTTGTTTTTTTTGTTCATTCACTGGGTCCTCTTTCTCTACCTTTTCTTTCCATTGTGCAACTCCCCTCCCTATTTGTGTCCTCCCTCATCAGACTGTAATCATCTTCCAATTTCTTTGCTTCCCACAGTCGCTGTCTACATGTTGTCTCCCTCTTCCGCCAGACGGTAATCATTCTTTCTCTCTCGCTCTGTGCAGGTAGCATGCGGGCGCTGTACCAGCGGGCGCGTGCCCACGCGGCACTGTACCATCTGGAGGACGCCAGGAGCGACCTGCTCAAGATCCAGAAGCGCCACCCCCAGTTCAAGCCCATTGTCCGGCTTGAGATGAAGAAGCTCGGGGAGAACGTCCGCGCCAAGAGCGTCAAGGAGAAGAGGAACTACTGGTCCACCCTCGAGGACAAGTACGGCAAGGGTGAAAAGGCGCAGGTGCCCGGCAAGAAGGCGGGGAAGAAGAAGAAGGCGGTCAAGTGGACGGACCAGGCGGCGAAGAAGGACGGAGCGACATTAGAGGAGATCAAGGAGGGGCCGAAGGAGGGGAGCAGCACCGAGATAAAAGACGGGAACGAAGGGGCTGCTGGCAAAATGGTGGCGGCTGTAGCGGTGGAGGCAGCAGCAGTGGTGGAGGCGGCAGCAGTGGTGGAGGCGCAGCAGTGGTGGAGGCGCAGCAGTGGTGGAGGCGGGCGGCAGCAGTGGTGGAGGCGGCAGCAGTGGTGGAGGCGGCAGCAGTGGTGGAGGCGGCAGCAGTGGTGGAGGCGGCAGCAGTGGTGGAGGCGGCAGCAGTGGTGGAGGCGGCAGCAGTGGTGGAGGCGGCAGCAGTGGTGGAGGCGGCAGCAGTGGTGGAGGCGGCAGCAGTGGTGGAGGCGGCAGCAGTGGTGGGCGGCAAAGGGTGAAAAAGGTGCCCGGCAAGAAGGCGAAGAAGAAGAAGGCGGTCAAGTGGACGGACCAGGCGGCGAAGAAGGACGACATTAGAGGAGATCAAGGAGGGGTCGGCTGAGGGGAGCAGCACCGGTGATAAAAAGACGGAAACGGCGCTGCTGGCAAAATGGTGGCGGCTGTAGCGGTGGAGGCAGCAGCAGTGGTGGAGGCGGCAGCAGTGGTGGAGGCGGAGGTGGCAGCAGCGGCGGGGTCCGATCACACACCCATAAAGCAGGACAAAGCCCCAGGCGCAGCCGGCGCAGGGGAAGATAAAGCCAACAAAACCCCCAGATCAGGAGAGGATAAAACGGCCGAGGGAGCCCCATTAGCTGCCGCTTCGGCAGCCAGCCACATCTTCAAAGGGACCAATGAGATCAAAGCGCCGGCCGAGATTAAGGGGGAATCGGCCAATGAGCATTCCCCAGACGTAGCCGACGGTACGGTTCAAACGCAGCCCGCTAACGAGACAGCACCAGAGCCGGCGCCAGATACCGGGGTCGGGAGCTCTGGGAAGGCAGGAGCCGCGGAGACGGACAGGTTAGCAGGCCAGACAGACACCGCAGGGCCCCGGCTGAAAGGATGGCGCAACGGGGCCCTACAGGGAGCTTAAGAAGAAGGCGACGACACATAGACCCCTGACGCTTAAAGGCCTGCTAGGGGGCAGCCTGTGGGAAACCCAAACCCACGACCCCGGCTGGAAGGGGCAACAAACCCCCCACGCACGCCCCCAAACAGAAAAACAAGAAAAAGAAATGAGACTTGAGACACACGCACTCTTTAGTCACAGTAACCACAAGGCATTTGTGTATAACAAATACAAATTTATTTATTTCTCTGTACACAATGAGTAGAAAGCAGCCAGTAACCCATTCGTTTTTAAAAAGCCTTTGAGTCACACACATTTCTTTTGTACAAATTAAAAAATAGAAAAAGAGAAAAACAAATTACTTGTACCGTACTGTAGGTAGTATGTAATAAATAAAAAAACAGACATTACAAATGGATAAATTCATTAAATAAACATCAAACAGGCTGAGTGGGGGGGGGGGTCAAAATGAGGAGGGAGGTTCAGTGGAATGTTTAATGAACATAGGGGACCTCAGCGAGACGAGGACAGTTCAACAGTAGTGATGTCAGTGGTTTCAACATAAGGGTTAAGTGATTCACATTGCCCCCTTGGGTTAGCTTCACCAAAACAAGCCTTGTTAACCGGCCTGTGTGTACGGGGTCAGGCCACGTAGGTCTGTCGCTCACAGGGAAAATAATGAGTGTGTTCGTTACTGAGGGCCGGCCTGCTAAATATAGACGGGAGACGGCCCCTATGGCAATGCGGCGCGTTCCCTCGTTTTGCTCATCGACAATGCTACAGGAGACAATGGCTACCATTTGTGTGGTCTCACAACAAAGTGCACGGAGAGTGGAATATGGGAAGGTCCACGACTAACAGTTTGAGGCTTGGCTACATACAGTGCTCACCTAGTCCAGGTAATAGCTCCCCCTATATGCTATGCAACATGTGCAGAGACACGCGACCCATCCAACTCTAATGGATCATGGTGTGGGGTCATTTGTCATCGTTTACAGGCCAAGGCTCTGATGCAGGGCTCTATGTGGAAAGGTGTGGTCACGAACGGGTGGTACGTAATAGGGTGGAGACTAGGACAATGAGCGCTGAAGGAATTAAGGTAAGTGTCCCTTTCTGCATGGTGCTCAGACGCTCGTCTTCCTCTTAATGGTTACAGGTTACGTGGGCCTCCCCGGGGAACAGAACAGATGTTGCCCATAACGACTCGAGCTTCTGAGGTATGCGGAGAGGGCAAATGTGCGGTTGCAGGGGGGGCTCATTGCGTCTGGTTATTTGCTTTAGTGTCTCTCTCATTCTGAATGACAGCCCACCTTTTTTTCTGTCCGCAACGCACGGTGCCGTGTCCTTGGGGACAGTTCCCTAGCAACCGCATGAAAACAAACAGGCGGACGCGTTGCGCGAGATGTCAAAATGTGAGCGCTGCGGCTGGAGGGAAGATTCTGGAATGCCAAACGGGATTAAAAATGAAATCTTTGCTCCACAACGGGGTCATAGTGTTATTTAAATATTTCTTAGAGAATAGCATCTCTGCTCCTGTGCGACTGAAAATAATAGTGTTCTCTATGCAGATAAACAGGAAACGTCCTTTCTCTTGCATCCGTTAATCTCACGCCTACACCCTGGCAAAGGCAATCGAGCTGGTGAATTTACATAGAAGGCCAGTATTGTTTTCTCACTTTGTTTTTTTCTCTCCCTCTCCATCCTTTTCTCTCTATCTCTCACACTCTCTCCACACACACACACACACACACAGCATTGCTTCCTATTCTCTTCACCTCTCCAGCATCCTCCCTCCTCACACAGATGTGGCTTTTATGCTGCTCTCTCTTTAACAAGGCCATCCTTGTGTTCTGCGTCTCTCTCTCTCTCTCTGTGTGTATGTGTGTGTATATGTGTGTGTGTACATGTGTGTGTGTGTGTGTGTATGTGCGAGCATGTGTGCGCACGTTGCTCAGGGAGAGCGGCTCCCGAGCTCTTTCACTACTTCCTCCTCTTCCTACGCTTTGAACAACATTAAATTACCCATCTCTCTCCTCCAGCCCCCCTGTGTGACTTTGTCTTCCACTCCAACGGCAACAAGAGTGAACAAAAAAGAAGAGCATTGCTGGGTTCCTCTAAGGTAGGCTTCAGGACAGGGTTTTGTTCCCGAACCGCGTGTGTGACTGAGTCAGAGCTCAGTGGCTGGCGATGAGGGGGGGGGGGGGGGATGGTTCCCACTGGCGCACCACTGACAGAAGAACAGACAGACCTGTGGTGACGGGCACCACCACCACCACTCAATACATGTGTACGTTTGGTCCGTTAGGATCGTTCTAGAATTAAGGCATGGTACACTGTGCTCTGTCGGCTGAGACAGTGTTATCCGTCACCTGGTCTATCCTCTGGTTGAGAGAGAAGTCCATTTAAACAGCGCTGTTTTCCCTGGACGTTTGGCCGTGAGGGAGACAAAGTCGCCTGTGGCCCCTGGAGGGAGACCCCACCTCTACAAAACGCACATGAATAGAGAGCAGAGGGGCCAGTTATAGCAGCGCTTCCTGTGCTGTCACAACCCGTTCATACAGTACATCTGTGTGTGTGTGTGTGTGTGTGTGTGTGTGTGTGTGTGTGTGTGTGTGTGCGTGCGTGCATGTGTCTGTGCCAATGCATTTGATATGCACTTGCTGTGAGGCGGAGAGATGTGGTACCAAAAGAGGATGGATGGTTATGGAGTGAGTGAGTGAGTAACGAGTGATATTCCCAATCCTGGAGTAGCCTCAGTTGGGGTTTGCACTTAAATAAATCTAAATCAAAAATTTAAATTGAGCAGCGCTCCCAGGCACTCTGGCAGAAGTGAAATAAACTGTGTGTGTGTGTGTGTGTGTGTGTGTGTGTGGGTGTGTGTGCGCGCACGTCTGTTTTCTCTCGCTCTCTTTAATGTACCACTGACGTGTCAGACCTACAGAGTAAATATGCCTGTTGTGCCCTGCTGGCTCCCTGGCAATCTGCTCCTCTCCCTCCAAGCTGTTCGGCGCCGAGCACGAGAGGCACGAAAAACACCCCCCCCCTCCCTCCCTCACGCATGACCTGACCGATGAGACCTACCCCACGAACCATGCTCAGAGAAATGGCTGAGCTTGACTGAGAGTTAGTAACACACACACACACACACACACACACAGACACACAGTGATCCAGACTCTGTAGTTTGTGGCACTCTGATGAGCAAGAGATGTGGGTGGGTGGGTAGGAGGGAGGGAGGGGAAGAGTAGAATGATGAGGGGAATGAAAAGAAGAGAAGACCTTTTGCTTTTGTTTCGTTAAGAGTGGTTGTGCCTGTCCGTTTTTGCTAGAAGGTCGTTGTGCTGTCACGGTTCAACCTACAGAGCCTCTCACACTCCAGCCCACTCCACACAGCTGGTTAAGCACAGTGTCTGGACAAACGTTAGCCTTTGGCACCGTTGAGTTGTGTGAGTGTGTGTATGTGTGCGAATGTGGGTATGTGGGTGACGACGACTGAGGGTGTGTGTGTGTGTGTGTGTGTGTGTGTGGTGCTGAGGGGGAGCGCACAGCTGTGAGCAGGGCAGTGTGTGTGATGGAAGGATGGATGGAGGTTATCGTTGCGCTCTGCTGGCTCTGTTGCGGAGCGGCGTGAGCGAAGGAGAGAAAAGGCCAGTGTCCATCAGTCGGCCCCACGGTGACCTCCCCCCGGACTCCGGCACTCATCCGTCCATCCGCCGCCTGGAGAGAGAGAGAGAGAGAGAGAGGAAAGAGAGAGAGAGAGAGGGAGAGAGAGAGGAGAGAGCGAGGAGAGAGCAAGAAAAAATGAAAAGAGAGCTAGAAAAAAAAAGAAATGATGGTGTTATCTAACTACCCTGTTATTTTTTTAATAACATACAGGCAATACAAAGTGGTTTTAACCATCGCTGCATTTACAAGAACTTATAAAGCCATGTTTCCGAGAGAGAAATGGCACATTTTAGAGCAAGCTGCCTGATTTGACTCAACTGCAGCACGTGAAATGAATAAAACTGAAACGTTCCACATCAACCAGATGAAAGGAACATCACAAACACCTGCTAGGGGCTCTACTTCTTGGTTCGACCTCTGGTTCTCCACCCACCTGGTTCCGAGGGAAAGACGTTCCTCAGCTGCTCAATCACCTCCTGGAGCTGTAGAACGGTGTCGTGCTCTTGGTCAATGTCATCACCTGTACCACCACAACAACAACAACAACAAAAATGGATCACAAGCAGCCGTCATTGTTGCTACTGGAGGCAAGCTTACAGCTGTGTTTACACAACATGGCCCTGTGTATTATACATGTAAGCGTGCATTTAGACAATGCAGCCAGTAGAGATTAGACATGTCGGCTTACAATTGTCAACAAACCCAAGCTAAGCCTTGAGCTCACTCTATATGGACTGGAAAGAAACAGTCAAGCAGCTGTAGCAAGTAGCTGAGATGCGGCTTTTCCAAACACCGTTACGTGCAGCCTGATTCAAATGCAGTGCTTAGAACTACATGTCGACATGTTAACTTGAAAACATCACAAAATGTCCTTTCACAGATGTTACTTTCTCTTTTGTTGTCCAGTGAAGAAATACATTATAGTTGTGTTGTGTGTGTGTGTTGTCAAACACTTCCTAGCAGTCCATGATTGCAGCCTGATTGAGCTGCAGACATCCACTAGTTGTATAGAAAGGCAAGTGGTAAACATTGTGTGATTCAGGTCCGTTTGCAAGGCTGGTAATACCGTTGAATAACATGAATAACCCATTCCTGGGACTACAGCTCTCTAATCTTCCATCCGTAAGTGCTTGTGTATTGTTCCTTATCCCAGAGCCTTCTCCTCGAGAACCTTCAGAAGCGCAGCTCCAGACATGGACTCACCTGCTGCCTCCGTGTCTGTGGTCTCTCTGCTCCGTAGCTCCCCCTGGTGGGCGCCCCCAGACACCGGCGAAGAGAGGGAGGAGGGCTCCGACCCGTTCGTCTCCGAGTCATCTTTGGGCTGAGGAGAGAGGAGAGATTCATTTAATGAATAGAAATTCAGACATGCATGTGTATCCATGAAAGCTAGCCGAATAAAGGGTCAAATGGTTAAGTAACCTTTGTAATCATACTTTGTGCATCAACATGACCAGTTTTATCCAAGCACCTTGTATGGTGTGATAAAACTGATCAGAACTGCAGTAGATAGGGAGACATAAGACACATCTCTAATTATATTTTCATAACCGCTGCTACATAGACTAGAATGGCAAAACCAAAATAAGTTTGGGGACAGACTGTTAAGCTCTGACAAAAAACAAAACAAAGACTGACTGGGAATTTAGACCTAGTTTTCCCTAACTTACAAAGTCACTGTGTTTTTTTCTCGGGAGATATAAAAGCCTGATTGACACCTTTGTCTAAGCAATCATCTTGTTGTGACTTAACGCACACACGCACACACACACACACACACACACACACACACTCTCTCTGATAAGAGGTGAAAACAGCGAAGTGATTCCGCAGCAGTCAGATTGAATGGAGGTGATCAAAATCCAGCCTCCATAAAAGTCACAATAACAGTTTAGGTCCCTCTGTTTCTCCAAGAGGATTATGGTGTTTAGTTGGCCTTCTTCTTCTTCCTGGGTTTTTCCAGCTCAGCTGTCTCCTCTTCATCTTCACTCTCAACTCTTCCTCCCTCCCTCTTTCTCTTTATTTTTCTCTCTCTGCTCTGGGTCTAGCACGCCTGTCAATCACTCCTGTGTTTCCACGGCACCCACTCTCCTCTCATGAGCCGCCTCCACACGGCCCAGCCACTTGAGTCATCTCAGCTGATGAGCCTCGCTTTCACACACACACACACACACACACACACACACAATCCATCACTCTCTTCCTTTCCGATTCACACATCCGATCCCCCCCCCCCCACACACACACATACCCTTTTAATTTTTTAATTCAAGTAAGCTTTGTTACCACAACACAGCCAAAGCATACCACACCATGTTGTATGCAGCACAGTAAATAGCAGTTCACCACAAACAGGGAAAATATATAAAGACTACAATGAGGATAAAACTGAAGCTGAACAAACAACAGAGAGAATGATACAAAATGGCAGATTCCCTTTCCCACAGCCTGTGACAGCACTCACATATTGTGCAGCCAACTCAATGCGCTGTGCCTTTTCTCCCAGAAGATGTGGGAACCTCTCTCTCTCTCTCTCTCTCTCTCTCTCTCTCCTCATGTTCTCTCTGTTCTGCAACAATAGCACTCTATCTCTCTCTCCACCCCATTCCCTATTCCCACTCTCATCCTGTCTCTCTGACAAAAGGTGCGCACTCCCTCTGTCTCTTCACCACTGGTCCACAGTGTGTGTGTGTGTGTGTGTGTGTGTGTGTGTGTGTGTATGACAAAAGGTGTGCACTCCCTCTGTCCCTTCTCCACTGGCCCACAGTGGCTCTGCCTGACTGCCCGTCTTCCGCTATCTCTCCCGCTCCATCCCTCTCTTATCTCCATCCTCCTCCGTCTTCAACAATCACATTCATTCACTCCCACTCTCTCTCTTACTCACTCTCTCTCTCTCTCTCTCTCTCTTTTTTCTCCACCCTTTGCTATCTTCTCTCTTCTCCCTGTGTCTATCTCTCTCTCTCTCTCTCTCTCTCCATCTCTAGTCCCTTCTCTCTCCTGCTGTAAGTCTCTTTGCTGTTCTCTGCCTCTGTCCCCATTCGACATTTTTTCTCTCTCTCTACCTGCAGCATTAGAGGCTCTATCCCTCTTTCTCCCTGTGGCATTCTCTCTCTCTCTCTCTCTCTCTCTCTCTCTCCCCTCTCTCTCTCTCTCCCTCTCTCTCTATCTCTCTCTCTCTCTCCCTCTCTCTCTCTCTCTCTCTCTCTCTCTCTCTCTCTCTCTCCCCTCTCTCTCTCTCTCTCTCTCTCCCTCTCTCTCCCTCTTTCTCTCTCTCTCTCTCTCCCTCTCCCTCTCTCTCTCTCCCTCTCTCTCTTACATGCTATCTTCTTCTCCCACCGCTCCTTTCTCTGGTTTCTCCATCCCAACCGTTAATCCCCCTCTCACTGTTTGTCCCCCTACTCTACGCCTCTTTACCTGCAGCATTACATCCCCCCACGCCGTTTGGCTCAACCCTTTCTCTCTCTCCCTCTGCCTCTCTCTCTGTTCCCTCCATACCAGACCTCATTCACAGCCTTCCTCCTTCCCCCGTGGGCCAAAGTTTCACTTTCTTCCTCTCAATAACTTCTCCAGTGTCCTTATCTTTCCTCGGTAACCTTCTTAAAAAGCTACATGTTCCCCCCTCCTCCCCTCTTCCTCCCTGCCTCCACTGTCAGATTGTTTCTTCCTCTTCCTGCTCTCTTCTCCTCCTACACCAGTAGCTTTATGTCTTCCCCCCAAACTCCCCCTTTATCTTTACCCCCCTGTGTATAACTGCAGCAGTTAAGTTCAAACTTCTGGCAGTTAGTAGCTCTCGCTTCTATATACGTATCTAGAACAGCAAGATCTCTCTCTGTCTCTCTCTCTCTCACACACAAACACACACACACACACACACAAAATCTTTACATACAAACTCTTTGGACTGCCACGTCCAAGGCAGACCTCCCAGATCTGAAGGCCTGTGTCCACGCGTGGCCTACCTGCAGCAGCAGCTCTCGGAGCCGGTGCAGCTGTGACTCCAGCTGCTTGTTGTGGTCCTCCAGGATCTGCATGCGCGTCTCCAGCCGGGTCTTGTGCTGGCGCAGGACACGCGCCTCGGCCAGCAGCTCCTCATCCTGCGGGCCCGTCGGCGAGCCCAGCGCCCCGTCGCCGTCCGTCAGCTGCGGCGACGCCACCGCCTCCTGGTGCCGCCACTTCAGACGACGGTACTCCCCCTGCAGGATGCTGTGGGCATAGCAGACGCCAAAGCCTCAGGTCAGGCAATGTCAAGAGCAGCTTGTCAGCTCTGGTTCATGGCGCACTAATTTAAGGGTTCAAAGGTCATCCAGTCAAAGTTCAAACAATCAAAAACTCACACCCTTTACTCGACAAAAGTGTTGTTGAGCAACCACCATGGTAACTAAATGAAAGAGTGATCAAAGTGATAGTCACTCTTTCATTTAATGATGGTAGTTGTTCAATGAAGCAAAAACACTTGAGTTAAGGAGATTGGTACGAAAACAAAAGGAGAGGTGCAGTGGCACTAGCAAGTCTGCAACATTTCATTTCTAATATTGAATTCAGCTTTTAGTCTTTGTAAATGTTACAAATGGAATAAATGCTGCATTAACTTTTTTTTTTAACACATTGCACTGAGTTCCAGTCAGAAAGGCTAAATGTCTCAAGTAGCTGCTGCGTGTTCAGGACTGAGTGTCCATGATGCTATCAGATTGTAGGCGCTTCCTCCACACAGTGGTTCTGGAGAACTACAGCATCTGATAGGGATGATGCACAGCGCTCCCAGCAGAGCCCAGCTCCACACCACATGGGACATCCTGGGCGAGGGAGGGAGCAGAGTTTCATATGCTGGTCACACAGCAGTACTGCACAAAGGCCCATCAACAGTGGGCATTATGGCCCATCAACAGTGCTTTGCTGCAGTAGATCTAGAAGCTATAAATGGAGTGGTTTATTCGGTGTTTCACCTTTTAGTCTGATAATACAGGCAGAGTGGTTTGCATTGTAAATAGAGTAGACATATCCCTGACGTGTTTTACAATGAGGGCTGTTGGCATATTGATATATTTTCACCTGTCTCCTTCAAACTGTGTTGCTTTATTTTCCCCCTCATTACATTGCACTATTTTGAGCAGAGATAAAAATGAACTTATGAAGGTAATTAACAAATGCATCTTGACTGGTTTATTATTGCGTGCCATGCCATGCTTGGCAAAAGTGAGAAATGACTGAGGCTGTGATGTCATTGTGTTGTCTTGAATGTCTGTGTGTGTGTAATCACAGTAGCAGCCAGGCAACAACATGAGTTAAACACACAAGTTTTTCTGTGCGTTAATTTACCACTCATGCTGCAACACCTGCTAGATGGCACAGAAGCAGTCAGAGCACATACCTAAATATAATTATGTCAACAGCAATCAAAATCTAATAAGGTCCAAGACGCCCTGCAGGGATGCACTGATAATCAGCTCATCACAGCCTGCTGTTGAACATGGAAGAATCCAGAAAAAATGCAGGTCAAGCCACGAAGGTCACCGAGGGAAAAAAACAAGACAGGGGAGAAAAACACATCACTGACTCAGTAAAAGGAGGGACGCCTCTGGTACCAAATTAATTGAACGGAGATTTATTTTTATATCTACGTTCATTAAACACAGATCTGTCGTTTTGCATGTACTTCTTGCAATTCAGGCTTTTTTTCTCTTTCTTTTTTCTTTTTTGCTCGGAGGTCTGAGGCATGCAGACGCAGACGCATGAGATGCTTAAAGTAGGTCAAGAGAGTGGTGCACGCTTCCTGGCGGCTGTAGTCAAAAAGCCACTGCTGTTGATGGAAGTGGCAGTCTGCCTGCTTTATCAGGTAGACACTAATTTGTATCCTGGTGAGTGGCTCTGCTACTCAAGAGCCGCGGCCATTTTGCATTACAGTATCAGATGAGGCAGATGAAAGAATGCGGAAATTGAAAAAGAAAGTGATGTTGTTGCTCTTTCAATTTCAACAAAGTAATGATCTCCTGTAAGAATGCTTTACGGAAAGTTTGATACAACTACATAATGAAAAATGGATATTGTTCTTGAACTTGAAGAGATTTTCATTTATAAGAGATTAAAGTTAATATCAGATTATGAACCCGCCACTCAATGACCTCTCATCTCATCTAAAATAGTTGGAGGTAGATGCCATGCTTGATATTTTCTCTGAAAACATAGAATCGGGTGTGGGTTTAATGCCAGCGTTGTTTGAAATGCCATGCTGGTCCTCCGTGCAGTATTGCTTTTTCTCGTCTCATTCATATTCCACACTCTATTTAATTTTTCTCTTTCTAAACGTAGCCTCAAGCCAATTCGGCACACCTCCTCCTCCTCCTGGAATGATGTCTGTATTAATAAGGGAGGGCACTGAGTCCACCTGGGTAAGTGCGGACATTTCTCTACTTTCTTCTCCTCTGAAATCAGCAGCCTGCCTCCTGCTAATGGCAGTTACTCTGGTTACAAAAGAATCCCAGGCGGCCTTTTGCCCTTTTGAAGAGATACATTTTCATTAACGTATATTCATATATATGCTCTCTGGATTTCCACACCTTGGTGTTAAAAGCACCTTGATCTAGCAATATAGCACCAGGAGCAGATAATTAAGATAATTAACATAAAGAGCAAAGCAACATACAAAGCACATTATGATGAAATAATCTGGAACAGTCTTCCATCCTATATTAAATCTTGCGTCACCATCGATGGTTTTAAGTCTGATTTAAAAATGTATCTACTTAGCCCCTCTCCTTTTATTTTATGGTTGTTATTTTTTTTAATAACATTGTGTTATTATGACCGCCACTGTGGCGGCGGTCATATAGGTTTAATCAGATTTTTTTTTTTTTTTTTTTTTTTTTTTTTTTTCTTTTTGCCCAAATTTCCGTCAATGATTCCGGGACACTGAAAGACCGGGGTACCGAAGAAACAGGTGGACATGTAACCCCACATGGATAGCAAAAGGAACCATCGTTTTTCGTTTTGATCTGTAGCCCCTCCGCTGAATTGGACCCCGAAAGGAGGTAGGGCGAACACAGTTTTCTGTGAATATCTCGAAAACCGTAGGGTTTAGGAGGACCATTTTTTTTTTTGTATGTTGATCTCAAGGGGCCATGTCAACCCATTCCATAACCACTCATTTCATGTATAGCGCCACCTAGTTAAACACAAAAAAAGTAAAAATGAGGTGGTGTAATTGAAGGTATCTGTGACCTAACATAGTCAAAACTGCACAAAATTGGAAGTGTAGGATCATTATGACACCCTATGTATGCACGCCAAGTTTTGTGGAATTCCGTTCATGGGGGGCCACACAATAAATTAATTTATGTTACTATACACCAACTGGCCTGTAGGTGGCCGGAGACAGTTTTCTGTGAATATCTCGAGAACCGTAGGGCCTAGGAGGTCCACCTTTTTTTTTGTATGTTGGTCTTAAGGGGGCATGTCAACCCATCCCATTACCACTTATTTCATGTATAGCGCCACCTAGTTAAAAATTAAAAAGCAAAAAATGAGGTGTTTTCATCTCAATATCTCTGGCTGACAAGGTCAAAACTGCACGAAATTAAAAGAGTAGGATCATTATGACACCCTCTGAATGCATGCCAAGTTTTGTGTACTTTCGTTCATGGGGGCCTTACAATAAAATAATTTATGTGTACATTTAGTGGCGTTACACCAACAAGGATTCGGGACACTGAAAGACCGGGGTACACAAAACTTGGTGAGCATGTACCCCACATGGATAGCATGGAACCGTCATTTTTAGTTTTCATCTGCAGCCCCCGCTGGACTGGACCCCGAAGGAGGGTAGGGCAGACACAGTTCTCCTGTGAATCTTTTATGGTATGTTGGTCTCAAGGGCCCACATCAACCTGGCTCATAATCACTCATTTGTGAGCCCCGGTAAAAAAAATGAAAATCAGTAGGATTAAAAGAAAGCCAAAATAAATATTCATCATCATCATCATGGCTGCATTTTCAGTATTGGCCGAAATTAGTCGTTTGTCCACTAGATGACGATCGTTGCAGTGAGGCGTAATTTTGTTGGAAGTTAAAAGTGGGTTGGAAAAACAATGGGCGCTTCATACAAGGACTGTAATTTACGCGGCGAACATCTAATAAGGATAGGGCGATGTTCACATGAAGTGTAATTCCCATTTCTTCTTGAAGCCCGAAATAAATCTAAGGATGTTTCACCGGACATGCTTGGTTTTACTGCAGAATGCGTTAATCTTGTAATATCAATAAGGACCTAGGTAATGTTACCGTTAAGCGTTGGTTGAGTGATGGAGGCATTTGATTGATTGCATTTGTAGAAAACTATAAATGCGGTTATACCAAGCAAATTGATAGCAGCACTGTTTGTATCTTTTCGACTGTCATTTATTGCACGTGCTACAAAATCATTCTGTGCAATGGAAGATTTACCAACGTTACACCCGGTCTGATACAGTTTTGCCTATACATCGTGAGACTGAGGCGCCTGTTTATTTTGTTTTAAGTGCGTGCAGGGTGTGAGAGGGGGAATCGATGTGCTTTGATTACAGCTTGGTAGTTGTAGTCTGTGAAATTAAAAAGCACGTGTGTGTGAAGTATCCAAACAATGACACCTTCATTTCATTATGGCTGCTTTAGCAAAACACCTTAAGCTACTGTGTAGTAGGTCCCATTTAGAAGTGGCTACTTCATTCGCTTTCCTTGACTCATGGAGCTGTGAATGTTATTACAACTTTTCGCCACGATATGACAGTTTAAGTCCGCTTGATACTGTAAGGTAAGCCATTGGTTTCAAAGGAGATTTTATTTGTGTCGCCAGCATAGCCTATTGACAATTTATGTTGTCAATAGGCCTACCTATAATCCTACCTGTAGCTTAGGGAAGCTAACAACTTTCTATTAGGATCTAGTTTGTTAGTTACCGTTTTGTCATAACTCCCTGATGCATTTTTTGCATTTAGAATAGCCAGAGCGTGTATATCTCAATCGGAAAAATTAAACAATATCGGTTGCCTATGGACTAGGCTGGGTGAACCCAGCCTGATCTGCCCGCTATTTATTTTTTGATTTCTTAAAAGATTGAGCTTGGTCTGATGAAAGCCAGACTAGCCATGGACCTCAGTTAAACAATGCAAGGGAACATGAATCAGCCTATATTTGCACTAACAATAACGGACAAAAGCTTTTCAACTTTGGCCCATTAAAATGTGTATGAACAGTCTAGCGAATGCATTTCATCAAGGCCCATTTGGACATGTCAGTTATTTGCACCACTGGTTAGATGTAAACAGCATTTCGTTTCAGACTAGGCTACTGTTACTTAATTTGTGCATTAACAATAACGTTTCAGACTACTGTTACTTAATTTGTGCATTGACAATAAAGTATTACATGAACTAAAGATGACTAAAATCTTATGTAGAAGAAGAAACATTCACAAAAAATCCATCCATCCAAAATGACCTTTTTTTTTGATAGCTGTTGAAAACGGCATGGAACTGACAGAGATGTTTTTTGTTTATAAATACATAAAAAATAAATAAATAAATAACATTATGCTGATACCTTTTGCTTTTCCCAAATACAATGTAGCCTACAGGTGTAAGTGACCTTTCATCAATCCAGTTGCAATGGATGAACTGTGATGAACTGCCCTACTTGTGATTGTTTAGAGATTTTAAAGGTTTTATAACAATTCTACATCTTCTTTGGCTATTCTACAATCTATTCACCTTTTCAGCACCAGTAGGGTACTTTCTGTGCAGCCCTTTGACACACACACTCAGGCATGCCAAACAAGCATACACAAAAGTTTCAAGAGTGGGGGATGGAGTAAAATATGGAGACAAATTGAAGTGTGATTTATTTTCGCGGAACGGATGTACAGGACTGAGCGGCGGTCATATTTTGTACCGCTATGCGGTACATCTAGTTAAAATCAATTATTTAGTTCCATTTGAATTATTTTAGTTGCATTTTGTTTTCTGAAGTCTACTTTTAATATTGTTTATTATTTTGATTCTTGTTTAATATTGTTTAATATTTACTATTTTTATCTGATCATTTGATTTATTATTAACTTTTTCCCTCTTGTATCATATTATTTTTTACTTGTCAATCACTTTGGCTCTACCCCTGTTGTTTAAAATGTGCCATACAAATAAAATGACCTTGACATTAAGTAAATAAAGTGCCAATCACTGTGAAAAATAAGACTGAAAAATAAATAAAAATAATAATACTTATAATACATACTTAAAAAACACCTTTTATATTTACAGATTGCAATGATCAACAATTGTCTATTGCTGAAGCAGATAGAGATGATAGTGATTAGAGATTAGAGATTACAGTGCCTCTTCAGTGTCCGATTCAGTGCAAGGCCATTCGGTCCCATGCAGGTCAACGGCACCAATCCACTGTGTCACGTATACTGGCCGTGTGACGCGGGCGTGGGGGACTCACCGGTTCTCGTTCTCCAGGCGGGCCAGTGTGCGCTGCAGCTCGTCCTTGTCCTGGCAGTCGATGTTGGCCAGCAGCAGGTGCGCTCCCAGCGGGGAGTCCTGCTCCAGGGCGGGGCTGGAGTGACGCAGGAGGTACTGATCTTCATCCCTGAGTCACCCCCACACAGGAGACAACACACACTGAGCCACCAGCCGCACAGCAGCACAGCCACCACAGCACCGCACGCCTCACCAAGCAGCCGGACGCAGCCGGACGCCCAGCGGGTCACAGCACAGCGCAGCACAGCACAGCACCAACTCGGCCTCACCACACACACTCATCTAACTAGCACACAGTGTGGCTCTCACTGGAAATGACCAGCATGTGTGCTTCCATGACAGTAGGTCACATCTACATACAAATGATTAGATGATATACTTACTAACTGAACACTGCAGCGCTTAGAACAGGTCACACTGCCTTGAGTATATGATAGAATATCATATTATATTTATATATATAAAATATAATATAGAATTGTATCATATCATAATACCAAACCATATTATATAATATATTAGGCTCAGTTGTTACTTGTGGCCTTGTGAGAAAAGGTTTGGATTCCAAACTGTATTTATGCATTTGTGAGGCCGAGTTGACACAGGGATAGAGAACAGGCAGCTGGCCAAGCAAAGGAAGCACACAGCACACAGACACAAAACAGCACAGCACCAGAGCTTAAGCACCAGGGGTCACCTCACTCCACTCAACTCCACTGTGGCACGGCATGTCCACTCCCTAAGACACCCAACGCTGACACAGCGTGTCCACTGAAGCCAAGCTCGGCCAGGCCAGACATTAATGCATATTGCAGAACCACTACTACCCACACCACAACAGAAACTCATATAAAAAGGCTCATATAGAAAGACATATTATACGATAATATATCAGACATATTATATGATATCGTAGCGCACGAAGAGCAGGATATACATACTGTATGCAGAAATTTGCAAACACATCATCACACTTACAAAAGTACGCACATTCTGTCATAGAAAATATACAAAATGCAAGTATCACACATATTACACACAAGCACGCCAACACACACACATACACACACACACATACGCGGCGTTACACAAAGAGTAGAAACATCTGTGGAGGAGCTCAGGTGTGTTGAAGAAGAGAGTGTGTGTGGCACACAGGCTTGCGGTGGCTCAGAGGCGAGCAGCATTCTAAAGAGCACTTCTGGGAGTCATGACAGCATTCCGCACACGTCGCATTAACGTCAGAGTCGGATGGAAAAAACTCCAGGCACGCGGCCATTCGGTAAATATGCACACCACAGCAAACATTTCCTTTTGCTTTCTTTCTCTCAATCTCTTGCGCTCTCTCTCTCTCTCTCTCACACACACATAAGCACACACCATTCACTCCAAAAACAATACCACCACTCAATTTGTGACCTTGCCCTGACAAAGGCATTCATAAACACTCCTTTCACCTCACTCAATGACACTGACACACACATACACTCTCTCCTTCTCTTACTCCCTCTCCCTCTCTTTCTTTCTCTCTCTCTCTCTCTCCCTCTCCCTCTGTACCTCTTAAAGCATTATGCCTGTACTCAGTGCTGTAGTGACCAGAAAACATGATTAATCGACCTGCTTTGAAAGCTGTTTTGGGAAAGGGCTCACCTTATTCACTTATATATGCACGTAATTCATCCACACCAACCAACCCACAACCACGCACCCCCAAAGCCCACTAACACACACACACACACACACACACACACAGAACACACACACAAACACATACACACACACACACACCCACATCCCCTCTCTCTTTTCAGATTTGACAGCCTCCTGCTCCCAATTCTCAATTCTGTGCTCCATGACATTTCAATAACAATTTGAAAATTCCCCAATACACAGGTCCTCCATCCTTCCCCCCTGCACCATTCATTTCTTTCTCTTTCTCTCTTTCTTCTCAATCTTCCTTTCTTCAGCGTGCGCTTCTCTCTGTTTACACCTGCCACCAGACTCTTTAATCACAAAGACTTTTATATGATGAAGGCAGAGTGCTCACAGTGCCTTGGGTCATTTTCATTACCCTCCCCACTCCCACCCCTTCCCTGTTTTATATGTGACCGGCAAACCACCCTCAAAATAATCTCTCACTCTCTCGTGCCCTCTCTCGCTCCCTCTATCACAGACTGACACACACACACACACATGAATAGACAAACAAGCACACAGGGACAAGCAGACACACACATGCGCGGGCACACACACAAACGCCCTGAAACCTCTCATTATAGCTGTGAACCATCACTGCAACATGCCCCTGAAAGCCTGTGTGTGTGTCTCTGTGTGTGTGCGCGTGCGTATGTGCATGTGTGTGTGTGCAATGGGATTTATACTTACAGGCTTTCATCCGGTGAGAGGCTGTCAGTGAAGAAGGAGCAGTTCTGATTCTCCATCTCTGCCAACCTGGAAGGACACACACACAGACACACACACACACACACAAACACACACACACACACGCACACACACACACACACACACAAACAGAGTGAACCAGTGACAGAGAGAGATTACAGTGGCCTACTGTAGGTTCCCGAAGTGAAAACAAAGAATTCCAATGGGACTACTGAGCCCACCAACAGCACAGCCCATCACACACGTAGCCAGAGAGTCCGTATAGAATTTTGTGTTGTTGTTTTGTTCAAGCAACATTAGAGGGATACCATCAAAGGGCACAACACCCACCACACACCCTATAATGACACAGAAATGAACATTCAGAGGTAACACAAGACCGTACAACCCACAGTTTGTATTCAGTGTAGCTCCACCAGCATTTAGAAGCCTCTTCCAGCTTTTTACACAATCTACATTTTTAACGAGCCACAGCTGTCTGCACAAAAACCTACAAACTGTCATAGGCTGTCTGTTTGCTTCTCGTTAACTTCTCCCTGACTTCCTCTCCTTGGTCTTAACACACAGCCCGCGCTGGCTACATCATTGCAGCCACATGATTGCAGCCGGTTTCCCTCTGGGAGGGCTTCAGCACCACGGACAGCTCCCCCGACACACCAGTCGCCCGGCTGCTGCTGCCACGCTGCCCATTAACACACCGCCCCCAAAGGGAGTTCATGAAGGAGGGGGGAAACTTTGCTTTTAGCGACCCCCTCACTCCCTCACCACACACACACACACACACACACATCCAGCAGGTGGGCCCATGGGGTTTGGCAGGCCGGCTGACTGAAAGGACACTGAGGCTGGCGACAGCGTCCAGGCGTTGGGAGGAGAGTATGCGTTAAGTGCCTTCCTCTCCAAGGGCTCCAGCTGGGGACTGTGTGGAGGAAGCACCAGAGACAGGCTGGGGGGGGGGGGGGGGTGTGTGGGGGCACACAGTTACTCTGACAAGTTCACAAGTTTGCTGCAAACCACAGGGGTGGACCACATATCTCGCTCACCTCAGCATGAGCTACTGAGAGTGTACTGTAGGCTGTAATCCCAGCTGTACAACCTCAGACCTGGTTCCACTCAGCCATCTCTACTCCTCTCAGTCTTCAAAGCACAAACAACTGAAGACAATGTGTAGGACTTGCCCCTTCTGGGCTGGATCAGAACCCAGTCTGATACAACGGCAGACTGTCAACTAGTGACCACCTCATGCACTGTGAGGAAATAAAAGGTCAAACTAAAACACAACTCTGTTAAAATACTGTACGTTCCAATAAAATACCACAGCGGAGCTGTGACCTGACCTGTAAGAACTGAAAGCCCAGGGGGCACTAACGCCTGCCGTGAGGAGCTTATCAGAGTGCCCCGGCTGTCCTCCTGGTCACCTCTGGCCAGCAGCTATCAGATGTTGGGCTCGCTACCGTCCGCCTGACCTCTGGCCTGCCACGGAGATCTCCTAATTCACTCCCCGCCTCGACACAGTCCATCACAGGGCTTTAATAGGATGCCTATTCCATCAAGTGATCGGGAGGTTAGGAGAACCTTGGGCAGGAAGGCAGCAGTGCACTGGGATTGATGGGGCAGATGGGAGAGAGGGTCACTGACCCCCCCAGGGGAGTATGGTAGATGAGGTTTTATGTGAGGTGTGTGTGTGTGTGTGTGTGTGTGTGTGTGTGTGTGATTTGAGTGTGTGTGTTTACACACATAAGAAGGAGGTAAACAGGCAGAAATGAAAGACGTGTCCGACATTGAGCATGAGGCAGTGTACAGTTTGCAGAGAGACAGAGAGACAGAGAGGGAGGGATGGAGGGAAGGAGGGAGAGGACACATAATGTGTGTGTGAGTGACCGTGAAGTGTGTCTGCTGCAATAATGCTTCTTATGACTCTTGACTCGCCACTCCTGGGGGACAGAGCATTGACCGGAACACTCTGATGGTGATGTGTGTGTGTGTGTGTGTGTGTGTGTGTGTGTGTGTGTGTGTGTGTGTATCTGTGAAGCCATGGTTGTGCATACACTCACTTGTGTGTGTATGTGGTTACACGTTCATGCTTTTGTACACACGTGTGTGTGTGTGTGTGTGGACAAACGGATGTCAGTGTGGTCAAATGTGCATCACTGAGCAGGAATATTTGCAGACCAACACATCTGTGTGCAATGCATGACGACAGCACACCGCAGTCTTTTCCCTCCCTGAATCTGAATCCAATCTGGATCCCATACCCTCCCTCCTCCTCCTCCTCCCTTTACGGAATCCTAAAACATCAAATAGCAGGCCCCCTCCCCGACGGCCCCCCAAGTTATTACTGAGGATTAACAACTACACCCACTCGTTCTGCTCTTACAAAAGGGGGAAAAGACGGAGTTGAGTACAGAAAAAAGGAGAGAAAGAGAGAAAGCCCTCTCTCCCTTCCGGAGGAATGACTGATACATCTTCTGCCCCGGAGGAGGATGTGAAACGCGCACTGCCACGCTGATATTCCTACACTTTTCCCATATAAATGTAATTTGCTTCTCAACCTCCCAAAGGCAGTCTGAGCCGTGATGGGGGACCGGGAAACCGGGAAAACCTTGTCTAATATTTCTCTCTTTTTAAAAGGAGAGATAGAAAACGAGAGAAAGAGAGAGAAAAAAAGAATGACAACTTGAAAGTAACAGAGAGAGAGAAAAGAGAGACGAAGATTAATCCAATTCTTCGTTCTTTCCATAGGCATGAAAGAGCTGTCTGGATTCATTTAGGTAGACCTCAGATCATGCTTAAGTTTGCTTTAAATATACAGACAAGATGTCCTTTTCAGTTCTGCGGGAGAAGAGAAGGGGGGGTCTTCTTTTAGCAGGATGTGGGCATGTGTCATCTCAGCACGAGAACATGTCAAGGACTGATGGAGAGGAAGATAGAAAGAGGGAGAGAGAACGAGAAAGAGGTGTGGGAAGAAAAGATAAAGCTGAAGCCATCTTCTTGCCCTTCACAACAATTCCCCTTTTCACAGATGCAAGGACCTCAGCATAATTATTCATCTTCGCCAGTGTGCTTTTTGTTTTAGATTTAATATTTTTTCATTTGTTGCATTTCCATAAACAGACTCCTGGCAGTGGCAAGGGCTTGTGAATGCCAAACGGGCGCTCAGTTTCAGGCAGCCCGTACGTACAGCAAACAGAACACACTGGCTGCCGTGCCGACGAATGACTAAACGTAACATGAATTCCGGGCAGACAATTAAATCCATTAGCTGGCATGTCCGCATCAGGAAAACAAAACACTCCAGAAGCGAGCGAGCGAGGGAGGGAGAGAGGGAGGGGAGGAGGAAAGGAGGGATGGCAGAGAAGTGAAGGGTTAGTTAGTGAAGTTTGCTGTTCAGAAGGGTGACTAAATAAGGTAGAGCAGGGAGGAGGCGGACGAGGGGGAGACTTGGCAGACGTCAAGTGCATTTCCGGCTCCAGTCAATATTGCTGAGCTGTTTGTCACAGCACTGGGGGAAGGGAGAAGGGAGGATGTGTGTGTGTGTGTGTGTGCGTGTGTGTGTGTGTGTGTGTGTGTGTGTGTGTGTGTGTGTGTGTGTGTGTGTGTGTGTGGGGGTGTTTATGGGGGGGTTTGGGGGAAAGAAAAAGAAAAAAAAGAAAAAAGAGAGTAGACAAACAGAATGCCAGGGAGAGAGAGATAGACAGAGAAGGCAAAAGTGAATGTCCTCCCCATTAACAATATTTAAATATTCACATTACTGCAAGCCTTGAGCAAGGCATTTAACACCGAGTTGCTCTGTGGAGACTGGCCCTTTATAATTGACGTATGTAAGTTGCTTTGGATAAAAGTGCACGCCAAATGAATACTGAATAAAAAATGAGATTCACACAATTACATGCTTCAGCAGTACACACTTGCCAGAACTCTTAGGTCACAGGAGAAATACTTGTTGGTAAAAGCCGCTGTTAGAACTGAACATGGTGAAGCAGCTTTTAACTGCTCTGTGGTTCAGCTCAACTGTGGTTCAACCAACTTCTGGATGACATCCAAATTGCCCTAACTGTAGTTTTAATCTTCAAACTCCAGTTTCAAATCTAGACCAAAGATCAAATTCTTCTTAGATGCTTTCTGTATAACAGTAGATCTTCTTCACAGGATCAACTGACACACACTCAAATAACATCCTCTTCTTGCTTGTTAAAAACTTCTACAAATTGTCCCCTTAACTTTCCAAAAAGCAGACCTTGAAGTCCTTCCTTCCAATGCTCCAAAGCAGACTACACAATGTCCATGTTCCTCCACATTTCCCTCAGCAGCACCTGAGACTGGAGAGCAGCGACAGGTCATCTACCAACCCTTTGGTGACCGGAGTCTCCCTACAGGCTCCATGCCAATGCAATGCCATCTGCATGTCCTGCTGGCTAAAACTTCAGACACTATCTTGTAGCTTGTAGTCCATGCAGTCTAAAGACACAGGCCTCCAGTTCTTGTTTTTTTTAGGGCAAAGGGATAGAAAGGAACAGAGGGAGAGGGAAGAGATCGGGTGTGTGTGTGTGTGTGTGTGTGTGTGTGTGTGTGGGGGGGGTCTCAGGGCCTGAGTCTACACTTGGCACGCTGAGGAGGCTGATGTGGGCTGGCAGCTCATAGGTGCCCCTGGACCTAGTTTTCTGCCTGGAACACACATATACTCACTACATATATTCTCTCTCTCTCTGTCCCTCTCTCTCTCTCTTACACACACACACACACACACAAACACACACACACACACACACACACACACACACACACACACACACACACACACACACACACGCTGCACCACAAAGCAGGTGACCCCTGTCAACCCCTACAGTGTGAACTCCACTGTTCCCTGTGTGTGTGTGTGTGTGTGTGTGTGTGTGTTTCTGTAAGAGAGATAGAGAGATAGAGAGATGGGGAAGAGAGAAAGAGTGAGTAAGAGTTTGACAGACAGAGGGAAAAGAACATGTGCAAGACACACAAAAGTAGCATGTACACAATGAAACAGTATGTGCCTTCATGTGTGAGTGTTCTTTTGTGAGTGTTCCTGTGTGTGTGTGTGTGTGTGTGTGTGTGTGTGTGTGTGTGTGTGTGTGTGTGTGTGGTGTGTGTGTGCTTATCTTGGTGTTTCTGCCTGAATCAGTGGGGTATTGCAGAGCAACAAGCCATCCAGCTGGAGCAAATCAATACTCCAATCAGTGAGCTGGAAGGAGCTGAAAGAGAGAGAGGGAGAGAGAGGGATGGACAGAGAGAGAGAGAGGGATAGAGGGAGAAAGGAGAGAGGATGGTGGGTTGAGTTAGAGATGTGGGATGGAGGTGTGATGGAGAGGTGGAGAGCTGGAAGGGTACATTAGCTTTAATGGAATGTGTTAGTGTGTGTGTGTGTGTGTGTGTGTGTGTGTGTGTGTGTGTGTGAGTGTGTGAGAGAGAGAGAGAAGCAACTGACCCTGACCAAACTGACCCACACGGCAACAGCCACGTTTTACAAAAGTTCTCCACATTTTCCACCAAAGCGTGCAGAAAAAAAGAGTACATCTGAATTGCACTGTAAACCAAAAAGGGGTGAATGAGAAACACACATATGCAGCCAAGTAAGATGTGTATGCTTAATATAGTCTACAGATGGACTGCAGATTTACTCTAGACAACTCAACAAAAACTGAAACAAATGTATGGAATTAAACACATCCAAAAATTGATAACTTAGCTGCTAACTTCACAAACAGATTTTGCACTTTCAATTAGGCTTGCATCGGTACGGCAGCAAATGAGGTCCATTCCATACAGCCATACGGTCTAATTACAAAACAAGAAAAAGAAATTCGGAGTAAGCCTAGGAATTAATTGAACCGTAAAGCCAACAAAAAAGTATGCCTGCAATGCCAAGAATGCCAATCCCATGTCCATGCAAATAAAATACCTTTTAATAAGTTTCAAACAAAATAAACAAAAACCAAGCCAAAAAAATCACACTTATCAAATATGGCATCAAGTTAGGGACAAGCTGTTGTGAGAAATGACGAACCCGTTCTGATGAAATAGACCATAGGCTCAGAGATGCAAATGTCAATGAAGCACTAGAGGCGGGCTCTCAGTGGAACCAGAGCCTTGCCCGGGGTTAGCATGGCAGTGAATGCAGTCAAGGTAGGAAACCTCAGAGGCCACATTAACAAAGGAAACTCTATACATAACAAACAATCAATACAATGAAAAATGTTGGATAGCATAATCTCACCTAATATGATACTTCAAAGTGAGCCCTGGGGTGTGCTAATAATATATGGCAATATAGAGGAGGTGGAAATCAAAAGAAGCATCTGCACAACTGCACTTGAATCCCCCAACAACTTTAATTCATGGCAATATAGTGGTGGCAATATAAAGTAAGTCAAGCATTAAGCGTAGGCTTTATATGCAAAATGATGTGAAATAATATTACTCCCAATTTCAATACAGTCCCATAAATGTGGATATGTGAATAAAAAACCCAGCTCTAAAAACACATAAGGCAGGGGAGAGAGAGGGGGGCTCTGTGACTGGTGTCCTACCTGCTGGCAAAGTGCTCAATCCGGCTGTGTGTGTGTCTGCATGGGGTAGTTTGGGTGAGGAGCAGGGCCTGTGGGAACACACACACACACACACACACACACACACACACACACACACACACACACACACACACACACAAAACACACACACACACACACACACACACACACAGACACACACAGACACACACATCACTAACACCTCATCTCAGCCACCTATTCCGATGTCAATGTGCCACTGTGCAACCATGCATGGTCTAGAACTATGTGCCTGTAGGATGCGTGACCACATGTGTATGTGTGTGGGTGAGTGAGTGAGTGTGTGTGTGTGTGTGTGTGTGTATTTGCTCATTATTTGTGCATGAAGATGACGGCGGTGCTCTTTCCTAAACTAGGTCACGTTTCCCAACACCCCACCCCCCTGCTGCCTCCCACCTCTCTGTCTGTCTGTCTGTCTGTCTGGGCGCCTTCTTCTCCTTCTTCTTCTTCTTCTTCAACTACCTCTTTTTATTCTTCTTCTACAGTACTTCTTCATCTTCTTTTTCAACTACTTCTTCTTCTTCTTCTTCTTCCTCTTCTTTCCTCCAGAGCTGCGGTGCTACGGATCCTTAGATAACCCACCCCCCTAATCCTAATAATATTAGCCCTTAGCAGCATGCTGTGTTATCTGGGCTGCAGATATTGGCTGCTGCCATCGCCGGGCATTAGTGCTATCAGCCGGCTCACACCAGAGACATGGGAGGCTGTCAGGTAAACAATGTTGCCAAAGTCCTTTTCTAACTGTATTAGCTAACAGACTAACAAAGTAATGCAGTTCCAGAAATATATCTGCTTGGCAATACGCCTGCAATACGCCTGCCTCTCCCTCCCACGCTCCTTCTCTTTCTTTCATGCTCTCTCTCTCTCTCTCCTCTCTCCCTCTCTCTCTCTCCTTCTCTCGCTCTGCTTCAAGTTTTCCAGTGGGAGAATGTAAGCCTATTTTGTTGTGTTATAAAGGTGAGACTTTTTGGAAGGTGTCTCTCGTTCTCCTAAACGGTCCCCCCCCCCACCACACACACAAACTCACGTCTCGGTGCTCTCAGCCTCCAGGACGGACTGCACGGGCAGGTAGCCGCGCTGCGGGTGCTTGCTGAAGTACTGCTTCGAGCGGAACTTGTTCTTCAGCGTCTTGGCAAAGTCCCTCATCCTCTCGCCCGAGGTGGTCTGGCACGGCGGTCAGGGTCAGGAACAGAGAGCAGGAGAAGAGCAGAGAACGAGGAGAGATAAAGGGAGTGAAAGAAAGTACTGAGTAAAAGAAAAAGAAAAGATAAAATCCCCTCTTCAGGGGTTCCTTGATCAGCAATCTCTCCCCAGGGATGACCAAGCTTGACAAAGCTTGACCTGGCCCAGACAATCACTAACCAGTAGCCCCATCCATCACCTCTACACTAGCAGCTAATCCACCCTCCGCACTGATATAGCAAAAACAATCCTCCTCTCCCACTGCACACATTATGGCCGTTCACACAGTGCTATTGGAGAGTCTATGTGGGCCCAGTCGCCCAGGGCCAGCGTGTGAGCGAGTGTGTGGCACTTCCCATCAGCAGACCGGGGAGGAGGTTGGCAGACTGGCTGCTATTTGAGCGCCACACATGGTGAGAGAGCTGAGCTGGTGCCAGTCCAGGAAGAGGAAGGAAGGGGCACCTCATCTACTGGAAGCTCAGTCCAGTCACACGGCTGCTCCGTGTCAACGCTGCAACCCAGCAGTGTCCATGGAACTGGAGACTGCTGACTAGCCGCCCCACACATCACTGTCACAGCTACAATAAGTACCTGCAAGGCCTGTGTGTGTGTGTGTGTGTGTGTGTTGTAAAAGCGCGCGTCAAGTCGCGTCGTCGGCGTCTCGTCGCGTCGTCGCGTGCGTGCATGCTAACGTCATGTGTGTGTATGTGTGTGTGTGTGTGTGTGTGTGTGTGTGTGTGTGTGTATGTGTGTGTGTGTGTGTGTGTGTGTGTGTGTTTGTGTGTGTATGTGCGTGTGTGTGCGTGTGTGTGTATGTGTGTGTGTGTGTGTGTGTTATTTGGCCTTGTTATAATATGATAGCATAGTACTGTACTGTATATTGGTATTTCTTTCTGTTTCTTTTCATCACTCATTCATCACCTTGCCCTGTCATTCGGCAGCCCTGCTAGGCTAGCGTGTCTCTTACGGGGGTGTAGTACTCCATGATGGGGTAGTGCAGCTTTTTCCCTTTGGTGGTGCGCCCGGTGAGGAAGCACGTCTGGCAGATGTCCACGTTGAACTGCTTGAGGCTGCGGTACCTGCAGGGGAGCCACAGGGGAGAGGATATAAATACCCACAATGGCAGGAGGAGAGGAGGAGGAGGAGGAGGAGGAGAGGAGGAGAGGAGGAGGGAGGGGGAGAGGAGAGGAGGGGAGGAGAGGTGGAGTGGAGGAGGCGAGGAGAGGAGGAAGGGGGGAGGAGAGGTGGAGAAGGAGGGAAGGAGAGGAGGAGGAGGGGGTGACTGCTGCTAGCTCAGCTGGGGGTGAGATATGAAATAAAGGAGCCGCCAGCATTTCTCAAGTCCAATAACGCATCACAGGTAGCTCACCTGCTGTTTGTATGGAGGGAGGCCTACAGTAAGTGTGCTCCTGTAACTCTGATTCTTCATACTGTATATCCTGGCAGGGAATGTGCACAAGCTTCCAAGGTAGTTTAGTGCAGCATGGTGGTATTTGCAGAGCTAACTGTTGCAAACTGTTACATTCACTGTAGCCTCCCCTCTAATGGGAAATTATCACAATTCTCTGACACTACATTGATAATATGAACTGACCTGACAGGCTTGGGCCCTACATATGCTTGCAAGTGTTCACACAAATCTATACTCACACACACACACACACACACACACACACACACACCTGGAGCCTTTGATGGGGCACTGTTTGCATATATACTTTCTCTCTCTCTCTCTCTCTCTCTCTCTCACACACACACACACACACACACACACACACACACACACACACTCACTCACTCACCTGAAGCCTTTGATGGGGCACTGTTTGCAGATGTAGCACTTGGCCTGGTGCTTGGCCGACTCGGCTACGGCGACGCGGTGCAGGACGGGCAGCCACACTAGAGACTGGGGCTCCAGGCTCATCCACTCCAGGAAGTGGGACGCCTCGATAGCCGGCTTCCCCGGAGCCTGTGCAGGATAGACAGATGGAGAAAGAGAGACAGAGAGAGAGAAAGAGAGAGAGAGAGAGAGAAAGAGAGAGAGAGAGGGAAGGGGAAAGAGGAGGGCAGAGGACAATCAGGTCAGGGTCGGTGGGACGGACACTCGGCTTCCCGTCTGCCTTTGTTTTCTTTCTCCTTTACCTCTGCTTGCATCACTGGTTGCATCACTGGTTCCACTCTTTCGGTTTCCATATGAGGCTAATTATCTCATCCAGATGGTTGACAAGAAACACCAGGGAGGTGTTCTGCCTCCTTAACCTGAACTGTGCGCCCCTCGAGGACTCGTCGTCCTCATCATCATCATCATCATCGCCAATTTTCGTTTCCACTGAGCCGTTTCTTTCACCCAAAGCAGCTTAGCGCACTAGGAAACTTCTTTCATGAGTATTAGCACAGCCTGAGAGCTGAGCTAATTTACACAGCCGCAGCCACAGGACTCGAGTTCAAACCCAACTTCAGAGGATGAAACATACAGATCTCATATACCATAAATACCACTCAATGAGGGAGGGAGGAGGAGGAGGGAGGAGGAGGAGGAGGAGGGTGAGAAGTGGGAAAGAAAATCTGACAACCATAAATCGCCTTGTTAATACCTTTGGGTGTAGATTTATGGGTTGCTGGAAAAAGTCACGGATGAGGAGAAGAATGAGAGGAGCAGATAGGGAAGTGTGTGTGTGTGTGTGTGTGTGTGTGTGTGTGTGTGTGTGTGTGTGTGTGTGTGTGTGCAAATGGAGGATAACTGGGAAAGAAGTAAGAGGAATAAAAAGGGAGGAAGCGGCGTGGGCACGTCCATATGTGCTGAATCCCTCATTAAATGCACATCAAAGATGCATTAAAAGGTTGATTTCCCAGGGCCAGCGGCTAAGGCTTGAGTATACCACGTGATGCCCGGAGCGGCATGCATGGCCATGCGCCACCGCCAACGCCGCTACAGTGCCCAAACACTGAATTACACGAGAGCAGCCAGCGTCTCTTGTATAGGGAGACTGAGTGTGTGTCGCGTGCCATGAGAAGCGTCGTGGTGTGTGTATGTGTGTGTGTGTGAGAGCATGAGTGAGTGTGTGTGTGTGTGTGTGTGTGTGTGTGAGAGAGAGCGTGCGTGTGTGTGTGTGTGTGAGGGATGTGTGTGTGTGTGTATGTGTGTGTGTGTGTATGTGTGTGTGTGTGAGCATGAGTGAGTGTGTGTGTGTGTGTATCTGCCTAGCCAGTCTATCTGCTTCAGTGACTGTGTTTGTCTATCTGTCTGCATTTGAGTGTCTGAGTGTGTGTGTGTGTGT
The DNA here is from genome assembly GCF_017589495.1 of Alosa alosa. Taxonomy (NCBI): domain Eukaryota; kingdom Metazoa; phylum Chordata; class Actinopteri; order Clupeiformes; family Clupeidae; genus Alosa; species Alosa alosa. The sequence goes on along the minus strand of NC_063209.1, from coordinate 7,731,046 downwards.
CTGTGTCTGGTCAAGTGTCTCGGTCTGAGTCTGTGTGTGTGTGTGTGTGTGTGTATCTGCCTAGCCAGTCTATCTGCTTCAGTGACTGTGTTTGTCTATCTGTCTGCATTTGAGTGTCTGAGTGTGTGTGTGTGTGTGCATCTGTGTGATATTGAGTGTGTGCTTGTGTGTATGTGTGTGTGTGTATGTGTGTGTGTGTGTCTGTGTGTCTGCTTCACCAACTGTGCATGCATATCTGGCTACATCTGACTGACTGGCCGTGTGTGTGTTCAGATGGATGGCTGTGTGTGTGTGTGTGTGTGTGTGTGTGTATGTGTGTGTGTGTGTATGTGTGTGTGTGTGTGTGTGTGTGTGTGTGTGTGTGTGTGTGTGTGTGTGTGTGTGAACATGAGGGTATTTGAGCAAGCAGATATGTCCACACATTACAGACGTTCTGTCTGTCTGGGAGGCCTAGGGTCTAGTGACTGCATATGTGTATGACTGACCACATGTGTTAATGAGGATGTTAATGTATCTGGATCTGGAACAAGAGGATGTTAATGTATCTGACCATTAGTCTGTGGGCACTCTCCACTCTTAGACCCCAGCTGTGAGTGAGAGAAGGCATTTCAAGCCCTGATTCTCAAGGCACCCTTGAGTTTCTACAGTGGATTTCACACACAGATGCAGACACGCAGGCACACACACACACACACGTAATGCACACATACATACACCTCTCCAAACCTGGGTTTCTCTTCAGCTCACACACACAAAGAAAAAACCCACATGTGTCCGAAAGCACACCTACTGGGCCTCCCATCCCCTCCCCCACAGGGCCCCACCACACGGCCACTCCACACACACACACACACACTCACTCTTTCACCTGGAAGCCTTTGATGGGGCACTGTTTGCAGATGTAGCCACTTGGCCTGGTGCTTGGCGGACTCACTCTTGCCTTGATTGCAGGACAGGGCAGCCACACTAGAGACTGGGGCTCAGGCTCATCCACTCAGGGAGATGGGACGCCTCGATAGCCCATTTCCCAGACCTGTGCAGGATAGACAGATGGAGAAAAGAGACAGAGAGAGAGAAGAGAAAGAGAGAAGAGAGAGAAAGAAAAGAGAGAGAGAGGGAAGGGGGGAAAGGGGAGGGCAGGGGACAATCAGGTCCCGGGTCGGTGGGGCGGACACTCGGCTTCCCGTCTGCCTTTGTTTTCTTTCTCCTTTACCTCTGCTTGCATCACTGGTTTGCATCACTGGTTCCACTCTTTCGGTTTCCATATGGGGCTAATTATCTCATCCAGATGGTTGACAAAAACACCAGGGAGGTGTTCTGCCTCCTTAACCTGAACTGTGCGCCCTAGAGGGAGGCTCTGTCCTCATCATCATCATCATCATCATGGCCAATTTCGTTTCCACTGGGCGGTTTCTTTCACCCAAAGCAGCTTAGGCGCTAGGAAACTTCTTTCATGAGTATTAGCACAGCCTGAGGCTGACTAATTTACACAGCCGCCCAGCCACAGGACTCGAGTTCAAACCCAACTTCAGAGGATGAAACATACAGATCTCATATACCATAAATACCACGAGGAGGAGGAGGAGGAGGAGGAGGAGGAGGAGGAGGGTGAGAAGTGGGAAAGAAATACGAACACGAAATACGCCTGTTATTACCTTTGGGTGTAGATTTATGGGTTGCTGGAAAAAGTCTGGATGAGGAGAAGAATACTTGAGAAGACAGATAGGGAAGTGTGTGTGTGTGTGTGTGTGTGTGTGTGTGTGTGTGTGTGTGTGTGTGTGTGTGTGTGTGTGTTACAAATGGAGGATAACTGGGAAGAAGTAAGAGGAATAAAGGGAGAGGCAGCGGCGAAGGCGGAGCACGTCATATGCTGAATCCCTATTAAATGCTATCAAAGATGCATTAAAGTTGATTTCCCGGGGTGGCCAGCGGCTAAGGCAGAGTATACCACGTAAGTCGCAGGAGTAGCGCCATAATATCGCCATACCCTTACTTCCCCATTACTTCAAACTTACTAGTTACCGGAAACAGCAGCGTCGCGGCGCTGAGGGAGACGGTGTGTGTGTCGCATTCGTGTGTGAAAGCGTCGCGTGAGTGTGTGTATGTGTGTGTGTGTGAGTAGCATGAGTGTGTGTGTGTGTGTGTGTGTGTGTGTGTGTGAAGAGAAGCGTCGCGTGTGTGTGTGTGTGTGTGAAAGAAAGCGTCTTGCGTGTGTGTAATAATAATGAAGTGTGTGTGTGTGTGTGTGTGTGTGTGTGTGTGTGTATTACATAGAGTAAGTGAAGTGTGTATAAGATGTATACGTGAGTGTAATACACTTGTTTTACATTTACATTTATAAGGTGTATCTATGTCTAGTCAGAATGTCTTTCAGTCTGAAATCTGTGTGTGTGTGTGTGTGTGTGTGTGTATCTACCTACCCTAATCTATCTGCTTCAGTGACTATGTTTGTCTATCTGTCTGCATTTGAAATGTCTGAGATTATGCTGTAGTAATGCATCTGTGTGATAATTGATTAGTGTGCTTGCCCAGCTATTGTATGTGTGTATGTGTATGTGTGTGTGTGTGTCTGTGTGTCTACTTCACCAACTGTGCATGCATATCTGGCTACATCTGACTGACTGACGTGTGTGTGTTCAAAGATGGATGGCTGTGCGTTATTCATTATTATGTGTGTTATGTGTGTGTGTGTGTGTGTGTGTGTGTGTGTGTGTGTGTGTGTGTGTGTGTGTGTGTAATGCTTGGCGTGTGTGTGTGTGTGAACATGAGGGTATTTGAGCAAGCAGATATGTCCACACATTACAGGCGTTCTGTCTGTCTGGGGAGGCCTAGGGGTCTGAAGTGACTGCATGTATGTATGACTGACCACATGTGTTAATGAGGGATGTTAATGTCTGGATCTGGAGACAAGAGGGATGTTAATGTAATCTGACCATTAGTCTGTGGGCACTCTCCCACTCTTAGACCCCAGCTGTGAGTGAGAGGCATTCAAGCCCCTGATTCTCAAGGCACCCTTGAGTTTCTACAGTGGATTTCACCGGATGCAGTTAGCGGCACACACACACCTGCACATCCCCACACATACATACACCTCTCCAAACCTGGGTTCTTCAGCTCACACACACAAAGAAAAAACCCACATGTGTCCGAAAGCACACCTACTGGGCCTCCCATCCCCTCCCCCACAGGGCCCCACCACACGGCCACTCCACACACACACACACACACACACACACACAAACACACACACAAACACACACAAACACACACACACACACGCACAGGAGGACCACCTACTGGGCCTCCCCCACAGGGCCCCACCACACGGCCACTCCACACACACACACACACACCACACACACAAACACACACACAAACACACACACAAACACACACACACACACGCACAGGAGGACCACCTACTGGGCCTCCCCCACAGGGCCCCTCCACTCGGACCTCCATCACTATCACGCACTTTACACGCCCGCACGTCGCAATCATAAACACACACACACACACACACACACACACACACAGGATGACCACCTACTGGGCCTCCCCTCTCCTCCCCCCACGGACCCCTCCGCTCGACCACTCAGCCTCCATCAAATATGCAAGAGGGATAAATTGGCAATTTGGGTACAAGTGCCATTGGCACTGCACCCACAGACATCACATGTGGTAATGAAAGGCCTGACATGAAGCGAAATGTCAAAATGAATGGGCTTTAATTATCACCCGCTCCCTCGTATCAGCTGGGGCTGCAGTGGGGGATTTAATTAAAGGACTGGCTATTGGCGAAAGGGAGGAAAACACAGTCAAAAAAACACAGAAGGACTGGGAAAGAAATCAGAAGGCAATATCCGAAAAAAGAGAGAGAGGGAGGGAGAAAGAGATGATGAAAACCTACATGGGTTATTAGTTGATGAACCTAAATGTCCAGAGAGGCAGCAGGGTCAAACCCCTTTGGTGAGGGAGCTTTGGACTACACACAGCCTCACACACACACACACACACACACACACACACACACACACACACACACACACCAAAACATACCATGGTGCACAAACACACATGACTTCACATATTCACATTCTCTCACATACTTTCAAATCCAGAAATACACACATGCCCTCACACACTCCTAAATTGCTTGGTCACATGTCCACACATACACACACACTCTCTCTCTCTCTCTCACGCACACAACTCACACACACACTCACACCTGCGCGCACACGCGCACACACGCAGCACGCCTGCCTTTGCAGCGACGCCTGCCTTTGCAGCACCTGCCGCAGCACCTGCGCACAGCCACTCTCCAGTGCCAGCAGTGACTAGAGTGTTGGGGCCGTAAGCGATGTTCTGAGTGCTGGTACAGCAGTAGTGTGCTGGCTCTGCTCACAGAGCAGGTGCTGAATGGCCCCTCGGTGCAGGCCGGGGCCCCCTGCCTCCTACTGCTCCTGCTAGTGCTTACAGCAGGGCCTGGCCTGGCAGCCAAGCCCCACTAAAGGGCTGGAGCACGCTCCACACCCAGAGCACAGGCCAAGAGATGAGCTAGCAGGAGCTGGAGTGAGAGGCAGAGATGGGCGGGGGAGGAGAGGAAGAGAGGATAGAGAGATCTACTGTATAGAGATGGAGTGAATGAGAGAAGAGTGTGTGTGTGACGGAGAGAGAGAGAGAGAGAGGGGGGGTGGGAGGGGAGAGATATTGAGAGGGAGCTGGCAGAAAGATGTGATAAAGTGATTAAGTGTTCAGGTTGAGGTCAATGATCCATGGCTGGGGTTAATGAACACTGGAGGGTCCAAGGACCTCAAACTTCAGGTCAGGGGTAGTGTCGAGTGAGTGTGACTGAGTGTGAGTGACTGTGTGACTGACTGTGTGTGTGTGTGTCTGTGTGTGTGTATGCATTTCTACACTGATGTTTGAATATGTGTGTGGGGGCATTCATACATTCATGGATATAATTTTTGTGTGTGTGTGTGTGTGTGTGTGTTGTGTGTGTGTGCGTGTGTGTGTGTGTGTGTGTGTGTGTGTGTGTGCGCGTGTGTGTGTGTGCGTGTCTCTCCCCCTCTATGGAAGCAGCTCTCTCACCCATACAGGCAACTCCACGGGCTGTTGCCTCCGAAGGCTGCCCACCCTCGCCCGGAAGCTGTGGGATCTGGATGGCCTCGTGCAGCAAGAGACTCAGGTGCCGCTGGTCCGCCAGGCCACCCTGACCACACACCTGCCGGAAAAGATCTGACACACACACGCACACGCACACGCACACACACACACACATACACACATACAATCATACACATAAGTATACACACAATCATACACACAGAAAATATCATATTTACACATTTGTGGGTGTGTTCCTATTCACATAAATGAACTATTTGGATGGTGGCTGAATGTGGGTGTTTGTATGACGATCTGAATCTGCGTGTTTTGTGTCAGGAGTGGGAGGGTGATTTAAACGCTGAGACGGTGTAATTAATTTATGCCTTTGGCTCCACAGTGCCCATGAGTACTGGCAGCTAGTTGTGAACCTTTTGTCTGAGTGTGTGTGTGTGTTTGTGTCTGTGTGTGTGCGAGTGTGTGTGTGTGTGTGTGTGTGAGAGAGAGGGTGGCTGTGTCAGTCTAATTAGAGACAAAGGGGTGCATTAGCGAGGCCTTGTCAGGGGGAGGCTGGGTCGTCGGCCCAATCTGACACTGGCTGTCACAAAGGAGATGGATCCTGACAGCCCCGTATAAATAGATGAGAAAAGTGTGTGTGTGTGTGTGTTTATGTGTTAAGAGGGTGCGTTGGGATAAAGGAACTATCTGCATTTACAAGTGTGCTTGAGCCAATAGATCAATAGAATGTTTGTGTTTTTCATGTGACTGAAAGAGAAAGTGTCTGTGCTATTCATGTTCAATATAGACAAATGTGTATATATGCTCATATGTAAATGTGTGTGTGTATAATCACATATATTATGTGAGTGTGTATATGTATGTATGGATGTATGTATGTGTGTGTGAGAGTGTGTGTGAGTGAGTGAGTGAGTGAGTGAGTGAGTGAGTGAGTGTGTGTGTGTGTGTGTGTGTGTGTGTGTGTGTGTGTGTGTGTGTGTGTGTGTGTGTGAGACCTAGGATCATACACTCCTCTGTGGTCTTCCCTTCCTCAAAGCAGTAGCATTACCATCCCCATGTTAAAATGCAAAGCAGCACAGTGCTGCTTCGGGCACCTTGATCGCTCTTCTTTATGTGCCTAGCCTTATTTAAACCAGATGCACTTTTTAACTGTCATCAGCAGTATTCCCTCAAAGAGGGAGAGGGATAGAGGAAGAGAGAGAGGAAGGGAGAGAGAGAGAGAGAGAGAGAGAGAAGGAGAGGAAGAAAGAAGAAAAGAAAGATATGTGACTATGTGTGTTTATGTAGGATCAATTAACAGGACAAGCTAGCATTGCAACCTTTAGGCATGGCTTAATATGCCCCGTGGTGGGTAGTTCCATTCTTTTCATGGCCAATTAAAAGACAGAATAATAAATAAATAAAGCTAATGTTCTAAATATGTTGCCATTCAGCTTTTGCTATCTCATCTCCCCCCCCCACTCTCTCTCCTTGTCTATTTTTTTCTGGTTGTGTTTTTTACGAGTGATGACAGATGGCGTGGTGGCCTGTGGGACGTCTGGATTTGACCTGGCACGGTTACCTCTACGCCCGCCTCGCCCGCCCAGAACAGCCCTCACACTCACGCTCCTCACCGTAACACTCCCCCCCCCTCTCTCTCTTTCTCATGAGATCTCTCCATTTCTCTTCATCTCTCTCTCTTTACAAGCTCTCTCCATCACACTCTTTCCCCTCCTCTTCCTCTTTCCAATTTCTGTTTCTTTTTCTCTCTATTCTCTTCTCTCTTTCTCCCGCCTCCGTCCCTATCTCTCTTTCTCTCTGTCTTTGTGTCTTCCCTTACTTCTCTCTCTCTCTCTCCTCTCTCTCTCTCTTTCTGCCGCTGTTTATTTATATAAGCAGACTTGTTAAAACAAAGGAAACAAAGCACTGCTATAAAGCTGACTGCCCCCCACTGTCATATCATCCTTTCTGGCCCACAGCCCCCTTTCTAGCCAGACTCGGGTGAAATATTAAGAGCGTAATTGAAAATCGAAACAGGAGCGCAGCCAGGGAGAGCCTGGATGGAACTGTGTTATCCGATAGCACACACAGCTGATGTTGGGGCTAATGCTCTCTCTCTTCCTCTCCCTCTCTCACTTTCTTTCTTTTTGTCTCACTTTCTCTCTTGCTTTCTCTCTTGCTTTCTCTCTCTCTCTCTCTCTCTCTCTTTCTCTTTCTCTTTCCAATTGAGATAAGGACGGGAAGCTTTCAAACTTATTGTGGACCTGTGATCCATTAGTGTAAGTGGCTGTCTCAGTGTGTGTGTGTGTGTGTGTGTGTGTGTGTGTGTGTGTGTGTGTGTGTGTGTGTGTGTGTAGGTGAGAGTGTATGCTGGTGTTTACACATTGAGTATGTTGTGTGCATATGCCGATGTGTATGACTGTGTGTGTGTGTGTGTGTGTGTGTGTGTGTGTGTGTTTGTGTTGTGCACACACTCACATTTGTATTTCTCCTGGAGGTCAGCTTTGCACAAGCTCACCAGGCCTGTCTTGAAGGAGAGCACCCGCATCTTTCCATTGCGACCGCTACAGTAGTTGACAGAGAGATAGAAAGAGAGAGAGAAAGAGAGAGATAGAAAGAGAGAGAAATGGAAAGAGAGAGAGACATTAAGAAAAACATAAGTGAACTCACAAACAGGAGTGAAATGAATGTTATTGGTCCCAGTATCCCAGTGAAGTCTGTTGTGTGAAGGACATTGGCTCAACTTAGCATCTCTGCTGGACGCTGCATCAAGCAATCCTCCAAATGACATACTGTTCCCCTTCCTTTTCGTTGAATATATCACAAGGTATATCACTAAGCTTCAACTTAAATTGCATAACAGAATTGCACAACTTGCTCTTTCCAGTGTTGCTCTTTCTGGCTGTTGCTCTTTCTGGATTGTTAGTGTATTGTAGTATGTTGGAGCAATCTGCTTTTAAAATAACAAGAATAATGTTAGTATTCTTAAATATTAATGCATATTATTTTGCAACAAATTTCCATACACCTTTTTTAAATGGTTAAGTAATCAAACATCCATATCATCATGGTTCTGATATCCCCTGATTACAGACATTCTCCTCTGTGTGATTATGAAGAGGTATTCTAACTTGTATCAATTTTCTTATTAGATACACATGTAAAAACACAATGATTACATAAGAAGCAACATCATTTAACTTTCATAAGTGCAATAATATGCAGCGTGTTTCAAATGATTTCACATTAGGGTAGCCCAGACTCTAATGAAAAAAAATCACATACAGTATGTATGATTAATGACCACGACCAAGACCAAGGAGTAAAGTAGTGAAATTAGTCTGAAAATAGGCTGCGGTCCATTGCAATGAGACTCACGAGAAAGAGTTCAAAAGCACTACAGAGAGAGACAGATATGGAGTTATGAGAGACAGAGAGGACAGAAAAGGGAAATGAAAAAAGAGAGTGTCAGAAAAGGGAGGGGCAAAATGCAGGAGTGATAGAAGAGATGAAGATGGAGGTGTAGAGAGAGAGAGGGAGAGGAGAGACAGAGAGGGGCTTTATATCAGGTGCAGTGGAAGCTGAGTGAAATGGGTCAGAGTGTTATTGACCACAGAGGCGTAAAACATGGAAATCTTGTCCCCGATTAGCCTCAAATCAATAAGAACTGCAGAGGAGCTAGGCAAAAGCACACTGACCTTCCTGTGTGTGTGTGTGTGTGTGTGTGTGTGGGTGTGTGTGGGTGTGAGAGTGTGTGTGAGAGTGAGAGAGAGTGTGTGTGTGTGAATTAATGAAGAAGTGTGTGTGTGTGTGTGATAATATGAGTGTGTGTGTGTGTGTGTGTGTATAGGTAATGTGTGTGTGTGTGTGTGTGTGTGCATATGTGTGTGTGTGTCTTAGCGTAGGTGTGTAATGTGTGTGTGTGTGTGTGTGTGTGTGTGCCAGCCTTTCAGCGTGTTTATGTGTGTGTGTATGCGCGTATTTAATAATAATGTGTGTGTGTGTGTAATGTGTGTGTGTGTAATGTGTAATGTGTGTGTGTGTGTGTGTGTGGGTGGGCCCACGGCCAGTGGAGTCTCTAGCGAGCTTAGCAAACTGAGACACGTGAGCAGAGCAGCGGAGCAGCCGGCCAAGGGAACAGAGCACGGAGAATAGGATCAGAGACCACAGGCTAGGCTGCTTAGCTACAGGGACACGCTTCTGTCTGAGGATCTCCCAGAGAGAGAGAGAGAGAGAGAGAGAGAGAGAGAGAGAGAGAGAGAGAGAGACCAGGTTTAGAGAGGAAGAGAAAGAGAGAAAGAGACCGGGTTTAGAGAGGAAGAGAGAGAGAGAGAGAGAGAGAGAGAGAGAGACCGGGTTTAGAGTGGAAGAAAGAGAGAGACACAGATGGACAGATGACAGGGAAAAGAAGAGAAAGAGGGAAATATAAAGGATCTCAAGGGCAAATGAGGACACAGATGGACTGGAGCATATATGAGTGTGTGTGTGTGTGTGTGTGTGTGTGTGTGTGTGTGTGTGTGTGTGTGTGTGTGTGTGTGTGTGTGAAAGAGAGAGAGAGAAAGAAAGAAAGTAAATGAGGTAAAGGAGAGAGAGAGAGAGAGATGGATGGATGACTATCAGAAAAGATAAGACAGCAGTGAGTGAGCTTGTGCTGCAGGCCTAAGTAGTGTGACCTCTCATCAGTGCAGGTCAGTGCTAAATTGGGGGGCACACACACACACACACACACACACACACACACCATCCTCCCCATCATACACACAGAGGGGAGAGACTAAATGGATAGACAGAGAGATGGAGAGAGTAAAATGGAAGAGTGAGAGAGCGCGAGAGAGAGAGAGCGAGAGAGAGAGAGAGAGAGAGAGAGCGTGAGCAAGCCCTTAGTGTCTGTGCTGTTTGTTTGGTTAGTAAGTAATGGCAGGCAGGGTGATTGCTGGCCCACATGTGGCTCCGGCTCATTCTCATGCAGCTCGAGTGTTGATCAGGAAACAAAAAAAGCAATTAGGGGAATTTATGTGGGGGCCGAGGAGGGCTGATTCCTTCTCATAAGCAGCTGGTAGTTAAAGAGCCAGCGCGCAAATTTATGGCGGAAATGGAGTCGCAAATGAGAGAGCGAGCGAGGGGGGGATGGAGAGAGAGAGACAGAGAAAGAGAGAGAGCATGGATGACAGAAAAAAAAAGATGGAGAGAGAATGAAAGAGAGAGAGAGACGGAGAGGGAGAGGCAGAGGGGAGGGAAAACAAAAGCTCATCTTTAGGCTTTATGTTTCGCAAAATCAACCCTCATATGTAAATCAGAAGTCCTGGCATTAATTGACGCGAAAAGGCCGAGCAAACAAAAAGGGGGCTTTTAACTCATTCTCACCCCGCCATGATTGGCTGCCTGCCCAGACGCTTTTGTCCTGATTACTGCACACTTCACAGCAATGGCATCTCCCTCTGCGCCACGCTGACAGTGATCAGGAGCCTGCTCAAACAGCCTGCTATAGGAACCAGAGCCCTACATGTGGTGTGTGTGTGTGTGTGTGTGTGTGTGTGTGTGTGTAAATTAAACACGCAAGAGCCTCAATTCTTCACCTCAAACAGACCCAAAATTGACAGCACTGGACGGGCCTCAAACTGCAAGGAAAACTAGCATTACTAATTTGCTGACCACTGACTCCTGACAAACCCCTCGATCTCAGATGACATCCTAATATTCATGATTAAAGCAAGACTGCAATGTCTTTCAACTACTGTAGATACAAGCACGAACCCTACTGTATACTACACCCAACTCAACAGGAAAAAGAAATGGTTGCTCACATACTAAATGGATACTACTATTATAAGACATAATATAGTAGACCATAGACATATATATATATATATATACAGTCTATGGGCCAGACATAATCGTTTGGTTGATCTGGTTGCAAAGGACTTGCAAAAGATAAACCATGTACCCTGGAAAATCCAGAGTTCTCGCAAGAGCACAATTTGAATTGTCTCTGCAAGACACTCTGGCAATGAGTAATGATGCACGTTACTTTTGCCACTTGCATCACGGGGAGCCAATCACATCGGTGTATCTGATATACAGTAGGTGGGCCAGAGGCGAGCTAAACAGATGACAGTCGTACTGTTATCCAATTGCGTCAAAGTCCGGAATCAGTCAATAAACATTGGTCGTATTGTGTTATCCAATTGCGTGCAGTGAGATTTTCAAATGCACGTTTGGTGCCGCCCCTTGAGTTGGGCCTTTACATAATTCGTGGCCAGACCCTTAATCTTTCTAGATTATCAGGATCTGGAATCTCCAGGCTATAAACCATGGACATGACGCCAAGATTTACAAGCACAGCACTGTACAAATGAACTGGTTCCATCATAACACATCTGACAGTGACTACTTCAAAAACATTCCAAACAGTCCTGAGTCCTGACATTGCAATTGTAAATGAGGCTGTGAAATCTGTATTTATCTTTGAGATGGGCTAGATAGATAGATAGATAGATAGATAGATAGATAGATAGATAGATAGATACTTTATTGATCCCCAGGGGAAATTCAAGGACTGCTGTTTTGACCTGTATATGGACACTTACTACTATTCCAAACTATTGAAATATCAACTACTGGTAGATCTCATTCACCAACTTGGATACCACTGTAAACTAATAGTAGACTCTAGTAAACTCTGTAAACTCTAGTATTTCGAAGTTTAAGCCATGTCCATAAGAGAGAGTTTTGTTTATCCTTAATGTGTTGAGTATTATACTGTAAATGGAGGGACCTGTAAAAGTCCCTTTCATGTACAGTAGACCTGTCACCTTGTCAGTGACTCTTTTTCAGAGTATTTGGATCTTGTTTTCCTGGCTTGCCTTTTGGATGTGTGTGTGTGTGTGTGTGTGTGTGTGTGTGTGTGTGTGTGCGTGTGTGTGTGTGTGTGTGTGTGTGTGTGTGTGTGTGTGTGTGTGTGTGTGGCGTTAGCGCAGCGTGTCATTAATGCGTGTGTGTGTGTGTGTGTGTGTGTGTGTGTGTGTGTGTGTCTGTGTCTGTGTGTGTGTGTGTCTGTGTGTGTGTGTGTGTGTGTGCGTGTGTGTGTGTACAATTGTGACATTCTGTGTTTCTAGAGCTACAACACAACTTGATCAACGTGTTGAATTTAGTGGATATTTATATTAAAAAATGTTTATGGAATACAATTACAGACACGCTGCATACATTGTCACAGTGTGAGTGTCTTGTGATATTATGTGTAATATTTTTGAATGCAAAATGAACTGCACTTCAATGCAGTTGTGTACTCATGATCAGACATATCCTGAGTCATGTCTATAGTCACGGTGAGACAGAAGTTAGCAATATTTGCAAGCTAGCATCATACACCCCAACATACATCTGTGCACACTAAAAAAGGGGGTTGATACGAATGTTTAAAGCATGATGTGTGTGTGTAAAGATGTGACTTCCACTAGGCTCTTAGGTAAGAGGAGGAGGGGAAAGTCTGGACCATGGTTGTCAGATCAGGCTGACTGCGAGGTGTGGATGAGCACTGACAGGATGAGGTCACACAGGGGTCAAGTGAGGGCATACCTGTCATAAATGCCAAATAGTGATTGGCAGCAGAGGTGAGCAGGTGTAATGAACTGAGGAAGATAAGGGTTGTGTGTGTTTGTATGTGTGTGTGTGTGTGTGTGTGTGCGTCAGTATAGCTAAGTGCCAGTCATGCGTGTCATGAAGTAATTAGAGTGTTCATGTGTTTCATGCTTTCACTGTGTGTATGATTGTGTGTGTGTGTGTGTGTGTGTGTATAGATCTATCTGTGTATCTGTCATGCGTGTAATTGAAGTATTCACATGTTTCATGCTTCCACCTGTGTGTGTGTGTGTATGTGTATGTGTGTCAGAGCCATCCATATCATTAGCACCTTGGTGTGTGTATGTGTGCTCATGAAGCTGTCCCTGTTGTAAATATTAATCAGCTAGTTGAGAGAATGTTGAGCACTAGCATCTACATACCTGCTGCGCATGTGTGTGTATGCATGTGATGCATGTGTGTGTATGCATGTGATGCATGTGTGTGTATTCATGTGACGCATGAGTGTGTATGCATGTGACGCATGTGTGTGTCCCTGAGGTAGACATTGGACAGCCATTCGAGGCATATGTGGACGCAGAGGGGGATGTACATCCCCTGGTGCGTAGGTGTGAGTGCGTGTCTGACGCATATGTCTCTGTACCCGTCAAAGAGCAGCCAGTATAAGTATAAGTATATATACTCTTTTGATCCCGTGAGGGAAATTTGGTTTCTGCATTTATCCCAATCCGTGAATTAGTGAAACACACACAGCACACAGTGAGGTGAAGCACACACTAATCCGGTGCGGTGACTGCCTGCATCCTTGGCCGGCTTTCGGGGGGAGCAGTGAGGGGTTAGGTGCCTTGCTCAAGGGCACTTCAGCCGTGCCTACTGGTCGGGGTTCGAACCGGCAACCCTCCGGTTACAGGTCCGAAGTGCTAACCAGTAGGCCACGGCTGCCCTATGAGTCACATGTCGATGCAGAGGGGGAGAGACTTTGATTTGTAGGTGTGTGTGTATGTGTGTGTGACTGAAATGCATGTGTGTGTGAGTGTGTGCACCTTTGTGCATGTGAGTATGTCACACATGTTGTATGTGTGTACCCGTCATAGATGTTGAACAGCCAGTGGAGGCACATGTCGACGCAGAGAGGGATGTATAGACCCTGGTGTGCGTGTGTGTGTGTGTGTGTACCTGTCATAGACGTTGAGCAGCCAGTTGAGGCACATGTCGACGCAGAGGGGAATGTATAGACCCTGGTGTTGTGTGTGTGTGTGTGTGTGTGTGTGTGTGTGTGTGTGTGTGTACCTGTCATAGACGTTGAGCAGCCAGTTGAGGCACATGTCGACGCAGAGTGGGATGTTGATGAGCACGGCGCGCTCCTCCTCCAGGCGCTCGTAGAGGGCAGTCAGGGCGTGGATCACCTCCACCACGTCCAGCACTCGCTCCCCTGCCTGCAGCTCCTGCTCACGGAACACCTCCACCACGCTGGCCAGCGTCAGCAGGTCCACTAACACACACACACACACACATGCACACACACAAAAAAAGATACTTAGAGATACAATACATACATACATACAGTGATGGCCAAAAGTATTGGCACCCATGCTAAAGTTGACTGAAAAGAGGAATATAAAATCATCTTTTGGAAATTGATCTTAATGCCTTAAGTGAAAAATGAGGAAATATCTAACCTTTAAGGACACCAATTTTCTTAGTAAATGAATAATGTATCATAAATAAATAAATGTTCTTCCTTAAAATACAGGGGTCATAAGTACTCCCACCCCTATGTTAAATTCCCATAGAGACAGGCAGATTTTTATTTTTTAAAGGCTATTTTGGAATTAAAATAGCCCCACATCATCACATACCCTTCACCATACCTAGAGATGGTTTGATTTGCATTGAGCTCAATGAGCATCAAACCAGCTAATAGGCTAACTAAAAGGCTAACACCCATGCCAATCTCTAGGTATGGTGAAGGGTATGTGATGATGTGGGGCTATTTTAATTCCAAAACAAGGTAACTTTTATCAGGATGCACAGTATTCTGGATCCATGAAATAACTGGCCTTTAAAAATAAAAATCTGCCTGTCTCTATGGAATTTAACATAGGGTGGGAATACTTATGACCCTGTATTTTAAAGAAGAACATTTATTTATTTATGATGCAATATTCATTCACTAAGAAATTGGAATTAAAGGTTAGATATTTCTCATTTTTTCACTTAAGGCATTAAGATTAATTTCCAAAAGATGATTTTATATTCCTCTTTTCAGTCAACTTTAGCATGGGTGCCAATACTTTTGGCCATCACTGTACATATGCACACACACACACGCAAAAACATGGTCATATACACACAGATACAGATACACACAGACACACAGACACACACAAACAGGCATACATACACACACACACACTCACACACACACAAAATCAATGGCAATGATTTCCTTAAGTGTATTTATAGCCTCATGTGTAGGTGTATATGGAGTCCGCTGGTCCATTGCAAGACACACACACACACACACACACACACACACACACCCCTCATATGCAAAGAGATGAACGCATTCACACAGGTCAATAAATGCAAAAAAACTGAAAAACTCCTCTCTCGCATCAGATCTGTTCCACAATAAAAATGCGACTACGAGTGCACAAACCCACTGACCCTCCTCCCCCAGCTCCATCTGTGAGCTGCCCAGAGTTGAGCATGCAGCTCGGGTCTCAGACTCCAAGGGCTTGTCCCCGCTAAGTGCCACAGACCATCGGATGCACGCTGCTCACTAAGCTGCCAACACTGTTTGGTATCCATTAGGAGCCTATTAGTTCCACTCTCATTGGCTCCTCACAGTGTCAATCACAGGGTTGGCCACAACACAAACAGGGTTGATTGGTCATGCTAAACTAAATTTAGATGCGTGGTATGCAGAGGAATCAGTAAACAGTAAACAGTGTTGTGGTGGGTGTTGCATGTCAAAACGGGGGTTGTTTTTGCAGTCTTGGTCTTAAGTTAGAATATGCACAAGACTTCAAACTATAGAGAGTGGTTGCTAGAGTCAACATGGCTAGGAGACAGCAGGTTCCATATCACACATTATGATTATGCATGGATGCACAAACACACTCAGACATGCATGTTTATATATTTACACAAAAAAAACACATACAGACACACAAACAGACCTACACACTCACCTTCCAACGTTAAGGATTTTCCACGACTACAAAATGTAGACTTTGGTTTTCATTCCCTAAACCAAAAGCCATTAAAGATAGCACTTCAACTGAGTCCGTTAATAACTTCTGTTATAGCCCTCCCTTTCAAGGTAAACTTAATTTTCACTTAAAATGTAAATGTAAGGCCTTATCATCATAAGGGGAAACGGCAGGCCCCTCTTACAGCAGTGTAAGTGCTTGATAAATGAGTTCCAGAGTGACTCAGAAATACCCCCACTCACTAGTGTGCTGCTGCAGAGGCTCTCTAAACACGTACACTACCACCAGCACACAGGCTGGAGTCAGCACGTCTCTCTCTCTCTCTCTCTCTCTCTCTCTCTCTCTTCCTCTCTCTCTCTCTCCCTCTCTCTCTTTCTCTCTCTCTCTCTGTCACACACACACACAGACACACTAGAAGAACCAAAATACTCAAAACAGGCAAATGTTTCACACGCAAATGCTATCACACACACTCACACACACACACACACACAAACAGTAATCACCCCTTCAAGAACACAACACCACATTCTCTTTCGGAGTAACCCCCCCGGCTCTCTTCCGCTGGCTGAGTGCATCAGGAGCGGCTCAGATGACACGGCTGAGTGCGCGTGGGATGCGAGCGGAGTGTAAACTAACTCGATTGGGCCGGCCCGTAAACTGGTTTGGGGGCCCCTGCTGCCGGCGGCGTGCCGGGCGGTATGGATGCGG